>NC_092780.1:28597508-28905570 GCF_047496795.1 Chiloscyllium punctatum | reverse complement strand
TGTTTCTCCCCCCCCCCCCCATCTGTTTCCCCCCCCCCTTCTCCCCCCCCCCCCATCTGTTTCTCCCCCCCCCCCCCCATCTGTTTCTCCCCCCCCCCATCTGTTTCTCCCCCCCCCATTCTGTTTCTCCCCCCCCCCCATCAGTTTCTCCCCCCATCATGTTTCTCCCCCCCCCCCCATCTGTTTCTCCCCCCCCCATCTGTTTCTCCCCCCCCCCCCCATCTGTTTCTCCCCCCCCCCATCTGTTTCTCCCCCCCCCCCATCTGTTTCTCTCCCCCCCCCCCCATCTGTTTCTCCCCCCCCCCCATCTGTTTCTCTCCCCCCCCCCCATCTGTTTCTCCCCCCCCCCCAATCTGTTTCTCCCCCCCCCCATCTGTTTCTCCCCCCCCCCATCTGTTCTCCCCCCCCCATCTGTTTCTCCCCCCCCCCATCTGTTTCTCCCCCCCCATCTGTTTCTCCCCCCCCCCCCATCTGTTTCTCCCCCCCCCCATCTGTTTCTCCCCCCCCCATCTGTTTCTCCCCCCCCCATCTGTTTCTCCCCCCCCCCATCTGTTTCTCCCCCCCCATCTGTTTCTCCCCCCCCCATCTGTTTCTCCCCCCCCCATCTGTTTCTCTCCCCCCCCCATCTGTTTCTCCCCCCCCCCATCTGTTTCTCCCCCCCCCATCTGTTTCTCCCCCCCCCATCTGTTTCTCCCCCCCCCATCTGTTTCTCCCCCCCCCCATCTGTTTCTCCCCTCCCCCCCATCTGTTTCTCCTCCCCCCCCATCTGTTTCTCCCTCCCCCCCCATCTGTTTCTCCCCTCCCCCCCCCATCTGTTTCTCCCCTCCCCCCCCCATCTGTTTCTCCCCTCCCCCCCCATCTGTTTCTCCCCTCCCCCCCCCATCTGTTTCTCCCCTCCCCCCCCATCTGTTTCTCCCCTCCCCCCCCATCTGTTTCTCCCCTCCCCCCCCATCTGTTTCTCCCCTCCCCCCCCCCATCTGTTTCTCCCCCTCCCCCCCCCATCTGTTTTCTCCCCTCCCCCCCCCATCTGTTTCTCCCCTCCCCCCCCATCTGTTTCTCCCCTCCCCCCCCCATCTGTTTCTCCCCTCCCCCCCCCATCTGTTTCTCCCCTCCCCCCCCATCTGTTTCTCCCCTCCCCCCCCCCATCTGTTTCTCCCTCCCCCCCCATCTGTTTCTCCCCTCCCCCCCCATCTGTTTCTCCCCTCCCCCCCCCATCTGTTTCTCCCTCCCCCCCCCATCTGTTTCTTCTCCCCTCTCCCCCCCCCATCTGTTTCTTCTCCCCTCCCCCCCCATCTGTTTCTTTTCTCCCCTCCCCCCCCATCTGTTTCTCCCCCCCCATCTGTTTCTCCCCCCCTCCCCCCCATCTGTTTCTCCCCCCTCCCCCCCATCTGTTTCTCCCCCCCTCCCCCCCATCTGTTTCTCCCCCCCTCCCCCCCCATCTGTTTCTCCCCCCCTCCCCCCCATCTGTTTCTCCCCCCCCTCCCCCCCCATCTGTTTCTCCCCCCCTCCCCCCCATCTGTTTCTCCCCCCCTCCCCCCCATCTGTTTCTCCCCCCCTCCCCCCCATCTGTTTCTCCCCCCCTCCCCCCCATCTGTTTCTTCCCTCCCCCCCATCTGTTTCTTCTCCCCTCCCCCCCATCTGTTTCTTCTCCCCTCCCCCCCCCATCTGTTTCTTCTCCCCTCCCCCCCATCTGTTTCTTCTCCCCTCCCCCCATCTGTTTCTTCTCCCCTCCCCCCCCATCTGTTTCTCCCCTCCCCCCCCATCTGTTTCTCCCCTCCCCCCCCATCTGTTTCTCCCCTCCCCCCCCATCTGTTTCTCCCCTCCCCCCCCATCTGTTTCTCCCCTCCCCCCCCCATCTGTTTCTCCCCTCCCCCCCCCCATCTGTTTCTCCCCTCCCCCCCCATCTGTTTCTCCCCTCCCCCCCCCATCTGTTTCTCCCCTCCCCCCCATCTGTTTCTCCCCTCCCCCCCCCCCAGTTTCCCCTCCCCCCCGTTTCCCCCGTTCCTCCCCGTTCCTCCCGTTCCCCCCGTTCCTCCCGTTCCTCCCCTCCCCTCCCCCCCTGTTTCTCCCCTCCCCCCTGTTTCTCCCCTCCCCTCCCCCCCCCGTTCTCCCCCCCCCGTTTCTCCTCTTCCCCCCCCCCCTCCCCACCCCCCGTTTCTTCCCTCTCCCCACCCCCCGTTTCTTCCCTCTCCCCACCCCCCGTTTCTTCCCTCTCCCCACCCCCCGTTTCTTCCCTCTCCCCACCCCCCGTTTCTTCCCTCTCCCCACCCCCCCGTTTCTCCTCTCCCCTCCCCCCCGGTTCTCCCCTCCCCCCCGGTTCTCCCCTCCCCCCCGGTTCTCCCCTCCCCCCCGGTTCTCCCCTCCCCCCGTTTCTCCCCTCCCCCTCCCCCCATTTCGCCCTCCCCCCCTTTCTCCCCTCCCCCCCTTTCTCCCCTCCCCCCCTGTTTCTCCCCTCCCCCCCTGTTTCTCCCCACCCCCCCTGTTTCTCCCCACCCCGCATTCCCTCCCCCCCCGTTTCTCCCCTCCCTCCCCCCCCGTTTCTCCCCTCCCTCCCCCCCCGTTTCTCCCCTCCCCCTCCCACCCTTTCTCCCCTCCCCCTCCCCCCCGTGACTTCCCCTCCCCTTCCCCCCCCCCGTGACTTCCCTTCCCCCCCCCCGTGACTTCCCTTCCCCCCCCCGTGACTTCCCTCCCCCCCCCCCGTGACTTCCCTCCCCCCCCCGTGACTTCCCTCCCCCCCCCCCGTGACTTCCCTCCCCCCCCCCGTGAATTCCCTTCACCCCCCAGTGAATTCGCTTCCCCTCCCCCCCCCCGTGACTTCCCCTCCCTCCCCGTGACTTCCCCTCTTCCCCTCCCACTCCCTCCCACCCCCCCCCCGTGACTTCCTCCCCCCCCCCGTGACTTCCTCCCCCCCCCCCCGTGACTTCCCCTCCCTCCCCCCCCCGTGACTTCCCCTCCCTCCCCCCCCGTGACTTCCCCTCCCTCCCCCCCCGTGAGTTCCCCTCCCCCCCGTGATATCCCCTCCCTCCCCCTCCCCCTGTGAGTTCCCCTCCCCCTCCCCCTGTGAGTTCCCTCCCCCTCCCCCTGTGAGTTCCCCTCCCCCTCCCCCCGTGACTTCCCCTCCCCCCCGTGACTTCCCCTCCCCCTCCCCCCCCGTGACTTCCCCTCCCCCTCCCCCCCGTGACTTCCCCTCCCCCTTCCCCCCGTGACTTCCCTCCCCCTTCCCCCGTGACTCCCCCTCCCCTCCCCTCCCCCCCCGTGTCTCCCCCTCCCCCTCCCCCCCGTGACTCCCTCCTCCCCCTCCCCCTCCCCCCCGTGACTCCCCCCTCCCCCCCCCTCCCTCCCCCCTCCCCCTCCCTCCCCCCTCCCCCTCCCCCCGTGACTCCCACCTCCCCCTCCCCCCGTGACACCCCCTCCCCCTCCCCCCGTGACTCCCCCCTCCCCCTCCCCCCCGTGACTCCCCCCTCCCCCTCCCCACCGTGACTTCACCCCCCCGTGACTTCCCCCCTCCCCGTGACTCCCCCTCCCCCTCCCCAGTGCCTCCCCCTCCCCAGTGACTTCCCCTCCCCTTCCCTCCTTCCCCCTTCCCTCCTTCCCCCTTCCCTCCTTCCCCCTTCCCCTCCCCCCCTCCCCCCCCTCCCCCCCCTCCCCCCCCTCCCCCCCCCTCCCCCCTCCCCCCTCCCCCGTGACTTCCCCCACCGTCTTCCCTTCCCCCCGACTTCCCCTTCCCCTCCTCCCCCCCGACTTCCCCTTCCCTTCCCCCCCCGACTTCCCCTTCCCCTTCCCCCCCCGACTTCCCCTTCCCCTTCCCCCCCCGACTTCCCCTTCCCCTTCCCCCCCGACTTCCCCTTCCCCTTCCCCCCCCGACTTCCCCTTCCCCTTCCCCCCCCGACTTCCCCTTCCCCTTCCCCCCCCTGACTTCCCCTTCCCCTTCCCCCCCCCGACTTCCCCTTCCCCTTCCCCCCCCCGACTTCCCCTTCCCCTTCCCCCCCCGACTTCCCCTTCCCCTTCCCCCCCCCGACTTCCCCTTCCCCTTCCCCCCCCGACTTCCCCTTCCCCTCCACCCCCCCGACTTCCCCTTCCCTCCACCCCCCCGACTTCCCCTTCCCCTCCACCCCCCCGACTTCCCCTTCCCCTCCACCCCCCCGACTTCCCCTTCCCTCCACCCCCCCGACTTCCCCTTCCCCTCCACCCCCCCGACTTCCCCTTCCCCTCCACCCCCCGACTTCCGCTTCCCCTCCACCCCCCCGACTTCCGCTTCCCCTCCACCCCCCCGACTTCCGCTTCCCCTCCACCCCCCCGACTTCCCCTTCCCCTCCACCCCCCCGACTTCCCCTTCCCCTCCACCCCCCCGACTTCCCCTTCCCCTCCACCCCCCCGACGTCCCCTTCCCCTCCACCCCCCCGACGTCCCCTTCCCCTCCACCCCCCCGACTTCCCCTTCCCCTCCACCCCCCCCGACTTCCCCTCCCCCTCCCCCCCGTGACTCCCCCTCCCCCTCCCCAGTGCCTTCCCCTCCCCAGTGCCTTCCCCTCCCCAGTGACTTCCCCTCCCCCTCCCCAGTGACTTCCCCTCCCCCTCCCCAGTGACTTCCCCTCCCCCTCCCCAGTGACTTCCCCTCCCCCTCCCCAGTGACTTCCCCTCCCCCTCCCCAGTGACTTCCCCTCCCCCTCCCCAGTGACTTCCCCTCCCCCTCCCCAGTGACTTCCCCTCCCCCTCCCCAGTGACTTCCCCTCCCCCTCCCCAGTGACTTCCCCTCCCCCTCCCCAGTGACTTCCCCTCCCCTTCCCCCCTTCCCTCCTTCCCCCCTCCCCCCCTCACCCTTCCCCTCACCCCCTCCCCCCCTCCCCCTCCCCCCCCCAATCCCCCCTCCCCCCCTCCCACTCCCCCCTCCCCCTCCCCCCGTGACCTCCCCCCACCGACTTCCCCTTCCCCTCCTCCCGACTTCCCCTTCCCCCTGACTTCCCCCTTCCCCTCCCTCCCCCCCCCGACTTCCCCTTCCCCTTCCCCCCCGACTTCCCCTTCCCCTTCCCCCCCCGACTTCCCCTTCCCCTTCCCCCCCTGACTTCCCCTTCCCCTTCCCCCCCCCTGACTTCCCCTTCCCCTTCCCCCCCCCCCGACTTCCCCTTCCCCTTCCCCCCCCGACTTCCCCTTCCCCTTCCCCCCCCCCGACTTCCCCTTCCCCTCCACCCCCCCGACTTCCCCTTCCCCTCCACCCCCCCGACTTCCCCTTCCCCTCCACCCCCCCGACTTCCCCTTCCCCTCCACCCCCCCGACTTCCCCTTCCCCTCCACCCCCCCGACTTCCCCTTCCCCTCCACCCCCCCGACTTCCCCTTCCCCTCCACCCCCCCCGACTTCCCCTTCCCCTCCACCCCCCCGACTTCCCCTTCCCCTCCACCCCCCCGACTTCCCCTTCCCCTCCACCCCCCCGACTTCCCCTTCCCCTCCACCCCCCCGACTTCCCCTTCCCCTCCACCCCCCCCGACTTCCCCCTTCCCCTCCACCCCCCCGACTTCCCCTTCCCCTCCACCCCCCCCGACTTCCCCTTCCCCTCCACCCCCCCGACTTCCCCTTCCCCTCCACCCCCCCGACTTCCCCTTCCCCTCCACCCCCCCGACTTCCCCTTCCCCTCCACCCCCCGACTTCCCTTCCCCTCCACCCCCCCGACTTCCCCTTCCCCTCCACCCCCCCGACTTCACCTTCCCCTCCACCCCCCCGACTTCACCTTCCCCTCCACCCCCCCGACTTCCCCTTCCCCTCCACCCCCCCGACTTCCCCTTCCCTCCACCCCCCCGACTTCCCCTTCCCCTCCACCCCCCCGACTTCCCCCTTCCCCTCCACCCCCCCGACTTCCCCTTCCCCTCCACCCCCCGACTTCCCCTTCCCTCCACCCCCCCGACTTCCCCTTCCCTCCACCCCCCCGACTTCCCCTTCCCCTCCACCCCCCCGACTTCCCCTTCCCCTCCACCCCCCCGACTTCCCCTTCCCCTCCACCCCCCCGACTTCCCCTTCCCCTCCACCCCCCGACTTCCCCTTCCCCTCCACCCCCCCGACTTCCCCTTCCCCTCCACCCCCCCGACTTCCCCTTCCCCTCCACCCCCCCGACTTCCCCTTCCCCTCCACCCCCCCGACTTCCCCTTCCCCTCCACCCCCCCGACTTCCCCTTCCCCTCCACCCCCCCGACTTCCCCTTCCCCTCCACCCCCCCGACTTCCCCTTCCCCTCCACCCCCCCGACTTCCCCTTCCCCTCCACCCCCCCGACTTCACTTCCCCTCCACCCCCCCGACTTCCCCTTCCCCTCCACCCCCCCGACTTCCCCTTCCCCTCCACCCCCCCGACTTCCCCTTCCCTCCACCCCCCCGACTTCCCCTTCCCCTCCACCCCCCCGACTTCCCCTTCCCCTCCACCCCCCCGACTTCCCCTTCCCCTCCACCCCCCCGACTTCCCCTTCCCCTCCACCCCCCCGACTTCCCCTTCCCCTCCACCCCCCCGACTTCCCTTCCCCTCCACCCCCCCGACTTCCCTTCCCCTCCACCCCCCCGACTTCCCCTTCCCCTCCACCCCCCCGACTTCCCCTTCCCCTCCACCCCCCCGACTTCCCCTTCCCCTCCACCCCCCCCGACTTCCCTTCCCCTCCACCCCCCCCGACTTCCCCTTCCCCTCCACCCCCCCCGACTTCCCCTTCCCCTCCACCCCCCCCGACTTCCCCTTCCCCTCCACCCCCCCCGACTTCCCCTTCCCCTCCACCCCCCCCGACTTCCCCTTCCCCTCCACCCCCCCGACTTCCCCTTCCCCTCCACCCCCCCCGACTTCCCCTTCCCCTCCACCCCCCCCGACTTCCCCTTCCCCTCCACCCCCCCCGACTTCCCCTTCCCCTCCACCCCCCCCGACTTCCCCTTCCCCTCCACCCCCCCCGACTTCCCTTCCCCTCCACCCCCCCCGACTTCCCCTTCCCCTCCACCCCCCCCGACTTCCCTTCCCCTCCACCCCCCCCGACTTCCCCTTCCCCTCCACCCCCCCGACTTCCCCTTCCCCCTCCACCCCCCCCGACTTCCCCTTCCCTCCACCCCCCCCGACTTCCCCTTCCCCTCCACCCCCCCCCGACTTCCCCTTCCCCTCCACCCCCCCCGACTTCCCCTTCCCCTCCACCCCCCGACTTCCCCTTCCCCTCCACCCCCCCCGACTTCCCCTTCCCCTCCACCCCCCCCGACTTCCCCTTCCCCTCCACCCCCCCCGACTTCCCCTTCCCCTCCACCCCCCCCGACTTCCCCTTCCCCTCCACCCCCCCCGACTTCCCCTTCCCCTCCACCCCCCCCGACTTCCCCTTCCCCTCCACCCCCCCCGACTTCCCTTCCCCTCCACCCCCCCCGACTTCCCCTTCCCCTCCACCCCCCCCGACTTCCCCTTCCCCTCCACCCCCCCCGACTTCCCCTTCCCCTCCACCCCCCCCCGACTTCCCCTTCCCTCCACCCCCCCCGACTTCCCCTTCCCCTCCACCCCCCCCGACTTCCCTTCCCCTCCACCCCCCCCGACTTCCCCTTCCCCTCCACCCCCCCGACTTCCCCCTTCCCCTCCACCCCCCCCGACTTCCCTTCCCCTCCACCCCCCCCGACTTCCCCTTCCCCTCCACCCCCCCCGACTTCCCTTCCCCTCCACCCCCCCCGACTTCCCCTTCCCTCCACCCCCCCGACTTCCCTTCCCCTCCACCCCCCCCGACTTCCCTACACCTCCCCTTCCCCTGCCCCCCCTGCGCCGCCCCCCCTCCCCTGTGCCCCCCCCCCCCCCCCCCCCGAAGGAAGGGGACAGGGAGGGTGTTGGACTCGAGTGGCATGCCGCAGAGAGACATAACTTGCAAAGGGAGGGGGAGGGGGTGGCGGGAGGAGAGTGCATGTTTACTACGGCTCAGCTCAGCTCCTCTGTCTAACCTTGGTCTTATCTGCTCCGTTAGGTAGTTGAGTTGAACCCGTGAAGAGTGTGGAGCAGCATGAACGGGGAGACAACCATGTCTGCCACTGTTGAGTTGAGTGATGCAAAAGAAGGTGAGCACACAAGAGTGTATGTTATGATCTGAAGACCCCAGGGAATCTTTATTTTCTCCCAATAAATACTTAGCTGCATACAAATTAAATGGTACTGAGGTCTGCCACTGCGTATTTCATACACAGAATGAAATTAATTTGGACAATTAATGTGAAATTTATCTTTGCACACCAATTCACCAAGTCATCAATAAAGCAATATTCATAAATGTAATGAGCTGAAAGTACCTGTGTATAGCAGCCGCATTTTGTGGCCTTGGCAAAGACTTGATTTGCAATATCAAGTGGAAATATTTACAGAATTGTATTGGTCAAAAATGGCTTTACCAGCTGTGATCTTTATATCTAAAATGATGGAAGGAATATATTAATCATTTTGTATTTAGCTAGGGCAATAGGAATTATATCAAGCATTATTTATGTTCCAGATGTTTGTTAAATTGGCTGCAGTCCTATACTAATACTACTACTAACACTTTGTGCTATGTTATTACATAGTTAAAGCACAGGTGATTCTCTAATGACATACTGGCTGCTGGAAACCCTGAAAAAGAAAGAGTGCAAGTTGTTCTGATGAAAGTTTAGAGCTGAAATGGTGACTGTCTTCTCTTTCCCCCAGAAATACCATCTGACCATAGCACCTGCAGCAGTTTTTAAAATTACTGCTCATCCAGATGCTAACTGGTTATCCTTACAAGAAACCTTTTGAGATTTTGTCAGCCTTTAAACATTTTTGTTGATTTCTGCTTCAAAGATCTTCAAGGGTTCTTTGGAGGGGGTGGGGGGTGATCTTTGGTCAGACCGCCTCCAATTTCATCATTCTCCCAGTTTAATCGGCTTTCACACTATTTCAAAAGGGCCTGTAGCACTTGTATCCCAAGTCCTTATTTCACAAGATAGTACTGTTCAGGTCAAGTAAGGAATAGAATACCAGGAATTTGTTACTTCTGGAATGGATAGAGTACAAAGCACATTTTTAGCTATACTTTACATTGACCAATGAGATTGAGAACATTCTGCTTTTCTATCCATGAATTAAGAAGCACTTTTTTGCCTATGAGCCTCAAGCCAAGCTCGAGAAGAATCCATATATTAGATATCCTGTTTAGTTGAATCGGACTCCACTTTCTCTATGTTGAGACACATTAGCTTATCTAGATTGAGTTTAGACATAGATTTTCTTAAGCCAAGAGTCATGGGCCATAAATATGTAGGCCATTAACTAATTCAAATCCATAAGTGTCCCAGCACACTGATTTCTGCTGGGTTGCATTGATTCTAGTGTTCCAATGGTGGCCATGGTATCTTGAAACTATGTTAATTCCAAAGGTAATAATTCCCAATCTTTTTGATCCTGAGGAAGAAAGCAGCAAGCTGGAAATTTGAGCCTCCAGTAAGAAGACTGGTATTATCAGCTTCTCATGATTTAGTGTTGATCTTGTGCGTCAAGTTCATTTATATCATCCTGATTGCAGCGCAGATGTTTTCTACAAAACATCACCATCAACACACCAGTTAAGTGAAAATGAGAGGTGTTAAGTCATGCACAAAATATTAGCACAGAGTTTGCAGAAAAAGTAACAGTAACATTGCTAGTGTTTGGCAAGGCAGCTTCAAACGAAGCATATCGGACAATTAAATATGGAAGTTGCTGAGTGAATTTTCCTGCTCCTTGTGGAGGCTTCTCCATATTGTATCTTCCCTGTCTTTGAACCACCGAGTGTGTAAAGTTTCCCTACTTGCACACTAAGTATAAATGCTCCCTCTGAACTGCCCGTGTACATGGATTTGTGCTTTTCTGAACTGAAGTGTACAATGAAGAAAACTTGAATTTTTCGAATAATATGGTAAGTCTTGACTAAAGTACTGAGCAACCCCTCTAGCTCTGAAAATTCTATTGATGTGATGTCTCATTTCTTCAGGTTTTAGAAAAGTATAAAACACTTTTATTGTCTTATTCCTTTCTTTGTTCTTTCATTTTGTGCAGGATTTGGTGTTGAATTAAATACTGTAAGTTCCACTTTTGATTCAGGTTGTCCATCTCGGTAAAATTCTTGAATTGTGACTGAGATGAAACGTTGCTTGAACAATTCGGTCCAGATCCTGGGCGTGTTTTTTTGAATGTCTGATCAGCGCAAAGTCCACAAAGTGTGTGAGCAAGTACAGTGAATGATGCCCACTGGCAAAATCTGAACGATTGTAATGTAATCTCTCCATCGCTTGCTTTCAGTAATGCTCAGAGCGGTCTCATTTGATATCGCTATGAGAGAATGTTGCAGGTCAGCATACCTTGCTCAATGATCATGTCTAAATGATGATTTGATGGTTTGCACATGTTCCCCAAAGATCCCACAAGTTCCAGCCATGCTGGAGATGTTTGAAATCACACAAGGTAATTTCTTCCTAATGTATATACAATGCATCAGTTTTAACTGTTCAAAACACAAGCTTATTTTGCTAGTAGGTAAATTAATGATTTGCAGGAATTCCATGTTAGTGTCCAGCTATTTTTGGCTACTTCACGAATGATCTTCCCTCTGTGCTAAGGTGATAAGTGGGGATGTCTGCTGATGATGGTACATGTTCTGCAACATTCAGGTACTGAAGTAGTCCGTAGTCGTCTGCAGCAAAACCTTGATGACATTCTGGCTTGAGCTGATGAGTGCAAATAACATTCCCATCTCACAAGAATCAGACAATGGCCATCTCCAGCAATAGAGAACCTAACCATAGTTGCAAGACATTCAATGATTTTGCCATCACTGAATTTCCGCACTATGAGCATCCTTGGGTTGCAGTTGATCAGAAACTGAAGTGAACTGGCTACATCTGTACTGTAGCGTCAAGACAGACCAGAATTTAAAGTTCTGCAGTGAGTGGTTCCTTTCCTATCTCCCCAGTCTCTGTGCTTCATCTATAAGACACAAGTCAGGGGATGTGAAGGAGTGCTCCCTACTTGCCTGAATGGGTGCACTTCCAATGACTGAAAGTTTGATGGCGTCCAAGGCCCACTAGACTGACATTCCATCTACCAACTGCAATCATTAACTCCCTTCATCAATGTGTAGTGGCAGCAATGTGTATCATCTACAGGATGGAAGACATTACTAAAACCTTCAACCTCATAGATGGACAGATTCAGCCAGTACATGGGAAGACCACCACCTGAAGTTTCCCATTTAGCCACATACCATCCTGACGTGGGAATATATTGCTGTTACTTCAGTATTGTTGCAACAAAATCCTACTCCTAGTAGCGCTGAGTGCATCTACAGATCACGACTCAGAAGGGCAGCTCACCTACCAGCTTCTGCAGGGCCATTAGGATGGGCAAGAAATGTTTGTCGAGACAGTGACACCCACATCCCATGAAGAAATTCAAAAGCAATGAAGAATAAGCATGCAAGGTAGCACACAGGGTCAGGGATCCATTCCACGGTGTACACCTGGATCATACGAGTTGCAGTGGTTCAAGTGACTGCATACTCCCACCTTCAAAAGGGCCATCATTGCTGGGCTTGCCAGAGATGATCATTCTTATGAAAAAGAATCTGACTCGTGCTGCTTTGTCATATGTTAGATAAGACTAAGTTTTAGAGAATGCATGTGGATTGGAAAAAGTGAGGAAGGGGAATACTTCAATTATTAGATGTTATGAGCCATCAAGTAATATGTCAGTGGTGGAGCATGGAAGATAGTTCAGGAAAATAAGCAAAGGAGCAGAACAATAATGGGTGAATTTGAGGACCGACCAAGATAAGCCTTACCCATAACTTCAAGTGCAGAAGACGTTACAGTGCATTCAGAAAAAGTTTCTTGGATCACCCTTAAGTTGAACAATAAGTATGGAGAAAATTAATTGGGTGCTACATCATGGCATTATAACCTTTATAGGAATCAACCATCACAAATGGTCACAAAAGACCATGTAACGTAGGGCATTTGGTTCAGATTAACAAAACAACGTTAGCAATGAGCAATAATATCCAGAAATGGTAGATATTAATGTTTTAGATTTTTTTAGATTAGATTACAGTGTGGAAACAGGCCCTTTGGCCCAACAAGTCCACACCGACCCGCCGAAGCGCAACCCACCCATACCCCGACATTTACCCCTTACCTAACACTACGGGCAATTTAGCATGGCCAATTCACCTGACCTGCACATCTTTGGACTGTGGGAAGAAACCGGAGCACCTGGAGGAAACCCACGCAGACACGGGGAGAACGTGCAAACTCCACACAGTCAGTCGCCCGAGGCTGGAATTGAACCCGGGTCTCTGGCGCTGTGAGGCAGCAGTGCTAACCACTGTGCCACCATGCCGCCCCGTGTATGAGTATAGTTAAATACAGTTAGGTGCAAACTGGATTCACCATTGTAGTGATTCATGGATAAACTGAACTGAAAGTTAAAGACTTGTATGAATGACTTCTGATGAAATAATCAAGCAATTAAAAATAAGTTTTGGAGGCTCAGAAGGGAGTATGATTATCTGATAATAGAAGAAAATAGTAAACTTTGTGTTTCCATTGGTTGGACCAGAGTGCTATTACCCATACTATCCATGTATTCTACTCCATATTTCAGGGCCTGTTGGTTAGCAGTGATAAAGAATGAGCCATTTTAAGACTTAACAAGCATGGATACTTGTCTTAATAACATTATATACTTTTATTACATTGCAACAATAGTTACAAATTACATCGGCTAATTAGATTTTGTACTCTGCCAGTCATGAGCCAGGATAACCCATTGGACGCTATTGTGGTCGAGAGCTTGGGACTCTTTTTAATTTTCCACCTGAGACTGAAATGACATCAGTGCATGCGAAGCCGAATGCAATCTCCAGCATTGACGCTTTCTGAATCATTGCCTTAAACAGGGCTTTTATAAATTGGTAAAATAATGGAGGCTGGGCCCACTGGGATAAGGCAAGGTATCTGGTGCAAATGGTGATCATTGTACCATAGCTGATAATTGACATGTTGCATCCTCCGCTATAACGAATAATGCAGATAAATAAAGTTTCTGGTGTAGTGATGTTTCCCCGTCATTTGTGTTGTTGACAGGTGTTTCTGCCTTCAAGAGGCAAAGGGAGCAACTCCTCCAGTTCTGCAGTTACAAATCCATCTCCTCTACTCTGCCAAAGCAGTTTTCTGAGATGTTGGTTGTACTTTACTATGTTTCTATGCTTTATAATTACAGGTGATGTCTTTCATCTCTAAAATGTGAAACCTACTATACAGGTGTAAATAAAAATAGATTGGGGTTTTTCACATCTGATTGACTGAGTCTTGTGGTAAAAATGTCAAAATCTCCTACACTTGGAGTTTTACGGGACAGAAACAGACTCTTTGGTCCGATCAGTTTTTTAGATTAGATTAGATTACTTACAGTGTGGAAACAGGCCCTTCAGCCCAACAAGTCCACACCGCCCCGCCAAAGCGCAACCCACCCATACCCCTCTACATTTACCCCTTACCTAACACTACAGGCAATTTAGCATGGCCAATTCACCTGACCTGCACATCTTTGGACTGTGGGAGGAAACCGGAGCACCCGGAGGAAACCCACGCAGACACGGGGAGAACGTGCAAACTCCACACAGTCAGTCGCCTGAGGCGGGAATTGAACCCGGGTCTCTGGCGCTGTGAGGCAGCAGTGCTAACCACTGTGCCACCGTGCCGCCCACAGTTGATGCCGACCAAAATCCCGAACTCATCTAGTCCCACCTGCCTGTGCTTGGCCCATATCCCTACCAATATTTATTATTCATGTACTTACTTATTTAAATACGTTTTTAAAGGTAACTGTACACACATCCATCATTTCTGGCAGTTTGTTCCACGCACAAACTAGTCTGCGTGTTTTTAAAAGAAACATTGCCTCCACCATGTCCTTTCTTAAAACTTTTCTCCCCTTTCCTTAAAAAATATGCCCCATAGTCTGGGAATCCCTCTGAAAAAAACACCTGCCACCCACCTTGTGATTTTATAAACCTTTCGAAGGTCACCCCTCAACCGCCAACGGTTCATGGAAAATGCCTCAGTCTTTTCCTGTCTATTTTTATATCTCAAACACTCCATTCTCAGCAACATCCTTAATTTTTTTCTGAACCCTTTCGAGCTTAATAATGTCCTTCCTATAACAGGTCGATTAGAACTAGATAGTACTCCAGAAGAAGCTACACCGACATCCTATATAACCGCAACATTGCATCCCAACTTCTATACTGAAAGGCCTTAGCAATGAAGTCAAGTGTGCCAAATGCTGCTTTAACCACCCTGTCCAAATGTGATGCAAACTTCAAAGAATCTTGTGCCTAACTCCCTAGGTTTGTCTTTTAATTGTATAAGTCTTGCCTTTGCATTTTGGTAAAACAACCAATACCTCACATTTTCCAAATTAAATGCCATCTGCCACTCCTCAACCCATTGACACAATTGATTAAATTTCTTTGTAATCTGAGATAACCTTCATTGTCCACGATACCACCAATTTTGGTGACATCTCTATTAACCATGCTTTCTATGTTTTCATCTAAGTAATTTATGTAAATGACAAAAGTGGACCCAGCACTGATTGTTGTGAAACACTGCTGGTCACAGGCCTCCAGTCTGAAAAATTTTGTCACTATCACAGCAACAAGGACTGTATCATTTAACCTGGTTAAGTCCCTTGGTCCTGCATGCATTAACCATGTAATGTTGATGTGGAGAGTAAAGGTGGTCAGGTTGGAGATGTTCAGAGGTTTCAAAGAGAAATGCACTACAAATTGAACTCTACCTCCTGTGTATTGTGGATCGGAACACGATAGTTTAGTAAAACTGGCACACTGGGCAAGAGACGCATTTGCTCCTCCAGTATTACACAGGGGCAAGAGGTATAAGTGAACCTCAACCATGATCTGTGTGTGTTAGTGACTTGACTACCTAGAGTGTTGTCTAGCGATCTCTGAGAGTTATAGCTTTGAGAACAGCAGTTAAACATTTCTACCCTGCTGGTAAATAAAGTGAAAAAAAACTGAGTATTGACAGCCATCTCACTTTGAAAGAAACCAGAACAAAGGAATTTCAATCAATTGGAAGGCCAAGTGTCTTGAAATTGACTTAACTGCCAACATCAATGCTATCAATAGTATCTATTGTGTGACAACTACTGTATTCAATCTTTGTTGTTCAAACTGATCTTTTTTTTTTGACTTTTCTAATGGTGTTGCTTTAATTCTCATTTTAGTAACTAATAAGTTAATTCTTTTGTTGAGAGAGCCTGGTTAAGTTGGTTCCTTTAAAAAAAAATCATTTGACCTGGGAGAAAAGCATTCACGGAGAGGGATTTCTTTGCAAGTTAACCTTGTGACCAACCACAGGGGCAAGTGAATAAAGTAGAAGAGCCAATTTATCTCTCCTCACCTGGGAGCTGCTCAATTTGGCATATTTCATCTGGAGCCATAATAACTTGAACCTCACCTTGAGGTCTGGTAATGGCAGCAGAAACACAGCATTGGCGTGCTATATCATTGTTAAGTGAAAGTGCAGCAGCTGTCTGCCTCAAAGATGCCAGTTCCCATGAACTGACAGGATAGGACAATCAAGACCAGTCAAATATTCTTTCACTTGCAGTAGGCACAATAAATTTAAATTCAAATTGACAATCCCTTCTCTTCTTTTCCTCCTCCCCACCCATCCCAATGAACCACCCCCAATCCAACTTTTTATTAAATGCATTTTTAGATGTGTACTAGTGTACACGTGGGCACTGACTATCTTTGGTTACCATCTTTAGGTACACAAACCACAGTTTTGTTTTCTTAGAGTCAAGCATATTATATAAAAGAACTTGCTTGACCCACATCTAAATTTTGGATAAATAGATGTTGGTCCATCCTGGGCCCTAATTTTTATTTTCTAATTAGATATAAATGCTTTGAACTCTAGTATAGGGATCACAATCTTGAAATATGCCAACAGATGGTAATAAATAAAATGCTGTAGGAAGATTGAGCAGGTTAGCAAAATGGGAGTTAGAGTGTACTTAGTGTGAAGTAGATTTTTTTTGTAAAAGAAACAGTGGATTATTTAACAGAAAAAAGCTGAAAGATCCTGGGTATAAAGTGGGAGGGGAGGGAAGTTGAGTGTCAGTTACATAATTAATTGGGTAGGTAGCACATTTTGGGCATTATAACTGAGACAGTAAATTTAAAAAAATGTTTTCGTTCCATAATATGCCCATTCTAGCAAAGTCATTAAAGATCACATCACAGATTTACCCAGATAATGTCAGGGATGGGTGAAGCTACTTTGACTATTTTCATTGGTGTACAGAAGACTTAATTAAATTGATAAGCTTTTAATAAGAGGTTTGACTAGTGTGAGTACCAAAATACAGGTTTCCTCTGGTCAAGAAGTCAGTGGATAGTGGCCATTAATTTAATATCACGGTGGGGAAAAATATGTGAGAAATGAGAGCAAAATAATTCCCTGATGTAGCCTTTTTGCTTGAAATAACCATCAGATTTTGACCTTTTCCAGGAAGGTGAGATTGTCATACCACTTTGATCTTTCCAAACATAAAAATAGCCATGATGCTGATCTTAAAAGATCTTGAAGTAAATACGTTGTGCTTGTTTTTTCTCTGGTGACATCTTCCTCCCTTTTACGTACTTGTCTTGCATTTGTGCTGTAAAGTAAGTGGGAACAGCAGCAGAATTAAACAACCACAATAAAATATTTTGTAAAGATGAGCTACCTTAAAGCCAGAAAAGACTTTGGTGATCCAAGAATGTTATCCTTTCTTGTCAGCAACTTGCCAAGGTACATAAGAATGATTTTCTTTCACAAAAGGAAGAGGTGTGAGCCTAACGTGGATGGTTCTGGATGGGTGGGATTATCAACATTGGGGCTCTTGACTAAATTCAACAGAGAACAGAGCAATGTGTGAACTTTCAAGACTATGCTTATTAGAAGGAAAGTAGGTTTTATGCCATTCTAATTTCCAGGATAACTTGCAAGATGAGGTGGAAAAGGCAATTCCTGCAACTCAAACATTTGCTGCAGTATACTCTAGTAAATATGTATAAAGTTCTAATTAGTTTTGTCTAACCACTTCTTAATGTATTGAATGTTCCCATTTTCACACTTCCCTCAAAGTGTCTACTCTGGTTATGTTTGACAGAGTTTGTTCTTAAGAACTATTTTCTTCAGTTACAGGTCTGATTTAGGTACACACAAATTCCATTTAGAAAAGTTACAGTAGAAAGTAGGTGCAGTATTTTGAGAAGAGACCTTAATGAAACAAAACATTAAACTTGTATTTGAAAAATAAAATGTTTGTAGAAATCTCAGTTGAAATTTTATTTATTTTGGATACTTTTCCCAGAGCATGACATTTTTGATAGAGATTGTGCAAAGAAATCACTACGTTTGAAAACCTGAAGAGTATTTTTTCTTGGTTTGATTTTTCTTTTGACTTCAACTCTTGCTATTGCCCTGTGCTCCTACTGAAGTATGCAGGGCTGAGGTATTATTAGCTTGACTAAGATGGAAAGACTTGTCACAGAATGGTGCTTGAAATTGGCACCTTTTCCCTATTAAGTTCTTCACAATTTCAAGTAAGTTGGATCTGACTGGGGTATATTAATTCTCTTTTTAAACCTGTTAACAAATATTTTTCAAATTCATTGTAAGTTTGGGCGGCATGGTGGCTCAGTGGTTAGCACTGCTGCCTCACAGTGCCAGGGACCCGGGTTCAATTCCCGCCTCACGCAACTGTCTGCGTGGGTTTCCTCCGGGTACTCTGGTTTTATCCCGAAGATTTGCAGGTTAGGTGAATTGGCTGTGCTAAATTGCCCGTAGTGTTAGGTGCAGGGTAAATGTAGGGGAATGGTTCTGGGTGGGTTGCTCTTTGGAGGGTCAGTGTGGACTTGTTGGACCGGAGGGCCTGTTTCCACACTGTAGCTAATCTAATCTTTGCAGTGTGGTTTTCTTGATTCTCGTAAGACTTGTCAGACACTGGTGACTGCAATTTATGATTTTTTTTGCATTTGTGAATGACCGGCACAATTAAGTTACATTTTGCTGCAGGGTTACATTGACCCACCAAGCCAAGGGTTTCTCTTTAATATGTGTAAAAGACAAATTAAACAATTTGGGCTTTTGATCATGATCTGTTTGATATCCATCTAACTGTCATTACATTACATGTAAAAACAATCTTTTGCATGATATTTTAGATAAATGGAAGCTATCCATCCAAATGGGTTTGGTGCTGATGAGTTCATCTTGGGGATCTTTGCTAATTCAAATTTTGGAGAGAAAGGGTCTGCGAACTATATTGTTGTTGAGCTTGATTAGCATTTAACAACAACCATTTATTGACATTTTAAATTCAGTGCATCTGGCTTTTCTACCTACTATCTTTTATTCAATTTAAAGCTGAATCGTTCAGTCTCTTTGACGGGTGTCATTTGTTTAATTTAAAGGTATTTCTGAAATTGCGACATTAATGTTCATCCCAGTGCAAGCTGATTTCTTTCGTTGTTCCACAGATTGGCCAAAAGAGGACATCCTTGGCCTACTGGATAGCATGAGGAGCATTGTCCCTTCTAACGATGTGATGAAATTCAAAACAACAGAGTCTCACATGGATTGGAATAAGGTGACTTTTGCCCATTACACAGCCGAGATGTGCAAACAGAAGTGGACAGAAATCTCACATGAAGTAAGCATGAATGTCGTTCGTGTTTATAGCTTGGAGTATGACTTTCCTTTTAAACTACTCATATTCCAAACGACTGTACTTCAGCCTTCGACATGTTGAATTTTAGTTCAATTATTTGCAATCCGTTGTCTGAATAGAGCCCACGTGACAGTTCATCAGGAATGTAAATCCTCAAAACTTTTCAGCATTGTTTGGGGTGACAGTTTGATTTATTGCTCAATGAGTTGGGAGATTTTTTTTTCTTGGTGTTCCCTTCGGTGAATATCAGGAAACTCTGCAATACCTGAGGTTTATTTTCTGCCCAAAGTTCGGGTGTGGAAGTTCGGAAATTGAACAATATATTTCCAGCACCTGTCAGAAAAGTAGAAATAGCAAGTTTTAGAGATCCTTTGATCTAATTAATTGATCATCCATTGGTTGATCCATTTCCAAATGATTGAAGTTTGTTTACAAGTTATTAGAAACAAGATCTCAGAATAACCAGGTCGAAATATGGCTGAAAAGAACATGATTGCTAATATTTAGTGAGCACCAATAAGACCAGATTACTAGTGTTCAATAAAATCAGAACAGTCTAATGGATGGTTTGAAAAATAGGTTTTTAAGATTTGATATTAGCAAATGAATGGCAGAAGCTATTCAGCATAGATAAGAATGGTGCTGCGCATGTAGGATTGGGAAATTCCAGATGCAGCTTTACCAGGCAGTGAAAGTCATTTAATGGAGCTAATCTAGCCAACAATGCACCAGAAGTGAGATGGATGTAAGTAAAACAAATTAGACTTTCGGGATGGTTCTTCTCGGGTCATGGAATACAAAATTAATACTATGCTCGGATGTAGCCGATGCACAAGACATTCAGTTTTAGTAAGGAAAAGATATTCTGAACACCTTGGGAGATGATACCAACTCTTAATTATGAAGATGTACTCCAATAACTGGGTGATTTTAGTTTGGAAATAAGGTATTGGAGGGGGGATATGTTTGGGTGGTGGGCAATCCATGTCTATAAAATCCACACGCAGAATTAGGTTAGATGGATACAGACTTACAGAGACTCATTGCACTTGTTAATATTATTCAAAGTGCAGTGAAAGTAGTACTTTAGTACTGTAATAAGAGAATGTCCCAAAGTATTATAGTTAATTCAGGTTGGCTGACTTAAAGTAGGGGAGTTTTTCATCAAAAACTTATTATTTTCCCTAATATGTGGGACACTGAAATTGCACTGCCTATTAGATTGGATGACTGTACTTCACTATATTATTTCCCCTTTTTGATCTTGTTGAACTGAGTCCCTCTGGCATCCTCCCAATAACCTCTGTGATGCAGTTTCAGGATGAGCACTTTTATGTGAATGGCTGGGTGGAAATCACATGGCTAATGGGTCTAATCGGTTGTTAACTCTTCAATGGATAAGTGACCAATGTCGTCTTGTATTTTTTGAGTATGGAACTTGAAAATGGCTGCTTTTTTTCCCTGGAATTTTTAACTTCATTATTCAACCTGTGTTTCAGGTGAGAAAGTTCCGCACTTTATCAGAACTCATTATAGATGCGCAAGAACATGTGAAGAATCCTTATAAAGGGAAAAAACTCAAGGTGAGCGTTTGACCTGCAGAAACCAGCCTGAACATTTATCATTATTTCTTGTTGCTTATGCAAAAAGAAAATGTGATCATAAAACAACATTTTAAAATTTATTTTTATCCATAATATTTTGGAAGCAGGTGAAACATTCACTGTCAAGTGGCACAGTGGCTGAGTGGTTAGCACTTCTTCCTCACAGCACCAGGGACCCGGGTTCAATTCCAGCCTGTGGCGATTATTTGGAGTTTGCACATTTTCCTGGCGTCTGCGTGGGTTTCCTCCCACAGTCCAAAGATGTGCAGGCTAGGTGAATTGGCCATAGTTTTCAGGGATGTGTAGGTGAGGTGCATTAATCAAGGGTAAATGTAGTGTGAAAGAGGAGGGGAATGGGTTTGGGTGGAATACTCTTCAGAGGATCAGTGTGGACTTGTTGGGCCGAAGGGCTTGTTTCCACGCTCTAAGGAATTCTGTGATTCTAAGTAATTAGTATTGGAGCCACTAATTCCAAACAATTCCGGAGGTTTTGCACTGAGCAGTTCACCCTGATTAAAACTGCAGCCTTGTAACAATATATTTGGATATTGTAATTTGATACATTTCCACGACAAGCAGCCTGACCTTTTGAACTTTCATTTGACTTGCTGTGTACTTGTAGAAGCTACTAATTAGGAGCATTGGAAGAACTGGCTTCTGGATCATTATGGGTGGGCTTAGGAGCGTATTGAGTAAATAGAAGCATTGGTGATGCACCTTTAGTCCTCCAATTTGTTTCCTGAATCTTGTTTGTTTCTGGAAATCTGCCAAGGTAAAGTGCACTCAATTTTCTTTAGAAAACCTGAAAAATAAAGGAGTCAAATCATGACTCCAACTTAATGGAAGCACCTGAAAAAATTGCATTTTCTTAGCATTTATAATTGCTGATAATTGACTGCTTTTCATGTTGCAGAAGGGCCTACCATCTATTGTGAATTTCTTGTGTTGGGGATGGAAAACTCAGCTGGAAAGATTCTTCATGCACCTTCTCTGGGCATGTTTGCAGTTCAGATGATGTATTTTTTTTCTCCTCAGACCTGAAAAAGGATGGGTTAATGTGGAAGTGGTGAAGACATTCCAATTGTTTTGTGTCAGAAGTGATTTAAATTGATTTACATCCACTTTGGTGAAACCTTTTATGTGATGTCCGAGACCCTACTACGTTCAGCTGCTTCATCAATGACACTATCTTTACCATATAGTCAGAAATGTGCAGTCATCAGCGAACATTCCCAATGTTCATGGTTTCCAACTCCTCAGGTACTGAAGTAGTCCATGTCTAAAGGTGGCAAGATCTGAAAAATATTCAGGCTTGGGCTGACAAGTGGCAAGTAACATTCATGCCATACAAATGTCAGGCAATGACTGTTCCCAATAAGAAATAATCAGGTGCCACATGTAGGCAGTGCGGTCGCTCAGTGGTTAGCACTGCTCCCTCGCAGCACCAGTGACCGGGTTCAATTCCAGCCTCGGGTGATTGTGTAAACCCCACACAGACATTCTCCCTGTGTCTGCGTGGGTTTCCTCTGGTTTCTCCGGTTTCCTCCCACAATCCAAAGCTGTGTAAATTAGGTGAATTGGCTAAGCTAAATTGTCCGTGATGTTCAGGGATGTGTAGGTTAGTTGCATTAATCAAGAGTAAACGTAGGGGAATGAGTCTGGGTGGGTTACTCTTCGAAGGGTCGGTATGGACTTGTTAGGCCGAAGGGCCTGTTTCCACACTGTAGGGCTTCTATCTATTCTATGTGACATCCCCATTACTAATAATCTGGGGATTACTGACCAGAAATTGAACTGGACTTGCCATATAAATAGTGACTACAAGAGTAGGCCAGAGGCTAGGAATACTACACTGAGCAAGTCGCCACCACATACAACGAAGCCTCCATGATTTACAAGACACAAGTCGGCAATGTGATCGAGTATTTCCCATTTCCTTGGGTGGATGCAGCTCCAACAGTGCTCAGAAACCTTAATACCACCTAGTACAAAGCAGCCCGCTTGATTGGCACCACATCTACTCCCTCCACCACTGTTGCTCAGTAGCAGCCGTGTGTAGTACTGACAAAATTCATAAAAGATCCTTGGATAACACCTTGCAAACCCTAAGGCACTTCAAGTTAGAAAGAATGAGAGCAACAGATACATGGGAGCACCACAATTTGCAAGTTCCCTTCCACGCCACACTCAATCCTGACTTGGAAACATGTCACTTCCTTCAGTGTCGCTGGGTCAAAATCCTGGAATTCCGTCCATACTGGCATCATGGGTCTACAGTCAGCATATGGACTGCAGCAGTTCAAGAAGGCAGCTCACTACAATCTTCTCTTGGGCAATGAGGGATGGAAAATAAATGCTGACCCAGACAGCAATGCTCACATCCCATGAGTGAATTTTAAAAATATCTGTTCTGTGTGCTCATTGTGTCATGTTTCACAGAATTTTGAAGAATGCTAGAGCAGTTGAATTAGTTTATACTATAGTATAATATGTCTTGTAATTAAATCTATTGCCTTATTCCCTTCTGAACCTTGGATTGGAGGTATTGGTTTTTTGGCTTTACAGATACCATATCAAGATCTATGGATCAACTGCAGATGCTATTAAGTAAGAGTTTCGCATTCTGTAACAATATGTATTTATCTTCTGCTGAAATTTGTCACTCTCCTGCTCTGTCAAGCAGTTTGCTTGGAGCAATTAAGCTGTCCCATTCAGATGCAAACACACTTTACAATTGTTTCAGATACATGTACCAAAACTTGCGAGTGGAGCAGAAAGCTTCTTAAAATCTACCTGTCTCCAGTGCTATTTTAGCCTGAAGAGGAGGTCTGCTTTCGGGCCTTTTGGAGGAAGGTTTTTGGTAATAGTTAGGGGACACATGTTTGTAGGTATATGCTGCTAGTGCCATCAGAGATTAACTCTTTTTGTAAAACAAAATGTTTCCTCACTGCCATTAGTCACTTGCATTCATATTATTATGTGAATTCAAGACTTGTGCTCTGCATTTGAAGCAATCAGTGACTAAAGTAATCTAAAAGTAAGAGCTGTCTGCTCCTAGTACATAATACTATTTTAATTTTAATTGGGTATATGTTACATCCCTTTCATGATTACTAGGTCAAAATGCTTAACTTTTCTACTTTCCGTGGGAATATATATATACCACTGTGGATTTCAGTGGTTCAAGGAGGTAGTGGTAGGGCATTTGGGGGTGGGCAATAAATGCTGCTTGCCAGTAGTCCCTTGATTAAAAGAAGTATGATATGGTTATCACTATTTTAGATTTGTGAACTGGGGTTTCTTTCACCAGTTAGTCCTTTAAGCATTGCTGGTGCCCCCCTAAATCCTAGTGTGCCTTGGACAGCACCTTACAAACCCACAGGCACTAACATCTAGAAAGGATGAGGGCAACGTATACATGGGAACACCACTATTTGCAAGTTCCCACCATGCCAATCTCAGTCCTGACATGGAAACATTTCACTGTTCCTTCAGTGTCGCTGGGTCAAAACCCTGGAATTCCCTCCATAATGGATCTAACGGCAGCACATGGACCGCAGCATTCCTGCTGCATCAAGATAAATGCATAGAACCTCCACAGGCCATTTGGCCCAACAAGTCCACACTGATCCTCTGAAGAGTATCCCACCCAGACCCATTCCCCGACCTTATTACTCTACATTTACCCCCAACCAGTGCACCACCCATTCCTGAACACCGCGGGCAATTTAGCATAGCCAATTCACCGAATCTGCGCATCTTTGGATTGTGGGAGGAAACTGGACCACCCGGAGGAAACCCACTCAGACGTGGGGAGAATGTGCAAACTCCACACAGACCGAGGGTGGAATCAAACCCAGGTCCCTGGCACTGTGAGATAGCCGTGCAAACCACCATGCCACCTGAATTATGGAGCCCTTTCTCTATAGGCAAGCCTCTAGAAGTGACTTGTGGATTGCCAACAGCTCTGTCATCTGAAGTTCTGTCAAATAAAAACCATAAACTCTTGAAAGAATTAATGCTATTTGTATATCAGGCAGCTGTATAGCATGATATACATATTTCTGTCGTAGGTTTTTAAATAATTTTGCTTTGAAAGCATGGATTTTAAAATGGAAGCCCATTTCGTGTTTTGTGGTATTGATTTACTGAAATCTAGCTCAGCTACATGGAGGCTTGCTCTAATTTATTTTTAGAAAGCTGTAAAGATGGTTTGTCACTGAGCTGAACGAGTGATGGGATTGTATGCGCACTCACCGGAGTGAAATTGTAACATTCATATTCAGCTATTATTCTTGTATTCTTTTATCTCTGGTTGTCAGGCTACAAATTTGTAATGATACAATCAATAGTCTGGAAATTACCCACTCACAAATGAGATCATTGACATTAGATGTCTGGCGTACTGAGGCTAGATGTAAATTATAACGTTTTATTACCTTGAAAAGCATTGGGATTCAAATCGATCTACTTAAGATAATTGGACAAATGTTTTTGTGTAAGAATCTCCAAACTGCAACAGAGGATCTGATACTGATCTAAGCTGTCAAGTTGCAGTCTTGAGTACCTCAGTGCCCAAATGGTGATGAGAACGAGTTTAGCATATGTTCTGTGTAAAGTAACAGCTGTGGCTACTATATTGTTTTAATTTGTTCAGGGGATTTAAGTGGTGCTAGCTGTCCCATTGTTTATTTACCATCCTTAATTGTTCTTGGAAAGGTGGTGGTGAGCTGGGCTTTAGGCCGACTGCAATATATTTCATCTCTGAACTCCTGCAGCGATACCTTGATGATAAGTGACATCCAATAACCACAACCATTTTGTTTTGTGCCAGCTAATGCTCCCAACTAACACACTGTTTTCCCTCAATTCCTGTTGTCTCAAGTTTTGCCAATGCTGTTCGAAGCCACACTCTGACAAATGTGTTTCCTCATTCTGGAATTCACCTCTTTTGTGCATTAAGAGCTAAGGCTATAATGAGGTCACGAGATGACTAGCCAGGGGGAACCCAACTGAGCAGCCACAAGCAGGTTATTTGGTAGTACTGTTGATGATCCCTTCCTTCACTTGCTGCTGTTTTAAAAGTAGATTGATGGAGCATTGATTGGCCAGGTTGGACTTTTGTCTTGCTTTTTTGTGTACAGGACACAGGCAATTCTCTCCAGACTGGATAGATGCCTGTGTTGCAGCTTTACTGGTATTCAATGGCTGGGGTGTCCCCAGTCCTGGAATATGAGTCTCAAGTGCTTTTGACGGAATGTTGTCATGGTCTGTAGTCTTTCAATATCTAGTGCCTTAACAGCCATTTTCTTTTAACAATGTGGAATGAATTGAAATTGGCTGAAGATTGACCTTTGAAATAGCGGGGAATCTGGAGAAGGCCAAAGTGGATTGCTTGACACTTTTCTGGTTGAAGACTATTGTAAATTCTTCAGTCTTTTCTGATGTACTGGGCTCCCCTGATGTTTAGGTTAAGGATTTTATAGAGCCTTCTCCAGTAATCGTCCGCCATAGATCACAACGAATTGTGGCACTACTGCAGAACTTAAGTTGATTGTGGAACTGTTTGGTTCTCTCTGTCACTTGCTGCTTATCGTATTGGTATGCCAGTTGTTGTATGTTGTAGCTTTGCCAGGTTGGTCCTCTGGTTTTAAGGGTGCCTGGTGTTGCTCCCAGTGGCATGTACCTCTGCAATTTTCATTGGACCAGGGTTGATATGAATTTGCAGAATGTGGTAGAGTGCAATTCTGCTGATGTCCAAGCTTGAGTCACTAGATCTGTTTGAAGTCTCTCCATTTTGCACAGCAGTAGTCCCACAGCATGAGGATGGGTAACTTCAATGTAAAAACAGGACTTTGTCTCCAGAAGAACTGTGGGATGGTCACTTTAACCAATAATCTCTTGGTCAGATGAATCTGCGGCAGGTAGGTTGATGAGGATGAGACCAACCATCACAGACTCCGTCTAACAGCTCTGCCCTTTAGGCTGGTGTTGCCCCCTCCCCAGCCTACATCTATGACTCTTCTGATGTCCTCCACCACTTTAAAAGTTGCCTATGTCATGTCCACAAATTCCATCCCTTAACCATGGATGTCCAATCTCTCTATATCTCTCAATGCCTGCCACAGTGACCAGGGAGGGCTGTCCTCTTCATTGGGTGGAGATCTGTTTCCATTGACCACTCTCTCCTGCTTTTCTGAGCTTGCTCTCTTATTGAACCATCTGTCTTTGAATTCACCTTAATTCCTGCAAGTGTTCTTGTGGGTGCCCTTATGAGTCCTAGCTATACCTGTCTTTTAATGGGCTATGTGGAACATTCTTTGTTTTAGCTCTATTTGGTCCTCTTCTCTCAGTTCTTGCTCTTCTTCGGCACATTCCTGACTGCATCAGTGCCATATTCTGAACTTGCCTTGAATTGGAAAACTTGCTTCAAATTACATCCTCCATTCGCTTCTCATGGGCCATCTGCACCTCTCCTTAGCATCTCTGAATCCTTTCCTCATGATGCAGGTATCACTAATTAATTATGTAGCCTATTGACTCCCACGGTCATCTTGAATACACTGCTTCATAAATACATAGTAAAGCTTCCATTCTGTTGAGTTCCTCCATCTCCTTGGCAACTATTCTGATGATACAGCCCTCCATACAGTTTCTGAGAATGCCGTCTTTTATCTTCAGCCAAGGGTTCTAACCTCCCTCTAACCACTGAAGTTGTAATGTTCCTCAATCGTGTCCACCACATTTCCTGCATCTTTGCTCCCATCTCTTCTCTCCTGCAGCCATAATGTGGTTTCCTATTCCTTCCATTCCATCCATCAGCCTCCATATCAGCAGGGGTAAAAACAATGACTGTAGATGCTGGAAACCAGATTCTGGATTAGTGGTGCTGGAAGAGCACAGCAGTTCAGGCAGCATCCAAGTAGCTTCGAAATCAACGTTTCGGGCAAAAGCCCTCAGGTCAGTTTCCAACCTCCAGCATGATACAACCATCACATACAACCTCCTTCTACCTTCCATTTTCAGAACTTCATTGGGGCTTTTCTCTTTGTGCTGATCTCTTCTTCAGTCAGTTCTTCCTGCAGCATCTTTATGTGCAAATCAGGGGATGCAGCATCTGCCCTTTACTTGCACCATCCAAAGTCCCCAGTACTCTTTCCGAATGAAGCAAGGATTTACTTGTATTTTCAATCTAATCTCTTGAACCTACTACTTACAATATGATCTCTTCTAAGTTAGAGATCCAGAATGCCAACTGGCTCCCTCTTTTTGTGAACTTTGGATCAGTCAACGTACTGAACCTCTAGTGGCCTGATCTTCCAGTTCTCCATCTTGTTCTCATATTGACATCTCTGTGCTCGACTGTTTCAGTGAAGCCCCCAGTACACTTGAGCCACAGCGCCTTCTCTTTCGACTGGGGTTTTTACAACTTCCTGGACTCCAATTCAGAATATAAATTGTTTTCCTTGATTTGATTTGTATCCCTTTGCATACTTCTCTTTTTAGTCTCAAATACAATATTCCTGCTCAGTGCACATCTCTTGTTTCTTCTCTTATCCATCAAAGTTCCCTTTAGCCTTGTCATTGACTGTTTTATCCTCCACCTTATCACAGGCCTTCCTTTGACATTGTGATACCCACTCCTTGCTGAAAACCTACTATGTAGGTAAGTTTTTGGACTTCTGATGCAAGGAAGGTCATTGACCCAAAGTAGCTATTTGTTTCTCCCATTAATGACGATCTTCTGATTATTTCAGTATTTCCTTTTTTTATTTCAGAATTCCAGCTTCTACAGGAATCTGCTTTGCAATTAAATCTATTTGAATTAATTCCAAGCTGAAAACACTTCAAATTGGAATTGTTGATGTAAGGATTAATAATATTCTGATGGTGGGTGTGGGGAATGATGAGTTGCGTTAGTGCAGTCAGTGGATGCTTCTGATGTGGGGAGACGGCTGGGGCGTTCGCAAATGTAATATGGAAAAGTTAGGTTGCATGCTTTACTCTGCTTCTAAATGTTAAATCTGAACTGGCAGCACACTAAGCACTTTTCCACTTTTTTTTAAGACTTTCTTTGCTCTAGTAGTCGCAAGGAGGTTCCATCCATCTCTGAGCCACCGCTGCCAAATCACAGCAGAGTAACCTTGAAATTGTAGATATTCTTTAACTGTGGTAATTACAATACAGTCAAAATGAATTTGGATTATCTTGTAGATTCTATCAGTTTGTAGCAGCCATTTTATTTCAGATCTCTATAGAACTTAGAAGATAAATGTTTACTTCTAAGTTTCCTCTCATCCCAGAACTCGTAAGGTAAAATGAATAATGAACATAAACACTGAATGGAATGAGTGGGGATAAATAGACATAGAGCGGTTGGAGATGCGAATGTTTAACGACTTGAAAAATCAAGAAGAGATAAAATGAAAATACCTGATAGAACATTTGGACTTAGGGAAGTAGAGTGATAACGCTACCAAACTTTTCAACTGTAGTCCACTCAAGACATTAAATGAAGGGTATCTAGGACCTTTGAAATGTGTTTTAATCAAACCAACCTAGTAGAGAAGGAGGAAAAATAATTAAGGAATAAATTTAACATCTGCTGACCATGTTTGATATTTGTGACATTCTGCTTGAACCACTTAAAAATCTTGAACTAATTTTTTTATTTATTCATGAGATGTGGGTGTCACTGGTAAGATTAGCATCTCTAATGGAAGTCTAATTGCTTTGAAGATGGTGCTAAGCTGCAGCTTTGAACTGCTGCAGCCTAACCTTTCTGTAACAGTTGGTAAAACTGGCTTACTAGGCCATTTCAGAGAGCTTGGAGAATGTTTGGAGTCTCAAGTGGATAAGCAGGTTTCATTCCATAAAGAACATTGGTGAATCAGAAGGGTTTTTACAACGCTTGATGGTTTTATGGTTACCATGACTGAGGTTAACTTTCAATTACTTTTATTTAAATTCAGTTTATTCATTAAAGCATTTGCAACTGCTATGGTGGAATTTGAGTCCATGTCCCAAAAGCATTAACAGGATCTCTGGGCCATTAAAGCATCAATATTAGCTTTTTGCTGCCACCATCTCCTCTTTGTAACTTTGGTGGCATCTTTGAGCATGAAAGCATTCTGTAAATTTGATTTTGCAGTGGGTACGTAGGTGGTGATGCAGTGCTGGCATGAAGTGATTATCTCTTCCATTTTTTACAGAAACATCCTGATTTTCCCAAGAAGCCCCTCACACCTTATTTTCGATTCTTTATGGAAAAAAGGGCAAAATATGCAAAGCTTCATCCTGAAATGAGCAACTTGGATCTGACTAAAATTCTCTCCAAGAAATATAAGGAGCTGCCAGAAAAGAAGAAGGTTAGTGCATCTCACTGTGCCAACACTGGTGCTTACGTTGCAAGAGGAACTTCAGATATGTTGATATTAAGAATAGGAATGCAAGCCAAAATATATTTGAACACAGTTACCTCCTTGAATGCAAATACTAATTTTTTTTGTTGTTGTAGATGAAATATATTCAGGAGTTTCAGAAGGAAAAAGAAGACTTTGAACGTAATATGGTCCGATTCAGGTAACTTTCAAATAATTGAATTTGCATCCCTCCCTTAAAATTTTTTTTAAAAATTGCAAAGCTTAATGTTTCGCTATGAATTCATTTGCTGTTACAGTAGGCTCAACTCTGTATGTGATTGGTTATATGCATGTTTTATAAGATATTAAATGGAGATGGAAGATGGACAAGACATTAAAATCCATACCTGAAGGATGGATATTGAATGGGGAGGTGGCAAGGGTAGGAAAGAGTACAGGATAGAGCTGAATTGAGCCATTTACTATATATTTGGATAACCACGTTGCTGTATAGTTAATGGATAGGATGAAGCGATGGCTCCTGGAGCTGGTTAATCAAAATTAATTCACCACCTGACCCTGAGTAATGGAAAGAGATTTGCCTTGATATGCACATGTGTAGTTTCAGCTCATCAAATGATGTGATGTAGTGTCAGCTAAATTTGCAAATGTATTTTTGTTTGTTTTTCCAAAGAGAGGACCATCCTGAACTGTTAGAGAGTGTGAAGAGAACAGATGTTCCAGAGAAACCTAAAACACCCCAGCAACTCTGGTACCTTCATGAGAAGAAGGCTTTCATGAAGCTGCATCCACAGGTAATGGACTTGATTACAGGTCGTTCTGCAATGACACGATAGTTGGGTTCATCTGAAACCTTGCACTATAGATTATCACACTATGGAAAACTGCCATAGAAAATCATGCAATAGAAGCTCGCGACAGAAAATTGCTATACTCATTCAGTATACCATTTGCGTTATCTGAACAACGTCCACAATTCATCAATTGCATTATCGCCAATTTGCTTTGATGAAATGCGAGTTATACCAGAACAATCTGATTTGTCTTTGCAACCCACTAGTTGGAGATGAATAATTAGGTACATTTTCTATAAGGCATGGATTTTCTATGCTCCAATCTTGCTTCTTCTGGTGGTTCTGTGATCATGATTTTGTTAGTCTTGCCATCAGCTGTCATCTCTCTGTAATGAGACAGCAGCCCTGTAGTCTGGTAGACTATAGAGATTTTACTTTTAATATGTTTAATTGTTATCAACTCAATTAAATATCAGGTTTTTTCAACTGTCTTCTGTGAATATTCATTTAATTCCCATTTTTAAAATTCTCATACACACCTTCACTTAAAAGACTTGGGCATCTGTGATTCTCACATGAAAACTCTTCTTGCTCATCAATGCCAACCAAATATTAAGGCTCTCCCATATCTCCAGGAAATGTGATGGGATGGGTGCAATGTAATATCGGATTATCTGATTTAGTGCAATGTAAATTGTTGGCTTGCTGCTTATCCCTCACACTTGTTCATCTCCACCCCTGTTTGCGTTTCATTATTCCTGCTGAAGTATTGTTGCACGCACACTGTATCTCATGTTTAACTACAATCGCATCCATTTTTGGCAAATTCAAGAATACTGTCGCAGAAGATCCAATTCCAATAAGGGAGATGACCTCCCACCCAGTTCTCTGTCCAGCCTCCCTCGATTTTGCTTCATGATATACAAATATTACTAGTTTGCAGTTTTGTTATTCTCTTTGTGTCTCTCATTGCTACTGAGTTGATTGTTTTTAGAATGATCACTTTTTATCTTCTTGTGTCCATGCATCTGATGAGGAGCTTGAAATCCTTGCACCAGAGACACCTTAGGGTCATTTGGAAGATGCAGGGTTTTGATGGTGCTCATTAATCTATGGCTGTTGAGCCTTGTTTATAGTAAAGATCCTACACCAGCCCTGCTGATTTAAGGGAGGCAATTGGGGTGTTCAAACGTTTGTCATTTCTTGAACTAACCGTTGATGTCCGCTAAGCTGAAGAAACATCTGGTTCAAATTCTCATAATGTCACTTACTCAGATGTGTGGAGATACTCAGTCAATATTTTAGCTTTGATTAATATTATACTCAATAGCCAACATTCAGTTAATATGCCCCTTCCGTTTACAATGAGTCAAACTGAATAAATTCTTGGGCCACTTTATACCTTCTAGGGAGGTTTAAGTTGTATCAACAATTTTTGAGGATATTTCATCTCATACTGCAGCAGATTAGTTCAACTAATCTGATCCATGTTCTTTGGCTTTTATCTAGACTCTTAATTGTTTTCATAGTATTGTTTCTTATTAGGACCACTTAGCTCCCACAGCAATACATCCATGAAGCCAACTATATATTTTGATTATATGAACTGAAAATTGTGGTCAGACAACAGCACCTGAGAGGGAAACATTTAATGATTCAGGATTTTGTTGATCAGAAGACCTATTATGTTTATCTCTTAATAGAGGGGAAAAAATTGTGCCTGAATACTTAGCTAATGGCACATTTAATGTGAGCATATTTGAAGATTAACGAGTGACAACTTATGTCAACATTTGAACAAATGGCCACATCGATTTAAAAAGTTTGAAGCATACCCCTGGTATATGACTTGCTGTGGGGCACATTAGTTATGATTCGGCCTTGTGTTATTTGACCACAGCAACAAGACTAACAACCAGTCCTAAGTTATATTTGCTAAAAGTGAAGTTATGTTGTGACTGTTTGTCAAAAGATGTATCTCTGAGGTTAGAAACCCTGTATCAGTAAAACTGGTTTGTTTCCCCAGGCAACTATGAAGGATGTTAAAGAGGCACTGGGGAAGCAGTGGTCCCAGCTATCTGACAAGAAACGACTCAAATGGATTGGCAAAAGTTTGGAGCAGCGTGAGCTCTATGAGGTAAGTAGATACTGGCAAAAGTGGTATTGCTTGGCTTGTAAACCTACAGGCCTCATTGTGTAAGGCGGTCCAGTGAGGATGGATCTGTTTAGATGATCTTTTTGAAATTTCCACTGAGGGGTTGTTCTTGTGGTTTGATATGGAGGAGGCAGTCTAGCTGCAGCAACATTTGTGTGAGAAATGCAGAGGTCCAAGCTCATGGTGGGGGAAGAAGGTTGCAAGGCCCCAACCCCCATGTTGGAATCTGAATTGCTTAATTTAATCTGCCCTTTAGTCCTTGCCTGCCGGACCTATATGTTTCCCACATATAAACTTTTCCTGATGTAATCTCTGAATGGTCTGGCAAAATCATTCTGTTCAAGAGCACTTGAGATGATGTCAGATACAGGCCATGCCAGTGTCAGCCACATCCTGTGAAATAAATAAAGGAAGAAAGGATAAGAATTCAATTGTAATTGTTGAATGTCCAAATACCCACAAATTAGTGTGCGTTGTGCCTAAGATTTATGGTTCTGCTGTTCAGTCTAATTGGAGTAGAATGTACCGAGCTTAGGCATGGTGTTTTGGGAAGGTAAAAAGGCAGATGATCATTCTGGGCCATTGTTCCACACTTTAATGATTAGCAGTCCATCGATACCTGTTTGTGTTTCCCTTTTAAGTTGTAGAATGGTCCAAGCAGTATGGCCTAAACTGGCTATCTAGCATGGGATGGGGTGTTGCTGTATGAAATTCGGAGTAATGTTAGAAACCCATGCTGGACAGGATTGATCTCATCTATTGAATACAAACTAAAATTGTGGAAAATCAATCATGTATTATGTTCCTTTATTGCTACTCCGAAAGCCCTGCTATGGTCAGGGGAAAGAAAGACCCAAGTTCAACTTTATTGTTAGAGAAAAGAGAGAGAATCTGAAGAATTGGTAGAGGCGGGTACAGTTACAACATTTAAAAGACTTGGACAGGCACATGAAAAGGAAAGATTTAGAAGGATGTAAGCCAAGTGCATGCAAATGTGACTAGTTCAGTTTAAGATCTGTGTCCAGCATGGACAAGTTGGACTGAAATATCTTTTTTTTTGTGCTGTACAACTCTCTGGCTCAGTGGGTAACCTGTGAGGGAACTCTTGAGCCTTTTTGTAAACAGCTAATAAAATGGAAGATGGAATTGGTTAAGGATTTAACAAGAAATCCTCTTGTACAGAATGGGCAGCTTTGCTACGTCCTAATGTGTAATGGGAATGCACTGCAATGCTGAAAATCTGGGGTGGGGGAGAAGTATTGGAGGAACTCGGTAAGTCTGTCAGCATTGTACTGAAGAAGAGTCATATTGGACTCAAAGTAAACTCTTTATTTCTCCATACAGGCTGCCAGTGAGTTGGCCCAATATTGTTACAGAAATGTAGAGACCATAATCCATGTCACTTGAATGAAAGTAGCTTAATGACAGTCTACATGGGTTTGTTAAAGGCAAATTGTATCTGATTAGCTTGATTTGATGACTTCAGTTAAATACTGAAGAGGCTTGATGCAGGTTGTGCTGTTGTATCTGTGGATTTCCAAATGATATTTGATTAAAGTGCCACAGTTTTGATGTGTCAACAAAGCTTAATGGATTAAAGAAAAGGGTAATGGGAAACAGGGCGTGTGACAAAACAGAAGAGTTTTAGTGAATTAAGAACTGGGAAAAGGCTGGAAATATTCGAATCATACAGTATCTGTGGAGAGCGAAATAGTTGACATTTCAGTTCATTATAGATGATACAATTTTGCAGATGACCAAAGTAGTAAACAGTGAGGAAATTAGCAAACTTCAGGAATAATTAAATTACATTTTGTGGAGTGAAGTGCAAAATTCTGTAAAAGCTTCATGTGGGAAAGTCAGTAACCAGATGGGTGAGGTTAAAATGATTGACAAAGATGTCCAAGGAGAGACAAGATTTTTTTTGCTTCATTTGGAAGAATTATCATTTGAAAAAATGGGAGGAGCAGGTTCAATTGACAGAAACTAGATCTTTGCTTAAAAAGGAAATCTTTGCAGGCCTGTGGGGGGAAGCAGTGCAGTTGGGCTGATGATCTCCTTCATGAGCCTGGCAAAGGCAGCCTATAGTATATGGTGGAATGAAACCCTCGTTGCCTCAGCAAATGTATAGTGAATAGCCGTTTGGGCAGATTGCAGGAAGGCTATGGAAACCTGCAATAAAAGAACGAATCTGAAGCAGAACCACAATGTTACAATGCCATTTGGCCCGTTGTGTCTGCACCAGCTCTTTGAAAATGTAATCTCTTAAAAGGACTGGAAATCCATTTTGTAAATAATACTAATTTTGGACAGGTACATGCTTGTGATAGATCTGAAGGGACAAGAAGCAGACACTGGCAAATGGGACTAATTCAGTTGTGAAAACTGGGCGGCATGAACAGTTTGGCCAAAGGGTCTGTTTCTGAGTTGCAAACCTCTGACTGTGACTAATACTGAAGAGTTACAGGCAGTACTTAAGATCTAATTTATGACTGGAAAAGAAGACATTGAATTACTGAATAAATTACAACATGGATTACCTTCTGCTTGCAGGAAGCAATGAGAGATTATGTTATACGTCACCCAGAGCAAAGCATCAATCTGGATGACTTGACCAAAAATACTCTGACTAAAGCTGAGCGACAGCTCAAGGACAAGTTTGATGGTCGACCCACAAAGCCACCACCGTAAGTGTCCACCTTAAATTTGTGTGAAGGGAGAATCTTGAAAGCTGTAGGATTTGAACCTAGACTTGCAGGTGGCTCAAAAAGGGGGTTGAAGTCATAATTGATTTTGAAGTAATTTATTCAGCAGTTTGGATATGGCGCATGCACTAAAGCAAAGAAGCACACAACTGTTAAAAATTGAGAACAGTTTAATAGTTTTGGATTTGATGAAAGGATTGGAGTTGCAGATCCATGTGGCTATCTCTTTAAGGGGAGGGTATCCTCTTTGAGCAGAAGATTGGATGACAGTGGTCTCTATAACTGGGAGTAGCTGTCTTTCAGCTTACCAAAGTGGGCAACATTTCTTCTCTGGCCTCCTTCAATCCAAACAGGACAGAAGAATTCCCTCCCATGCATTCATTTTCTAATTTATTTCTGGAAGTTGCTGGGCTGCAGAATCCTAAAAGTTTCAATGAAACCTCCATGTTCCATGGCATTCAAGTCTGGCTGATTTAAGTCTCTAGTGTCAGCTGTGCTTCAGCTGAGTCAATGTTCTAGGTTGAAATCCCACTCCAGGACTTGAACACAAAAATTACAGCTGATGCACACACACTGTCTTTTGCAGTATCAAGGGAATGCAGAACTTTTGGAACTGCTGGATTTGGGGTGAATTGTTAAATGAAGGCCACATTTCTCCAATCAAGTGGAAATAAAAGATCCCATGGCATCATTTTGATGCACAGCAGGAGAATTCTCCCACGTGTATGGTTAAATGTTTATCCCTCAATTAACATGCACAAACACATAACTGTTTGCCACTTTTTCCAAATTACAACAATGACTGCACTTCAGAATCTCTTCGTTGTCTGCAAAATACTTTGTGAAGTTTGATCATGAAGATGTCTATATTTACCTCTTACTTCATGGACCCCTGTAGCATTCTTATATATCTGCACTGTGTGCTTCCTGAAGCCAAAATAAACTTTCTAAGGTTTGGGTGCTCAGGTGTAAATAGAACACTCCAGATGCACTCGAACCAGGGCTTCATACAACTGTAGTAAAATCTGACTCTTATAACCGCAAACATTCCGTTAGCCTCTTTTGATTTCTTTTCTACGTGACCACGTTTTCCAGATCTGTAGATGGAAGCCTCCAGCTCGAAATCCCTCTGGGGGGAGCTCCACTTTTCCTAATGGGCTCTGTTGCCTTGTGGTTTAAAATGACCATCCTCTTGCTGTGTTTGCACTGAAATATATCAGCCACAGTTTTGCTTACTTGCTTCATCTATCAATGTACCTCTGCTGATTTATGCTCCTGTCTACACTGCTCATCATACAACTAGTTGTTGTGGAATCTGCAAACTTGTGGATAAACTTTTTTTGTGTTTTAACATGGCAAATAAATATGTTGAGTATTTGAGGCTCTGACATAGGTCTTTTTGGAACATTGATAGTCCCTTCCCAATTTATTATTCCATCAAGTCTGCATTTGACTGGCTGTGACATTCCGGAATCCTTGCAAAACTGAAGTCAATGCGACTCTGAGGGAAAACTCTACTGGTTGGAGTCATAGCCGGCACAAAAGATGGTTATGGTTGTTGGGGGTCAGTTACCTCAGCTCCAAACATCTGAGTTTTTCAGGGTATTGTCTTGGGCTCAACCATCTTCAGCTGCTTCAATAACCTTGCCTCTATCATAAGGTCAGAAGCGAACAGTGTTGAGCTCGATTAGTGAGTCAGAAATTGAAGCAGTTAATGTCCAGGATTGGACTAACAAGTGACAAATAATATGCATGCCACGCAAATGCCAGCAAATGGCTATTTACAAGAGAGAATCCAACTGCTGCCCTTTGCCATTACCAATTATGAGTCCATCACCGCCAACATCCTTGAGGTTCCCATTATCCAGAAACTCAACTGGACCAGCCAAAGACATACAATGGCTGCAAGAGCAGGTCAGAGGTTAGGAATTGGGCAGCAACTCACCACCTCACTCGCCAAAGTCTATCCACCATCTAGAAGGCACAAGCCAGGGGTGTGATGGAATGCTCCCCAGTTGCCTGGATGAGTGCAGCTCCAGCAACACTTCAAGCTTGACACAATCCAGGACAAAGCAGCCTGCTTGATTGGCACCACATCTACAAATGTTCAGTCCTTCCACCAATGGTCAGTTGCAGCAGTTTGTACCATTGACGAGATACACTGCAGAAATTCATCAATACTCCTTAAACAGCACCTTACAAATATACAACCAGTACTATCAAGAAGGATAAGAGTGTCAGATACATGCGAACATCGTGAGGTACAAGTTCTCCTCCAAGCCACTCACATCCTACTTGGAAATATATTGTTGTTACTTCAATGTTGTCTGGTCAAAATGCTGGAGCTCCCTCCCTAACAGTATCATGGCTGTAACTAACCAAATGAACTGTAGTGTGTCAAAATGGCAGCTCACATCCAACCATCAACTCAAGGGCAAGGTGGACCAGTCAGCAATGCTCGAGTCCCAAGAATGATTTGTAAAATCCCTATGTCTTCTGTGGCCTAACTGCTCTTCAAACTGGTTTGATAACTTGCCTTCAGTTTGATGAATTTCACCATCGTTATCAAGGCCCTGTCACATTTCCTGTATTTTACTGTCACCCTTCCCTCGAGCCATGATAAGGTTCCCACATCCTCAGCAGTCATCAGCCAATCTTCTTAACCGAGGAATCAATTTCTCTCCTTTGCCTTGCAGCTACCATCCCCTCCTTTCCCTTTTCAGTAGTATGTAATGGATATTTTCCTCTGTGATGCTTTGATCTATTCCTGTTGACCCCAGCACCCTGTCTCCTTCCCATGGTATCATTCCATTGGAAACTTGAGATGTAATGGTAGCCTTTTTAGATCCTCACTCCTTGCCATCAAAACCGCAAACACTGGTCCAGATGATGTCATCTTTTACTACTTACACTCTCGTCCACTATTTGTTGCTTCATGAGAATATTGGAGAGGTTTGGGTGACTACTTTGCATCAATCCATGAAGATGACCCTCAGCTTCTGGGAGCATGTCCTTTTAATTCTCCACCACATGGTTTGTGATGAAATCTCTCTTCTTGGGCTACTGCGTTGTTACAGTGAAACTCAACTTAGAGTTGAGCACCAGCCTTTCTGTTCACCTTTGCAGCATTCACAAATTGAGATCAACCATTTTGAGATCATAACTGGTGACCCACACTGTTTCCTTGTCCTTGTTTTGATGCTTCTCTTGCTCTGACTCAGCAGTCCACACGTTTTTAGCACATTCTTTTGTTTCGTTTCTTGCCCCAGCAAGTCTAATTCTTCTGATATCCAATCTCTACTGTCTGTCACAGACTTCCCTTTCTTCTTGTCCCACCCACCCTTATCCAAAACCCTTTTAACTTTTAACAGTCCTGACAAAAGATCATAAACCTTACTGGTGTGTGTAGCCGCAGATGCTGCCAAGTTTTTTTTCTCGCACTTACCGATCTTTATTTTCAGATTTCCAGGGTGTGTAGTATTCTACTTTTCCATAGAATGTTCTCCAGTTTACAACTTCAATTGTTTTCTCAAAAACCTACTTTTTACAATTCTGCTTGGCTTTCTGTATGGCTTTCTCGGGCGTAAAGGGGAAATCCTTAGTGCCTCAGTGATTGGTTTATTCTAAGTTCCCATTCTTAGGCATGTCATCTCAAATGCTTGACTCCGAAACATTTGAGTTTATGGGTATAACCTCCAATACCATTACAGGGATGGGAATGACTAAATAGTGGGAGAAAACAACACCACATCACGCTCTCCGTTTCTGTTTCAGGAATGGCTATTCTCTCTATTGTGCTGAGCTAATGTCCAACATGAAAGATATTCCCAGCACTGAGCGTATGGTACTGTGCAGCAAGCAGTGGAAGATGTTGTCTCAGAAAGAGAAGGATGCATATCAGAAACGATGTGAACAAGTAAGAAATTTGGCAACTTCTTTTCCACATGTTCAAAACTTTTAACCCTTTTAAATCAAATGTGATCAACGATGAGTAATGCTTCATTTTCAGTCTTGTTTTGATTTGCTTCCCATTTGTATCAACTCACTGTTCTAGTGAAATTGGCTTTTGTAGTGAAAGGAATAATTAAACAAATTTTATAGCTCTGTCTGTTGGTTCCACTCTGTTCAAAGAGTTATCTGTGCTTGTTGGGAGAGGGCTTGTTTCAAAATTGGTTGTTTAATACTGCCTTAACTTGGATTAGAACAGTTGAGACCTTGAAATTATCAGGTGTTGATACTTGTTTTGTTACCTTCCCACAGAAAAAGAAGGAGTACGAAATTAATCTTCATCGGTTTTTACTGGTAGGTACCATTCTCTTATCTTGTCATATGACTGTGGCAAGTGCCAGGAATGGATTCTAGATCCTAATCTGTTCTCTTTCAGTGGTTTATCTTTCATTTACTGTTAGCAAATGGTAGATGGTGGGCTTGCCCTCCCTTTCTGTACTGAGTTATGATTTCCATGATGGAAAAACATTAAGACTTTTATCCTGTCCGATGGCAGAGCCTCCCTGAGCATGAGCAACAAAGAGTCCTTTCTGAAGAAAAGATGATTGGAATAAACAAAAGAGCTTCGAGCACCTTGAAACAAGGGGGAGTTAAAGGCATCCCATCGCCACCTTCAGATGCCTCAAAGGTGTGTGTTCAATAATTTCCTTTTGTTAATAAGTTGGTTTGTGTCTGAGTTAAGTATGTGAATTTTTTTCAGAGGAATGCAGACAAGCTTGCACACAACAATGTGTCAGTCCATACGTGAACAATTTACGTGTACTCTTTTGCACTTTTCATGAGTTCACTGATTCTAAAGGTGCAGTCATAAAGGTGGTTTCTTTTGATGGCAGGGAAAAATTAACTTTGGTGATTTGAGTGGCACATGCTATAGCAGTACTGACAACATTGAGTCAATCATTACTCCCATCACATCCAAAGTACCAATGCTGGGTTGAACTCCTGCAAATCCCCCCACTCCCACACTATTGACTGTCAGCAACCTATGGTGTAAGGAATTGACCATCAAATCCAAACACGCCCTTAACACCATTTGTACACATTGCACTCAGCCTGCAAGCGCCTAGGTGTTTAGTTTCACTTGTGACACAACTTTTGCTGGTTTTTTTCTCCATGGAGCATTGAAGCTGGCCTGATCTTGGCTTGTGATTAAGTGGTCCCACGCCATCAAATGATGCAAATTTTTACAGAACCATTGAGTCACAGTAAAATTTTAGTGAATAATCTTTGTGTGTGGTTTTGTTTAATTTGGGCTGGAATTGCACTGTCGTTTTAACACTACTTTTGGTGGCACTCCCTGGAATTTATACTGATTTAATATGGTTATCAGCATTTAAATAGCAAAGGGTTTGATTTGTTTGATCCGTTAGATTGCGTTGCTTCTGCTGACATTTTCTATTGCAGTAAGTAGATAAAGTTTCACAAACTGCCTCCTGTATCGTTAGGTCTTGTATTTGTTATTGAATTGTCAGCTAATTCCAATGGACATGCCTGGAGTTTAGAAATTTTTTTGGGGGAGCAGGGGAGCGTCAAGAATAGATAGAGGAGGAGGGAAAGAACCTGTTGTTATGGATCTTTTATTTTCTCCAGGCTTTAATGTGTTGGCTTGTGAAAATGCTGTTATTCTGCATTATGTTTCTTCCTATTTTTTCAGTCGGTTACTTCATGTGCTTAAGATTCTTTACCCTGTGAAATCGCTCACTAAATGTCTTTTCCTGTCTCTCACAATTTATCTGAATCAACAGCTGATTGCATTTAGGATGTTTTCAGTGGCTTTGCTCTTGGGGGAGTTTTCTGGATATGGCCCGAATTGATGATGGGAGGTCACTGGCAGTTGTAGGTGATGCTGCATTGCTGTGTTAGTATTTAAGCTGGATAACACGCTGCATTAGCTCCTGTGTGTTCCTCATCTAAAGGAAATGTTTATGGCAAGAATGTGAGTCTTGTAAAGTTTAACACTGGTATAGAAATTATTACAGCTAAATAGATGGTGATCTTATGTGCGCTGTGGTGCAAAGGCTGATTGTTGTGCACTGCATGTGTGTTGGGATCTCTTAGTGTGCTTACTATCAGACTCCCACACTTTTTTTCGAAAGAGTTGAAATGTGAAAATGCTCCAAATGATTATGTCTGTCGCTGATACTTGGCTGAATTTGCCTTCATTATCTGATTGAAAATCTGTGCTTGCACCCTTTTTTAAATGTTTTGAAATAGCATTTTTTATTATTGGCTTTAACAATGTGTATTGAATAGCATCTGGATTGCATTGGCTTCTTTTTCAGGTTTTCTGTATTTGGGGTGATGCTCCAGATACTCCGATCTGTGTTGTCATAATGGAGCTGATCGCTCCCACAGAATTCTGTTCAGTGGCTTTTACCTCACCAACCGTTCCTGCAACATCATACGTTCCTTCCTTTGATGTTTCTGTAGATCTGTCATAACCTGCTTATTGCCACTGCTCTTCTGATATTTGCCCCAAATTCATGATCTGATTATTTGAGTAACAGATTGAGCTGTTGTTTTCCGTCTGAGTCATTTGACCCACGAGTGTTCATTTTGTCAACTTACTCACTTGGTCTCCTTTCTGACTGAACTAGTTTGGAGCCTTTAAGTGACAACTTTACGTGCAGTTCTTTAAGCTCAAAATATATCTGTGCATATATATCATTAATATACAATCAGCAAAATAAAAAAACAACAAAAAGCCATTCATTCGTAATGCAATTTCAAGGAAAGGCAATGAATTTGCAATTTCAATTCCAAGGCAGTGATGCCTGAGAGCATACAGTTGTACATCACTGTTGAGCTTAGAACAAATGTTAGAGAAATCAGCATTCCTGGCAACATGTGTCAAGCGAATTTTTTTTAATTGATGTTCTCTTTACAGGCATGTTGCCAGACCTGCTGAGTTTCTCCAGCATTTTCTGGATTTGTTTCAGGTTTCCAACATGCTCAGGGTTTTGCTTTTATTGAAAGAAAATGCTTGCCTGGTGTCCAAAGAGTTTTCAGTACAGAGGCTTTTCTTTGGTGTTGGCAAATCTCTTCTTCCTATTGTGGACCTCTTGCTGGCAGTGTGCTGCACGTACTTTGGCCTAACATGCTTTCCAACAGCAAGCTCTGCAATGCTTAGGGAGCATGGAAATTAGGAGCCGTGTGGAACTGAAGTTTAAATATGATGTTTCAGCGTTACTACAGATGCTCTCTTTAGTTTGGGGATGATTCCTTTATCTTCAGGTTTGATCATTTCTAGGACCTGTTGTCCTTGTCTTGTGACCTACACAAAGTTCTTTTGGCAATTGTATGTCTTTGACTTGGGGCGACTGAACAGGATCTTTATGCTCCTTGATCAGGATACTCCAGGAATCCTAATTTTAAAACTGCTTTAAAGGTATTTCACAGAGGTTCATCCATACATTACATTCATGTCTGTCTCTCGTCTGTGTCCCGTAGCTCATAGTGTGATGATTTTGGTTATGTAATCATCAAATGATTTGAAAATTAATTTCAAAATGGTTGTTATTGATACATTTTTAATACTCTTCTAGATGCTTTCGATGCTTTATGGTGCGTATTTATGAACATTGGTATATATCTATACATATATCTCAAGTTCTGGTGTGTGCTGTAGACTGACGATAATCTGGTTCATTTTCCATTCCTAAACCATGCTTTTAGGTATTCTGCAATCTGTATATCTAATTCTTACTTATGCTGTCTTCATTGTCAAATGAAGTGCTTAAAGCTAGGGCATCAGGAGTGGGAGAAATGGGAAGTAATAAGTTTGCAGACTCTTGAGTGGTAACGTGGTAATTCCTATACCAACCAAATGTCAGTGGATGAGACTTGCACCCATTGCTGTTTTCCTAAAAAAAGAGGCCATTGGGTGGGATAGCATTCAAGTCCAGTTATGTTTTGTCGGCTTACTGTAAACTGCTACCTTTCATTTTTCTGCTGTATTTTTCTGATCATGATTTTTTTGTTTTCCTCACTGCCTTCAATGGTGTTAATTCCAGATAATTGAGATGATGTATCATGGTTCAGAATGTCTTTTCACTGGCACATCTGCAAGCAGAAGGGAGTGCTTCATTAACAAGTGGCTAGAAAAAAAATGTTTAAAAATATCAAACTACTGTAATGGCTGAGAAGTTGCGCGTAATTAGAATTCTCAGGTCACCAAGAGGCCGCTACCTCTCTTGTACTATGGTTCAATGTTCAGCTGAATAAATATCTGAAGAGCCTTAATAAATAAGTACCCAAACAGTTTGGTAAATGTGTGACTTCTTTCTGTGGTGTGGTCTCTAATTTACTGAACAATCTTGTCCTTGCCCCAACAGTTTGTGTGCTGAAGTATTGGCTGGGTATTATTATCTTCAAGTGGGAAGATGACATGCAAGCATTTTTCCAAAGCCACAGTTGTATATGTTGACAGTTTGACAGGGTGCACTCAGTTGTGATCATGAATCTGCCTCTTGCTGCAGAGTTGTGGCTTTACAGGATTTAGTTAAGATTTCCACACCCAATGCACCTGTTATTTTGCAGGGAATTCTTTCGTGTCCAAAGCTTCATGATGTTGCTTGATGTAGAACTTCTATGCATTATCTGTTTAATGTTTTTGAAAAGGTCATTAGGCAATCTAAGGGAGAGAATGAAAGTGGTTTTGCGTAATGCTGTCCCTTCCTACAGTCAACTGAGTGGAATTGGCAAGGGGACAAGTGACAACAGGAAATCTTGAAGCTGAATCGAAAGTTACTTTTAGACACACAGGGCGGGTCTTAACGCATTCTTATTGTGCATCAGAAGTGGAGGTAAACCTTTTACAACATGGGACCCTTTGCAGAGAAAGGGGTTTCAGGTGCAAGGATTGTAAGGCCTGGCAGCTTGAAGGTAGAATGGGAAAGGAAGTGGAAGACCAGCTGCCAGAATGAGCACATGGTTAAAGGGTCTCTTCTCACATTTATTATTAGACTACTTCTGACAAACCAAAGCGTCCGATCTCTGCCATGTTCATTTTCTCGGAAGAGAAGCGCAAGAAGTTGCAGGAGGAGGAGCCAGAGCTGTCGGAGAGTGAACTGACAAGAAAATTGGCCAGGATGTGGACTGAGCTGTCTGAGAAGAAAAAGGTAAAAATTATTTGGCTGATAGATACGATATGAAGATCTAGGCAAGGGCAGGCTACAGTATAATATTTACCAGTCTAATATTTGTGTTCAGACTGGAGTACAGCGCATTATATACTTGGTGAAAGAGTTTAGTCAGTAATGAATAAAATGTTTTTGAGTTGTGTGTGTTAGTTATTTCTAGATCTTGAAATTCATGGCCCAGGTTTTAAAAGGCAATGGGTGCAGGTTGGCCTTTTGGAAGGCAGAATCCACTGGTATTTTAGATGCATTGCTTGAATGGATTGAAGCAGCACAGTTGCGCTTGAAGCCCTTGAAATGGTGATTGAACCAAACGTTCTGTACGTCACTGTGGAATTGGTTATTTCTATAATGTATGCACCCCATTCCAAAACTAAAGCTTTACATTTGTGATCTGTAGCTCATACCTAAATTTGAGATATCAGCAAATGGTACTGTGGTCCAAAGTTAACAGTTGGTAGAACTAACAGCAAGTAGGCAATCGGTGTGAACTGAAAATCGTCATCCCCTATTTTAATCAAAATCTGAATCTTAGCTCTGGAATGAAGGAACTATCTCTCGCATTTGTGTTCCATTCTTTCCGGCCATCTTTAAAAGGAAGACAAATTCCGATGGATATTTGTTCCTTATGGAGCTCCTATATATTTTCAGTGTTGTGTCTTTGGAGCAAGACTTTATTTTTACTACTTATGACTGCAGCTTTTATCTCAACAATAATCTGGTGCATAGGCATGTAATTATGTCAGAGGGTCATTTTCAATGAATTATTTCCTCTGTATGGACAGTTTCCATATCCTTCCTTAGGAAGGATAAGTGTTTCAATGCATCTGTCTTGTGGAGGACAGCAGTTGTACTCCTGTATGGGAATTTAAGTGCTGTGATGCTTTGTTTTTCCTCCTTTTATATCCAGTCTATCTGTTGAGCTGTCTCAATTATTTGTAAGTTTCCCTGAGCATCCTTTTGTGCTGCTCTTCACACTACAATGTGTTCAGACTTCACCTGAGAAGTTGTCATGCCCAAACAATGGGAATTGTATGTTCCTCTCTCATTTAAAAGGTCTAGTCATTGGAGCACCTTTTGATTCCTCCTTGTTATGTAATATTGCATAGTGTATGTTGTGAAATGACTGATTTGAATTGGTTTACATTTTTTGACATATGCAATTGGTAACAATTGTCTCATCCAAGTGTTCAGTGTTTTGATTTAGGGAAATAGTATTGTTTTACTTCATCCTAGCTGATATCAGCCAGTGCCATAATCAACCTTGGAGGAATTCTCCACCTTGGTGCTTACAGTGCAAGGTTTCTGCAGTTGGTCAGTGAGTGAGTGTGTTGTGTGCTAAGGTTTGACTGATTTCGATAAGATACTATATTAGCTAATGTGAGGTGTTGCACTGCACTCAGTATCTCTGGCATGGAGCAGGATATTTAAATTTTGGTTTCTGATATATTTCCAGATGGCCCTTCTGTAAGCTGCTTGTATAGAAACTGAAATGCTCGGGTGCTTCAAAGGCCATCTTACAGTCTTATGGCATATCTGACACAATCTATCAACCAACACTCCCTACCTCTAATGTTTGCAAGAGCTATGAGAGGATAATTTTCTTATTGGTTGCTGGCCTTTCCCTATGTGATGGGGAAGTGAAAGATTTGCTGCTTTGAACCAGGGTGATGAGCAAAATTCCTGTTAAGTGCCATGTATGGCTGTCTTCATTTTCGTTATTATAATCCCCATCTGTATAGATTAAGGTTACAACCACAGTCAATGCAAGCCATTAACTGAAGTCCATCATCAAACTTCTGAATCAATACCTGGAATAGAAAATCATTCAGCCAGCGGTTTATGGTTTGAATCATGCTTTTTGAAATGTTTGTTTGCATTTGATTTTTCTAGATGATTCGTACTCCTGAGGCTATTACACAGGTTCATTTCTTGTGAAAGTGAGAGGGGTTTCTGAGATGGTTCCATGCTGTATGTGCCTTTGTAATTAGACAGCCGTGTATTAGATGAGCATGTGCCTCATGGGTTACAGGTTATACTTGAGTGGATTCTGCTCCAGTAAGGAGCATTCAGTCTTGCACTTGTAATGTGGCTAAAGAGTAGCTCATGCAAAAGTCTCATTTGGCACGCAGCAGCCCTGAGGAGGTTCAGTTTGCCCCATGTGTTGGGTGTGTAGGTGCTCTTATGCTTGAAGCTGGCATTAAAATTAATCCTGCATACATTTTTCCTCCCACTTCTCTCCTTTTATTGTGTCAGGAGATGTTGGATGGTGATTTTAGTTGTGATATTGTTTACTTGGATCTTTAGCATGATAATTCTCAATGCTGTCTGCTTACCCTGCATGGCTATTTTGGTGGTTCAGTTTGACATGAATTCAAGAATTTGATGATTCAACCAGGTCTCATTACTGAGTCATACCTTTCCAAGTCTTGTTTCTAGTCTTCAAGCAACTTGAAAGGGTTCAGAAAAGATTTACAAGCATGTTGCCAGGGTTGGAGGATTTAAGCTATAGGGAGAAGCTGAACAGGCTGGGGCTGTTTTCCCTGGAGCATCGAGGCTGAGGGGTGACCTTTATAGAGGTTTACAAAATTGAGGGGCATGGATGGGTAAAGAGACAAAGTCTTTCCCCTGGGCTGGGGGAGCCCAGAACTAGAGGGCATAGGTTTAGGGTGAGAGGGGAAAGATATAAAAGAGACCTAAGAGGCAACTTTTTCATGCAGAGCTTGGTACGTGTATAGAATGAGCTGCCAGAGGACGTGATGGTACAATTGCAACATCTAAAAGACATTTGGATGGGTATATGAATTGGAAGGGTTTGTAGGGATATGGGCTGGGTGCTGGTCGTGGGACTAGATTGGGTTGGGATATCTGGATGGGTTGGACCGAAGGGTCTGTTTCCATGCTGTATATCTCTATGACTCTATTGTCTAAATCTTGCAATGATGACCATACTTAGCTTTTGAAGGACATGTTAAACGTTTCTACTTCTGTTTATTTGAGTCTATTTGAGGCTGTATTTGCGTATTCTGGAAAGAGTTGGTGCAATGTGGGAAATAAGCTTCTATATACAGGGTGTTCTTTTGATTGCCAAAAGCATTGTAGGAATGTAGAATTATTCGTTAGAAGGACTACCTGATCATTTATTTGTGGAGACTGAATGTTGTCTGAAGATATAGGATCATATTGCAGTCACTGCTTTAACCTCCCAGCAGATGGTAGCTCTGATCTAACCGTAGATTGCGTTGTATTCGGTGGCCTGGTTGGGTTGTTTAATGGAAGGCGTTGTATTTTGAAGGATCTAAAATGATGTTTTTGCTGCAACAGGAGAAGTATCGGCGCATGGAAGCAGCGGCAAAGGCCGAATCGGAACAGAAAAAACAGAGCTATGGAAAAGACGGAAAAGGCTCTGCTATGCGAGGGAAGCTGCCTGAGCCACCCAAGACTGCAGAAGAGATCTGGCAGCAGAATGTGATTGGAGATTATTTGGCCAAGTACAGGGTATGCACTGGGGTAGTTGAAAGAGAGGAAATGAGCACTTGGAATGGAGGAGATGGGATAGGATAAGAATTAAGCTGCCTGCCAAGTTCCACAAGGACAGGATTGCGAGAATGGCAGATACTCTCCCGATCGTATGAGATCATCCAAGTGCAAGCTTTTCAGCTGGTTCAGTTTTTGACTGCACATTTGTTTTCCAACTTGTAAGCATTTTTTTTTTTGCTTTCGTGAATGTTGACTTGAAATATTATAGAGTGGCTACATTAGCTCTGCTTGATATGTTCCATATGTTTTTCATACCCCAGAGGAGATCTATCCACAGCAGTGTACTCTATCCTGTGGATTTTTTTTTTGGCTTCCTCCTCCTCCTCCTCCTTTCCTGCACCAAGCAGCACATGTTTTGCTGAATTGTTCCGAAATCCATGCTGTAGTACTTCAGCTTTTTGTTACTCATTAAAACTGATTTCTGCAGCGTCACACAATACCTAAGGATTAATGAGCACCATTAGCAGTTCTATGCTATGTGGTATATACCCTTTGATTACAGTAACTTTCTTTATTCTTGCTTTCTTCGCTGTATGTCAGTTTTCATTTGAAAACTTTTAAGTTTGCTTTTTAAGGTCTGGCAGCTGATAAGCAAAGTTTTTGTTTTCATTTCTGAAACTGTGGAAACAGGCCCTTCGGCCCAACTGACCCTCCGAAGAGCAACCCACCCAGACCCATTCCCCTACACCTAACACTAACGCAATTTGGACTGTGGGAGGAAACCAGAGCACCCGGAGGAAACCCACAGGGAGAATGTGCAAACTCCAGACACAGTTGTCTGAGGCGGGAATTGAACCCGGGTCTCTGGTGCTGTGAGGCAGCAGTGCTAACCACCGTGCCGCCCAAATCTGAGCACATAGTTTTTGTTAGGCCAATGTGACCGTTGCTGTTTATCCACATTCCTCCTCAACATCAGAATACACTCCGACCTTGCTCCTTTCCTGTTGTCTGCAGAAGTTCTAATGATCGAAGTGTTTCCTGGCTATTAAGGCAATTAATTTGGACTGGGAAAGAGTGTATATTGAATACATGTCCATTACTCAGCATTGCGGGATATTTTCAGTTTTTAAAACGTTTCAGCGAGTCTTGAATTCTTCAGCAACCAATCAATATGATGAAACACGTTCCCAAACCCAGCAATGCGACGGACCAATTTGTCACTTGGGGATTTTTATGGTCGCAATGTTCAGCTTTGGTGTCTGTGTAAAGTGTCTTCTAATTCTGGTTCTTAGGGTGTTGTCAATAGCTAGTTCTAGATCTGCAATGGCCCAGGAAAGTGGAAACCACGGCTGCAATTCTGCATCTGTTCAAAATGCACCTCAGACCCAAAACATCTTCTGGTTAAAAGATTGCTCCTGGTTAGCCATACTGATCCACAGACTAGTTTAATTAAAAGGCTGAAGATTATTTCATTGTATTTATGTTCTGCCATGAATTGATTCTGGAGCAGCCACTGCCAGGAATTGGCTGACAGTTTTGCCTTTAATATAAAAGCACCTGCAGGGCTCCTGTGAGTTTGAGGGGACCCAAGCACTCGTCATAGTTTTCTTAAAATAATCTGTTTCAAGTTGCTTAGACTCTATTATTTACCTCCAGACTTGTAAGTTGTAGCCTGCTGAACTGCTAACACGATGTGTTTTTTAGTTAACCGAGCTCAGCGTTTGATTATATTGGAACATAGCTCTAGCAAGTACCTCAGTCATCTTCTGCAGTGCCAGTATTTTGTAAAGCCTGTATTATTTCCCTGAAGGTTGATCTGAGGAATTATTAAATTAATTTCTATTTCCAGCTTTGCTATGATATTTGCAAGAAAGTTTCACCTGGACAAGTAGGATTCCAAAGTGAAACCTGTCTTGATCGACTATAATTTTGCTTTTGCAATTTGATTACTATGGTTGTCAGTCAATGAATATATTTGCAAACGACTGCTTTTAAGGCAATTTTGAAAGATTTTATCATAACTTGCAAATGAAAAGTCCAGCCCTCCTTCAGAAATGTTCTTTAGAGACACAGCCCCAGTGAAGTGCCACTCCTGCCTTCACTTTAAAATACCTTGATTGACTGAAAGAGATCGCAAGTGTTGAATTTCAGCAACTTTCTGCACTTTTATCAGATGTGATTCTCTTTGTCTCTAGAGACATATAGTCAGGGTAATTTTCTGCCTTTGAATATTTTGAAGCTGCTAAAATGGATTAAGGTATCTCTACAGCTCTGTTGATCTGGAGACTGTCAAAAACTGAACTGCCGTTCTGGTGTAGGCCTTGTCTGCCAAACTCAACCTGTAGGTCCTTTTAAACAAAAACTCAAGTTAACAATAAGCAGCAGTTATCTGACCAAGTAGATTTATTGAGTCATGTAACTTAAGTTATATGACGCTGCTTTGATAATAAATTGCATTTTGGTTATTTTTTTTTTCCCAAAGGTGGTTGATCATAAAACAAACTGTAGCGAACCCAATCTCTGCCGACATTTTTTGTGCTGCTCTGGTCATGGTCATCTGCAAACGAAACACATGGGTTACAGTATCTGTTTGTGATGTCTCTAATTTTAGATTCTTGGCTACATACCAGGTTTCTGCCCTATATCCGGATCTACTTAGATATTCAAAGGTGAATGATCACAGCCTAGCCTGAAACTGATCTCTTGATTTTAACATTCCATATACTGTCACAATGAGCTAAACCTGGGGAACTCGTATCAACAGCCTACACACTGATGAACGTTGTTTGGCAGCAGCCGTAGCTATCATCCTTCCTCAAATCTGTTTTTTCATTCTGATAAACTATTCAATCTGATGAATAATACTTCAGATTGGATGCACAAGTTTGTAACATATTGTTGCTTACAGACGAGGTTACACGTTCCATGAAGGTTTTTCACCGCGATCACCAGGTGAGCCAGCGTTCTGGAAGACTTGCGACCAGAGACTGAAAACGATTGGTTTCTTTTCTAGTGTATCAGATGCTTAAGTCTGATTTCTTGTTTTCCTCTACAACTGTTCTTGCATTTGGAACTGTTCAGCCTGCAAACCAGGACATTGGATTTCATCAATATGACGTGCATGATCGCACATCTTTGTGTCCAACCTACTCAGCATTTGTACAATCTACAGTGCTGCCTTCTACGCACTTTGCATAGTGCAATCCCTTCCAGCCTCCGCCAATGTTCTGGAGGGTTAATATCCCACCCTCCCTTTTTGATAGACACACCAGTTATGCCCAATAAATTCTTTTGGGATTTGTTTAATCTATACTCCAGTGAATTGATGGAGGTGGAGCATTGCAGGCACATTTAGTAGCGCATGCTATCAGATTGATTGTAATCTGAATGAGTCTTGACGTTGCAAAAATGCTGGGCTTCACGGTGTGTTTTTTTTTTGTTTTTTTTTTAGAATGACCGCACTAAAGCTGTCAGAACGATGGAGGCTACTTGGAGTGCAATGGAGAAAAAGGAGAAATTAATGTGGATTAAAAAAGCAGCTGAGGATCAAAAGCGATATGAGGTACTTTCCTCTCTCTTCGTCTTAACAGCAAGTTCAGTACCAAGAAGACTTACTCTTGACTGACCTAAGAATCGAACTACTTGCTGTTCATCATCAACCAGTTTAGTAGCAAGTTTCTAACTTCAATACTTGTGTTTCTGCAAATGTGTGTTGCAGTTATTGTGTTGTGTTCAGTGAAGCAAATATGAAGTGTCCGTGCTTTACAACAACATCACCTCTTGTATACTTCCAAAAAAGCATCTCTTCATAAGCTGAAAGTTTAACATTGAGCTCTTAAACATCGTGTGGAATCAGATGGAGCTGCCTCAGTCCAGTAGCTTAGGCCTTAACATGTGCAGTTTCCAGCCACATGGATGCCAACGTATATGTACAGTGCAGTGGATGGATGCTGAAGTCAATAGCTAGCTCTAGTCTTAATTTGTTGGGTCATGAGTTTTATTCTGCATCTGATTGACAACCTCACTTAACTCAAATGCTTGATACAGTCGTGAGGAAATGCTGTGGATGGTTTGGTAATAGTTTTACCAAGAAAAACTAGCTGATCAATGTTTATAGTATAAGAAACATTTCAGTTCTGGTATTGTACATCGGTAAGGAGAATAAGAACACTCTTTTAATTGAGTTCATTTATTAACTGAAGTTAAGGCAAGTACAAGGTGAGAAAGTAAATAATAAACAAGAAAGTTGCTGTCATGAAATGTGCAACAGAGTAAAAGTCTGTTTGACTGAGGACCTTCAAGTAACTATTTGAGAGACGAGACACCATCAGCATAAGTAGGCATCAAAGCAGAAGATTGGGAATTCCATTCATATTCAAGATGTTGGACTGGGGTGGGCAAAGTTAAAAATCACACAACGCCAGGTTACAGTCCAACAGGTTTATTTGGAAATAAGCTTTTGGAGTGCTACTCCTTTGTCAGGCTCCTCCTTATGAAGGAGCAGCGCACCAAAAAGTTTATATTTCCAAATAAACCTGTTGGACTACAACCTGATGTTGTGTGATTTTTAACTTTCTTCGTATTCGATGTCAAGTGACAACGTTTATTTAGCAGTTGCATTTCATTTGGCTCATTAAGGTAATATTGACTTGGAACTATTCACATTTTTTCATGATTACGGTTTTGACTTGCCTGTGTATTTTTGTGCCTATTTTAAATATAATTTGTGCAGTTCTTATCCATTTATTTCCAATTTATTGGAAAAATCAAGTAGGGAGAAAATGTCAAATAATGCAATAGAAGCCTGGTCCTATTTTTCCACGTTGGCTTCATCCCAGAGCAGTACTAGCAGCATTTGGTTGGTTCCATAAAGCAGTCCTGTCAGTCAAAGGAGCCATCTACTCTGTATCAGTCCTAGTATAGAGATTACAGGGACAGATTGTTGTTGAGTGCTTTCTCTTTGAAGCAACCTGATGCTATTGCAATACTGTAATATGAGAAGTGGAGCATTCTATAAGGAAATCATGTGTTAAAAATATTTTTGACTGAATTGCCAATAATACTGTCTTAGTTTATACTGCTGTCAATCAAAATAATAGTCAACATCTCAGAAATGCCAGTGCTTGGTTCAGTGATGTTGGACCAGCCAATGAGGACTGGGAGAGATGGACTCTTTGTGATTTCACATGAGGTGGAATCTAATTGGCTGTTAGAATTGCCTTGCTGCTTTGTGAAAGAAAATGGGATCGCACAATACATTTCTTAACATCTTGATACTGCTATTAATCTTAAAAATGCATTTCTCCTTACAATTAACTTAAGGTTTTAGCAGATTTGTATTAGTGTCTTACAAGTTTAGTGGTATCAGTAATATGTTCAATCATGTCAAGAGCATTCCTGGTTAAAGATGTATTTGAGCAAGATTAATCCATATGACAAAATAGATGGTAATAGACTGTCGAAAGTCAGTAGTGGCCATCATGCCACTATATTTTGGATACAAAACCTAATTGTCCTACTGGTTTCTCACTTGTATTCATTCCATACACATTTCAATAACAATCTGCATACCTCTATCACTCATAACATTATAACACCAAAACATTAATTGGAGCAGCATCCTGAAGTATTTGTCTGTCTTACTCAAGCGACATGTTTGACTGGTCTGGGCAGCTGGTGTGTTGTACAAGAGAGGTGTCCTTTGGCTTAAGCCTCTTATCAAAGTAAAGGTACATTTCCTGTAGGTGCTGCTGAATGGCATTATGAGGAAATTTCCTCCATACTGCTTCTCTAGGGATCACTTGGTTAAAAATACATTTTTTAGCTGATTTTTTTTATCCCCCACAAAGTCTAAGTTGTACTCAAAATATAGTAGCACCAAACCATTAAGACTTCCGGTCTCCCAGTGTTAGGAAGGATATTATTATGTTGGAAATGGCTCAGGAGACATTTACTAGGGTGTTGCTGGATGTAGAAGGTTTAAGTTATAAAGAAAGGTGGGACTTTTTTCACTGGAGCAAAGGAAGTTTATAAAACCACGAGGGGTATAGGTAGGCGTCCTATCCCTAGGGTGGGGGATTTCAAGACACTGGGCATATTATAAAGGTGAAAGAGATTTTAAAAAAGACATGGACAATTTTTTTTTAACCACAGTGTGGTTCATGTTTGGATTGAATTTCACGAAGTGGTGGATGTGGGCACAATTGCAATGTTTAAAGGGTACTTGGGTAAGTACATAAATAGGTGGTGTTTGAAGGGATATGGGTCAAGAACAGGTAGGGACTAGCTTAGTTTGGGACTATATTCAGCATGGACTGGTTCGACCGAAGCTTCTGTTTCTGTGCTGTATGACTCCAATTGCAAACTGGATTAGAACAGGATTGGCTCCACAAGAAGCGCTCTGTGGTGGAAAGACTATTTATCTACCATCTACATCCCAGCATATGGTTGGATGGCAACTTTAAAAGTGGCTGCAAGAACTATCGCATCTATGCCCAAATTCCTGTTTTTGCCCAGCTGATGCACACTTTTGGAGGCTCTCATTTGACAATCAGCAACAGCAGCAAAAGCACTTGGTCGTATTTCCCATTTCTTCCCTATCCCTTACCCAAACTTGGGCCAAATGTTTCAGAATTGCTACTGTGCCATTTCTTTTACTGCACCCAGACATCATTGTGCACTGGGAAAAGATGATGTTTTGGATCAACGGTCAAAGCATGAAAAAGATTGAAGTGTTCACTGCCTCACTGTCTATTACTTTTATTACTGACACTTTCTATTTTATAAATATCATTTTGTATTTCAGAAAGAATTAAGTGAAATCCGCACACCAGCAGCCAACACAAACAAGAAAATGAAATTTGAAGGGGAACCAAAAAAGCCACCCATGTATGTATCTTCATTTAGTATTCTGTCATTGGGTGTGAATTATACTTGAACCCTGAAATACTTCGCAAATTCTTGCGGGATGCCTATAATTAACTCAATCACAATGATAAATTATGAACTTTCTTTGATACCTGTATGCTTTACAAATAAACATTGTAATCGAGTAGAATCAGAAGTGACATATGGGAAGATTATTTTGTGGTCAGAACCAGAGTAAACAAAGGATTAAGGGGCATTGCTGAAGGTAGTGTGATGTAGCAAATTATTTTCCTGCATCACTTGGGAATCTTGTGAAGCTTTGACTACTTTATCAGTTCTGCTTTAAATGCTGATGGATTTAAATAAAATTTCAGAGAAAACTGTATAGTATATTTTGCAGAAATTCTCATGTGTGGTAACTGATTTATCAAGGGGAAAAAAAAAACAAAGGTTTCACAACACCCTTCTGCTTTCCAAGATACAATTTATCAAAAATATTCGCTCTTATGTGTTTTTATTGGCCAGTTGTGCTGAGAAAGGTTTATAATGACTGCTATTTCAGGAATGGTTACCAGAAATTTTCCCAGGAACTCCTCACAGGCGGTGAGTTGAACCATCTGAATCTGAAGGACCGGATGGTAGAGATTGGTAAAAGATGGCGGAAAGTCACCCAGGCTCAGAAGGACCGTTATAAGAAAATGGCAGAAGAACAGCAAAGCCAATACAAAATCAATCTAGAAGCCTGGCTTAAGGTAGGTAGCCTGCACTATAGACTAAATTTTAGTTAGAGAGTTTGGATCCATTACCAGTTGAAGATTTATCTTTCACCAGTCTGTGAATGGGCTTCTGACTGAATAGATTTAAGAGCAACTAGCTTCTACATCCAATCATTGACCTGATAGCAGGCATTACTGGTTTCTATTTAGCCAGCCTTTGGTTATCTTCCTTTACCTCCGGCCTTATTAACCCAATATCATACAGAATTCAAACTAAAAACTGCTCAAAATACTCAATAGGTCTGGCAGCATCTGTAATAAGAGAAACAGAGTGAATGTTAGTCCAACAGAGTTCATCTTGTCTTTGCCACTGCCGTGCCATGCCTAACTGAGGCTGCCCCTCACTAACCTTTCCTAATGCACTTTGAATATCTTTTTCTTATTTGGGGGATCATTCCTATAAGCAATTTCCGTGTATTTTCCAAAGTATGCAAGTATCTAGACTTTAGGAGACCAGTATTGGGCCACATCCCAATACGAGATGATCAGTGTATCATCAAGCCTGACATCACCTCTTGTGGATTTGCACTCCACTGTTCTAATTAAACATTCAAATTATTTTCATTCTTTCTTTAGCTGCTTTTTTTTCCTCAATGAAAGAAATGTATCATCACAATCATTCATTTTCACTAGCTTATCTCTGCTGTTTTCATTTTTAAAATATACAATACTTTAAAGTTCAGTGGTGAGAGTTCAGTGTTCAGTGGCCATTTAGTTGTCCAAGTGCATAACCGTTCTAAATCTTTCTGCCAAATCTTAACTGTGGTGTCCATCCCTAGCTCACTGTCCCATGCCATCTGTAAAAGTGTTGAGCTCACAGTTGGTGTCTGCATTTTACAATCTGAAATCTAATCACTTATCCTAGTGATGATCTTGTCAACGCATCATCACAAACCCAGAATCCAAGCTAAGCTTCTAATTATTCTGTTCTTGAGTCCAAATTGTTATCATCTTCCTATTGTATCCTAATTCTTGTGGATTTGAATGAGTTTTCCATGTTGTAATCTTTCCTCTAAAGCTGAAAAGTTTTGTTTTTCTTTAACAAGCAAATACAAAAGTTTTTTTTTGCCGTCTCTTAACTGCTTGCTGATTATAATCCAATGTTTAAATCAGCCCCAATGCATATTGCTTAAAAAGGAACTGTTAATGGGGGCTCTGTGGTCTGGGCTAATGATAGCATTGTCATTGTAATTGCTTTATTTGAAGTGGACAAGTGCAATATTTAATTATGCATATTACTTTATTTTCATAGAGCTTATCGCCCCAGGAGAGAGCCATGTACAAGGAATACACTACAAATGTAAGTTGATAGATTGACTACATTTTGGCAATCATTGTATTCAAAACTCAGTAAGAAGTGTATTTTTGTGAGCTCTCTACTTTGACTTCACTTTATGTTGGAAGAAAAATATTGTTTTCTATTGACTAATTATTATACCCAGGGTTGTACCACCCTAATGGCCTGCATACAAATGCCTGATCCAAATCTTGGCTTAATGATTAACTTAAAGTTGAAAGTTAAGAGTCATAGAGATGTACAGCATGAAAACAGACCCTTCGGTGCAACCCGTCCATGCCGACCAGATATCCCAAACCAATCTAATCCCACCTGCCAGCACCCAGCCCATATCCCTCCAAACCCTTCCTATTCATATCCTATCCTATTCCTATTCAAATGCCTTTTAAATGTTGCAATTGTACCAGCCTCCACCACTTCCTCTGGCAGCTCATTCCATACATGTACCACTCTGTGTGAAAACGTTGCCCTGCAGGTCTCTTTTATATCTTTCCCCTCTCACCCTAGATATGCCCTCTAGTTCTGGACTCCCTGACCCCTGGGAAAAGACTTTGCCTATTTACCCTATCCATGCCCCTCATAATTGTGTAAACCTCTATAAGGTCACCCCTCAAAAGTCTGATATTTGAAATGTACCTTTTGTGTTGCTGGGTAGTGGTAGTGAATGAGATGGTGTGGGGGTTTCAAGACAATTGTAATGATTGCAGATTTTTAATATTTTGATATTTTTAATGTTTCTGTAATGCCTTTGACAGAAACGCAAAAGTTCTGCAAAAGCAGCTAGTCCAAATCCCAAAATGAAAATTGCATTACAAGCACAGAGCGCAAGTGTAAGTATCTGTGGAGTTACTGCAGCTTTGGTTTGATAAAAGCACCTCATGTATTCTTGTGGTTGAGCTAATTTGTTAGAGATGCAAGATAGAAAATGTGGCAAACTGGTGAAGTGCAGTGCTCTTATTTTTAAAATGGTTACCATGTGCAACAGAGTTTACATCATGAGCGTTGAGGGTGATCTAATTCCCAGCTTTTTTTTATTGAATTCAAATTCCACCATCTGGCTTGGCAGGATTTGAACCCAGGTCCCCAGAATATTAGCTGAATTTCTGGGTTAATAGTCAAGTGATAATACGACTAAGGTATCACGTCCCCATGCAGTTTGAAGTATGCTTGTCTTATAAATTTCATGCATAGAGAAAAGCAGTTGCCTATGTAATATATAATTTACTCTGAACAGCCTAATTATAAATTGTTGTTGTGTACCCTTGTTCTGGGTTGCTTCATCAGCGGGAAAAACCTTCTCTGTATCTACATGATCTTATTATAACCTTAAAACTCTTAAATCATGCATCGACTTTTTAAATCCAAGGGGAAGCACCCTGTGATTATATAATCTATCCTTATGACTTAACTTTTTTTGTCTTAATAATTGTCTACTGCCTCCAAAGCTCCAAAGTAATCCTTCCTGATATACTATGTCCAAAACAGATAGGGTCTGACGACCTAAAGCATAACTGAGCAACAGCAAACCCTCAGAAGAACTTTGCATTAGGATGTTTGAGCCTGTGCATGAGTGTTTTAGTGGATTGTGTACCTGGGCATTTAAACTCCTTTTGTTCCAGTTTGTTTTTCTTTAATCCAAAATGAATGTCCTTGCATTTCCTGCATTGAACTCTGTTACAGTTTTGCACATTCACTTAGTCTTCCTATGTCAAATTTTATAACTTCTAGTATTCATCTGCAGAGCTTCTACACCTTTTCAGTTTGGGGTTAGTTGTAAGTTTGAAAAAGACATCTCCATCTCAGTCAATGTTAGGTTCATGGAAGAGCTCCACTATGGGAGACTCCGTGAATCGCATTCTGCCAATCAGAGTACAGCGGAGATAATGCCCTTCCCAGTGAAGGGTAGCTGTTGTATGCTTAAATTTTACTCGTACTACAGCTCTACATTTGACTGAATGTGTACTATAGAACGAGCCACAGGAAATATTGGCAAGATTCTACAGATGAATTGAAGCCTTGATGGTTAAATGCACCATCTGCAAGGGTATTGTTAATCAAAGAAGAAAAAGTGGCACATTTAGTTGCTAGTCATTGAATTTGTTGAAATAGGCAAAAGGATCCTACAGTTAGACTTGCCGTGATTGAACATTTTGTTCATTCACGGATTGGGAGCCAGCACTGGTTGAGCCAGCAGTTGTCACTTAACTGCCCTCGGGGCAATTAGGGAGAAGAGTCAAAAACATTGCTGTACCTCACATGTAGGCCAGGTCAGGTAAGGGTGGTAATTACTTTCTCTAAAGGACATTTGTGAACCAGATTGGTTTTTCTCCACAATTGACAACAGTTAGACTAATGGTTATTTGACTCACGTTGAATTCAAATACCACCATCTGACATGGCAAACCTAGGCCCCCAGAGCATGACCAGAAATCACCAGAATCTCAGTCTCTGGGTTGCTAGTCCAGTGACAATATCTTTTTTAAGAACATGTAGATCGTTGCCACATTGTTTGGACAGATTCGTACATGGGATAGATCAGCAAGCACTTTTTTTTTATTCCTGTCTGGCAAAGCGAATATATTGACAAAGATAACAATTTTGCTTCGACTTGAGCCAGTGGCAGTTAACTTTCATGATTTAGTAGCATATTAGGTTCAAAGTTTGTAGCAATAATTTTGTATTCTTTAGTATTTGGACTGGAGTGATCATTTCTGAATTTCTTTTTGGGAGTTGCAATAAAACTTATGATTTTTTGAGCATGGAAGTCTGAACCATTCATAAATGATGAAGTTAACATATTCAACTGTTTGATCTTTAGTCTTCAACACGGATTTTATGAACCGTATCTTGTTAAAGGAGAAATTAACTCAAGTACAAGTATTCAGAGTTCCTACTGATTTCTGCAGGAAACTGAGGATTCTGATGAAGAGGATGACGATGACGATGATGATGACGACGACGATGATGAAGAAAAGGCCAATTCTTCAGATTCTGATGACTCCTCAGGTTCAGACAGTGATGAAGAAAGTGAGGAAGAGGATGATGCAGACGAGGTAAAATAAATTACTTTACTTCTGCAATGTGCTCTTTAGGGGTATTGAATGGACTATTCAAGAAAATTAAGAACAATGTTTTCTGCCTTAGTACTTCCTCCACCCCAAAACCTGTATTAAAATCCAGTCTTTGCCAGGCTGAAAGTTTCCTTCCTTCGTTCTAATGGTTTACCTGTCTGAAATCTAATTTCCTAAACAAATAAAATGATGTCCAGAACTCAACATGGAATAGTTATTTAATTCAGAAACAAGAGGTTGACTGATAATTTCTGCCTTCTCTCTGAATATTACATTTAAGTGAAAGAAGACAGGCTGGAAATAATTTTATCAGAGTAAATATATTTGATGGAATTTTTGAACAATTTCAATATTCCTTGTAGCATTTCTTTTAACTATTAAGACTTGGCAGTTGAGTTTAGCCACTTTTTTTTTAATAAGACAGAGAAAAGAGAAGTTAAGATCTAAGGTCACAATTCAAATTACCTTGGGTTGATACCTTGTTTCATCTCTCCTTTCCATTTATGGTCTATTTAGAATATGTAGGATGTTGACCTAGGTATGTTAACATTTATCAAGTCTAGCTAGATGCCGTGGAGATCTTTTTCACGGTGTCTTGCCACCTAATATGTCAATCAGATTGAAGCCATCTCACCAATTGAACATTTTCTCAATGAGTGGCGAATGTGAAGTCTTAAAATCAGGAAAGACAGCAGTTGTCCATTCAGTCTGTTGAACCTGCTCTACCATTCAGTAAGATAATGACTGGTTCTGAGCTTCAACTCCACTTGCCCTTTCATTGCCCATTTCCTTTGATTTGTTGAATCTCAAGAGTGACAGTTAAAAAGGTGACCAAAAATATTATCAATTTTAGCTGTAAATAGATTCACTGATTGAGCACCACAAAGTTTCTGGCGCACAGAATTCCATGGACTCGCATCCTTTTGAGTAAATAAATTTCTTCTCCGTCCAACATGGTCAGCCTTTATCCAACAGCTGTTGCTCCATGTTCTAGATTCTTCAGTCAGTGGAAACAACCTGTGTCCATCCTATCAGGCTCCTTCTGAATCCTGTACTTTTCATGAGATCACTCCCTTATTCTCCACTCCAAAGAATACAGACCTAACTTATTCGGCCTCTTATCGTTGGACAACCTTCTCATCCCAGAGTCTAATTAATGAACCAATATTGCCTCTAGTGCGAGCTTAAATATGAATATGAAAACCAAAACTGCACACATTATTTAAGGTGTGGTCTCAGTAAAGCCCGGTACAATTGAAGGTCATTAGACACCTGGACTGGGACAGAGATCTCTTTAGACAGCGTTGTCTATGACTTGAAGGTAGCCTCTGCTCAACTCAAGTGGGGAAAGGCCTCTATGTCCTTAAAAAATAAGCTGTCCCACTTTCTTCTGGCTGGAGAGGCAGATGTGGTGGGATCACCATCTTTTGTGGCCTGAGAGAGAGGAAAATCTGAATTTTGCAACCTAGAATGTTGGAACACAGAAGGCTAATCTCAAGACTCTTGGAAGAAGAACTGCAATTGCATCCTGTGGACTGTCAAGATTCCAAATTAACATTGTTGCCCTGATTAAGACCATCTTCCTGGCGCAGGGCAGCTGAAGAAGCATGCGGCAGATATATTATCTATTGGCAAGGCAACAAGTCTCCAAGAAGTCGTCATTACATTAACTGACCTGACTCGAGCACTTGATTCAGTAATTTGCGAGTTTCTTTGGATCACCACCCTAATCTCTGAAAAACAACGAAACGGCTTTATCACAATGCTCCAACTACTTCGTAACGTTATGATTGCAACTGTTTCGAGTGTGAGGTTTGAAACGAGTATTCAGTTTCTGGACTGAGTTAAGCAAGGAATTTCCATACTAATCTTAGAATCCGTACAGTGCAGAAAGAGGCCATTCAGTCCATCAAGTCTGCACCAGCCCATGTTATCCCTGTAACCCTTCATTTATTATTGCTAATCCAGCTAGCCTACACATCCTTAGACACTATGGAGCAATTTAGCATGGTGAATCTACCTAAACTACTTAGTCTACCTGACACTGGTCATTCACCTTATGCCAGAGGGCAGTTGAGCTTCTGAGCATGAAATGCCACTGCGATGGAAAACTGTTCAGTTTTGACACTGAGGCAACAGAGGTTAAACAGATGACCAGAGACAAACATGACTTGCAATATGCAGATCGTTGCTGTGTTGTTTACTATGCACCAGATTAGCAAGTGCCTCTCACGATCTTAACAATTCTGCATACAGGAAATTCACTCAGTCCTTAAATGCCACCAAAGCAAATACTGTATCAATCCAAACCTGGTCAGTTTGCCTCCTGTGTATGTTGAAGAAACGACTGGAATATGTCAACCACTTACTATACATTGGCAGACTCCTGGTCAATGGTGGCCTTTTGACAGAGGAAGTTAACACCGGGTCAGCTGTGCCAGCCTGACCTGCTAAAAACTATGACAGGAACTAAGGGGAACTGGGGATGGGCAATAAATACTAGCCCAGCCAGTGACGCCCATGTCCTCTAAATGAATTATAAAAAATGAAAGTCTTCCACAATTCAATAAACACCCAGTGTACAGAGCAGCATCATCATCATCATCATCATCATCATCATCATCATCATCATCATCATCATCATCAACAACAACATCATCACTCTGATGAAGTCATCCCTAGACTCTCAACGTTGGCTTTCCTTCTTACCATGGATGCTGCCTGACCCGCTGTGATCTCTCCAGTATTTTTTGTTTTTAGTATTATCATCATATTTCCATATTGCAGGTTTAACTGCAATGTTATCAGCGATATGTAACAGCATGAGAGACATTCAACCTGCAATGCCTGCACCACATTCTTCAGATTCGATGACATTACCATCAAACAAATGCTAGTGTCCTCCTTGAAGCCAGCCCTGCAAACTTGCAGGCAAAGCTCCTGCAAAAATTAATTACACCGGACTGAAAAACATTTCCACAGCATACACCTATTTGCTTGGATGCTCAAATGACCATTGTTCCAGGTGAGGAAAAAGTAAACACTCTAAATATACACTCTCTGAAGCACCGCAACATCAAGTTACATCATGCTTTGAGTCCAAATACCTAAATGATGTGGCAGAACAGCAAGGAAAGAAAGAAAGAAAAAGAAGCCAATCCTACTGTCTGGTTCCACTGCCTCAGGTTGACTTGCTGTACTTGCCCAAAGATTTGCGGGTCAAGAATTGGGTGTCTGAGATCCCCCTGGGCTTGTTGGGATGGCGGATATTAAGTATGCAGCACATCCCCTTGGATTCTTTCACAAATGTGGTGCACCACACAACAGACCTTTTTTTTATAAGACATGGCAGCCCTTTTTGAGTTATTTGGACAAAGATCAGTCTGCTATCTTAACTAGGGTGTTTGTTTAACCAGGATGGTTAGGTTTGCTGAGCCCTGGAGGGGGGACTCTTGAATTAATCCGGTATATATACACTCCTGTTGTTTTTTTTTTGTCTGGGAACTTTGCATTGAGTGTAGCTGTTTTGTGTTCTTGTGTGTTTTTTTAATATTTTATTAGTCATTTATTGGTGTTGTTTTGCACAGGGTTTGGATTTGTTTTGTATAATAGGGTAGGTTAGTAGATAGTAGTTGTATTGTAATTTGCGTTTTTTATTATAATGGTATTTGTATATTTTCAATAACTCTATATTTCTGTAAAGTCAAAAAAGTTTTTTTTTGACTATTACAAAAAAAGGGATTAACGCCCACAGCAGAAACATCAGCACCTCAATAAATGTATACGTGAATGAAGTGACAGTCAACCAGAGTTGCTTGTATTTATGTAGTTAACTCCTCAATCCCACTTTAACTGGCAGAAAAACCTTGATCTACATATAGAATTTGTCTTTTTTCTGTAATGGTCTCTGCCTGGACCTGTAAGTGATTCTCCAACTAAATGAGCTTTGTTTCTGCTAGACTTCACTTAGAAATTGCAGTAACTTTTCATTGTTCATTTGAAACCCATATTCTTGCCAGGTTTCCCCTCATTGTTTATTTTGAATTATAAAATGTGTAGTGCTAATAACTCTTTATTACTAAGCATCGCTCTGATTTTTCTTTCTAGAATGCAGATGATGATGATGACGATGACGAGGGTGAAGATGATGAAGAAAATCAGTCTGACAGCAGCAGCAGCTCTTCATCAGAAGAGTCCTCTGACTCAGACTCTGACTGAAGTGCTCTGCTTTGATCTTCCAGGCAGTACTAAAACTATCAGCATAAAGAGCCCTCATGCCCGCTACCAGGACTGTTTGAGACAATTGGCAGAAGCAGACGTTCTAAAATCTGATGTGATCCAGCCATCATTGTCCAGTCAGTTCCACGGACAAATTAACTGGGCTTTCCCGAGTTGTTTTCAACTCATTGAAAACCACTAGTGATGCAAGTAAGAATGGACCAAATGGAGAATTTGTAAACAGTTTTGTTTCCACTAGAAAATTCCTGTTACAATCATTCTGAAATGACTCTCCATCCATGTACTGCTGAGTGATATTCAGGGCTCAACTTTTTAAAAACTGACATACTGATTCTCTGGTATGGTTTGGAGTACATCTTACATAATCAAATATAGGCACACAAGATCATTTGTGTGTTTGAGTGTGAATTCACTTACTGCATTTAAAGTTGGTGTTGGGTTTATCAGGTCATTCATACTTGCATTGCAATGCTTTGAATTTTTAATTGTTTTAAACAAAAATATGGTCACTAAAGTTGGATCCTGCCTCGTTTACCTGCTACCAGTTCTGGTCCACTGTTAAGTTTGTTTTGCATTTAAGCAGAACCGAAATATCAGGGTGGTTAGATAGCAAGTATCGAAGCCATGAATTCTTTAGTATTTCCATAAGCGGGATATCCTGATCTTTTACTTTGGGAAGGGCGGGGCGTGCTCTTCAAGGGCAAGGGATGGGCTCCTCAGTGGGAATGACCAGGATCAGATCTTGTGTATAAGCACAGGCTGATCTGATTCAGTGAAGGGTATTTTGTGATGTTGCAGTTTGTAAATATGACATGTTTTTTGAAGGAGATTTCAGATTCCCTATTTTGTGAATTACATCTCTCCTTCGTAACATGAACAAAGTCATTCAGTGGTCTGCACCAAAGCAAGTGCTCGTTTGTTTTAACAGCAGAGGATAGAAATTAGCTCCTGTCGCCCAGTGCCCTTCAAAATTGCAAAGGAATCTGTTGTCCTTACAAGCCACTTTGTTCTGGTTACTTAAAACTTTGTTTTTCTGCATGTGTAGTCTTTCCTTAATGTGTTTCCTTATGGAGGATGTGACTGCATTACTGCAGAGAAGCCCAAGTATTTTGTATCATTTTAGTCTGTCAATCTGATTTTGAAGAGTCATAATATTGGTGCGAGTTGATCTTGATGTTCTAGATGCAGTTTAAAGCTTGCAGCATAAACTGCAAATAGCATTTTTGTATTTTTCAAATTCTGTTTTGTCACTTCTGAATGGAATGTACATTAGCTCTCTGGTCATCAAACCAAATGCAAAGCATATTGTGAGAAGTTTTAATGAACAGTTTCATCCTCCTTTGAATTGTAGAGTTGAAAGATTGTACTGCCGGAGTCCTTTTTCACAAGAGACTGCACAGAGCTGCTGGGGTCGGGTCCTGTATATAACTCCCTTGAGTTTGGAACACTACAGTACTGACATCTCTTTTACAGACAAGCTCAGCACTTTCTTTTGCATAACTCATAATGAGACTATGTTGTGTTTGTCATTTCTTTGCACACCAGAATTAAGGAGTAATTACAAATTCAGGGATTGAAAAAGAATCTATCTCTTCCTCGCATGGGAAGTGATGTGAATAAGTTTCTAAGTCCCAGCTCATTAAGAAAGAGGCACAATCAGAATCTGAAGTCTCGACAGCTATACCGTGCCCTCCGTTATTTTCTCATCATTGTTAACCTGTGAGAGATTAGCATAAGAGCAGAGGGAAAGGAGGGGAGAACCCAAAGTAACTGAGCCTTTTACTGACTGCAGCTTTGCTTAAACTCCGGATCATGATTTGAATACCTTGTCAGCTTGTGCCCATTTCAGAGTGGGGTGGATGTCTTTTAAAGGGTACTGAAAGAGGCACTTTGTTGTACTTGTGTTGGGTTTGAATGAGGATGTATGGTATCTGTATATAATGTCGTTTGTATTTTGCAGCTTTACTTTTCCATTTTATTTTCTGATTCTTACAGTAAGGTCAGGAGCACTGGGCGTGTGTACTGTAAGAGGTGAAATGAGTGCATTTTTGCACTCCATGTGAAATTGTGCTAGTAACCCATACGTACCATGTTACTTTTAGCTTCTGTGATCTTCTGGGAATTTTTCTAATATTTAAAGATTGTTTTGTAGAGAGAATGCCTCACTGATTTGTATTTGCTGATTCTTGTAATTTGATGTTGGAACATCTGAAACATTTTATAGGGAAAGCGTTCCTTTTGTTCAAGTGGTTATAAGCAACCATTAAAAATATGAAAACACGGTTGCTTTATGAATACTATTATTTAATACATAGGATAATTTCATAGGATTTTGGCCATTGTAATGAAGTGTAGCAGCAAAATGCAAATATGCTTCATTTCCAGCTGCCACATTTTCTTCATTTGTGGCGATTACTCTGGAGACTGATGTTCAAATTCCCAAAACACGCTGTACATTTTCTCTTAATGAGAATTTGTAAGGAAGAACTTAGGAATGGTATCCTTTATGGTTGGATTCCTTGTAAAGGCTAAGTGTTTATTTCAATTATACATTAACAGGGTACATTTCAAGAAAGTACTGCAATACGTTGCAACACTTTCGGAGTGATGGAACACCATTTCGAAAAGATGACTGTTCATCAAATAACAAAGTTGTACATGTGGGCACCTTTTTCATGGCTTACAAACATCGCAAAACAATTCAAAAATTACATTGCCACTGCAATTACACTTCAAATGTAAAGAAATGATGAAGCCACTTGATATATAGTCTGTCAAAGTGCAATAAATGATCAAGTGGGTAGTTTGAAGTGTATTGAGGCTAAATATTGGTTATAAAACACAACTGATCTCTTCAAGTAGTGCAATATCCACCTAAGGGTACAATAGGGACCTTCAACAACTCCTTTCAAAAACAGTTGGCTGTACAGATTATGTACTCCAGTCTCAAGTACAACTTCAATCATGACCTCCTGACTCAGACAAGAGTACTACCAAGTGCCAAAGCTGACATCTGGTAGCTCATTATATATTACAGTGCTATCCATTGAGCTGTTGCTGTTGAATTATGGTAAGCTACTGTGAGGAAGAGGGGAATCTATCCCTGTTAATGATTCAGACAGCAAAAACAAAATCAAGTATGTTGAATCATTTTTTGTCTGGCACAAAACCCACATCAATGGCAGCAACACCATACAGCAAAACATGGATTAGGTTCAGAGCACGATGAATTTATAATTACCATTAGAGGTGAGACATGGAGGGAAGAGAATGAAAACTAGTCAAAGAGCACCATGAATATTGCATTGGTCCACATGCTCAAATAAGAGAATTGAAACAGTTGAGCAATTTTTCCCTAATTTGAAATGCAGGAATAAGCAATCTTGAGGATATAACAATATCGTCAAAAAAAAATACAAGGTTTGATTTTTAATTCTTACTGCTGGGTGAGTGATCTTAACTCTTGAACAATTTGGAAAATCAGAAGGGCAATACTTTAGAATATTTTGTGTGCACAAATATGGAATTATAGACAATCAGCTGATAAACTCTAGTGAAGCAAAAATTGATCTTACACCAAAAGTGACTACTCTTTGTTCACAGATATTGTGATTGTTGTTGGGATGTGAATCTGAATAGGAATCTGGTTTTCCTTATTATGAGACAACCTTCCTCCTTTTCTTATATACATCTGGTTGTATTCTGGGACAACTGAGTAGAAATATATGGTCAGAGCTCCAATTTTCTAAGCTATATGTCATCAAACATTGCAGACTGGTGAAAACAGTAAGAGTTGAGCTTTCTGATATTGTGCAGGGAATTAACACTTGGATCACATTTGTGATATTCCACAAAATGGACTGCAATTTGGAAAATGTTCTTGCCTGCCTTATTAGAAAAACTGTTAAATTAAGGATGAGACCTAATGAATTACTAGATACGTTAACTCCATATTTTCCCCATAGAGCTGCCAGTCTTCAGTTTCACCAGCAACTTCTGTTTTAGTTTCCATTCTCTAGCATCTGCCATTCTTTGTTTTATATTAAATTGTAGATTGGATTCATAAACCTTATTGTGATGAGTATGGAAGATTGAGGGGGGTGAGCTCCATTTCCTGAAATGTAAGGATTTGATGTAGCAGGAAAACCTCCCCCCAGGAGAGAAGCTAAAACTGAGGGAATATTGACAGGATCTAGGATTCCTGAGGGAGATCAGGCACCATTCACACCAGAATAATAGAAATCATGAATTCTGTTTCCCCTTAAAGCTAAGGATGTTGCAACAATTGGTCTTTAGTTTTTGTTAGGTAAGATGATTGAAACATGAAGAAACTGGAGGGCTTAGGTTAAGACTTGGAACATCCACTATCTCAATGAATGGTGAAGCAGAGGTGAGAGTTGTTCCTGTTCCTATAACTAGAATGTACTTAAGAGTCATACAAAACAGAAACAGGCACTTCAGTCCAATTCATCTGTGCTGACCTGACCTAGTCGTGTTTGCTAGCATTTGGCCCATATCCTTCGAAATCCCTCTTGTTCATGTACCCATCCAGATTCCTTTTAAAGGTTGTAATTGTACCAACCTTCACCACTTGCTCTACCAGCTAGTTCCATACATGCACCACCCTCTGCATGAAAATATTACCCTCAGATCTTTAAATCTCCCCCTCCCTCCCCTATCCTATGGAAAAAGACTTTGGCTATTCATTTTATTTATGCTTCTTATGATTTTATAAACGACTGTAAGGTCACTCTTGAGCCCTCTAATGCTCTGGGGGGAGAAAAGCCCCAGGCTCTCCCAAGAAACCCTCCAACCCCAGCAACATCCTTGTGAATCTTTTCTGCACCCTCTTAAGTTTAACACTGGGGGGAAAAAAGAGATGGTGTTTTCTCTGCATTTTGCCAAGTGACCCATGAGGATACAAATGCTACAGGAAGGACAGAAAGGGAGGCATGAGAGGAGGGGGAGTGGCATTTTTGATAAGGGATAGCATTACGGCTGTACTGAGGGAGGATATTCCCAGAAATATATCCAGGGGAGTTAGTTGGGTGGAACTGAGAAATAAGAAAGGGATGGTCACCTTATTGGGATTGTATTATAGACCTCCTAATAGCGAAAAATTGAGAAACAAACTTGTAAAGAGATCTCAGCTATCTGTAAGAATACAGATGGTTATGGTAGGGGATTTTAACTTTCCAAACATAGACTGGGACAGCTATGTGTTAAAGGTTTAGATGGAGAGGAATTTGTCAAGAATGTACAAGAAAATTTTGAACCAGTATGTACCTACTACAGAAGGTGCAACTTGACCTACTCTTGGGAAATAATGCAGGGCAGGTGACTGAGGTGTCAGTGGGGGAGCACTTTGGGACCAGCGACCATAATTCTATTGGTTTTAAAATACTGAGGGAAAAGGATAGAACAGATCTAACAGTTAAAGTTCTAAATTGGAGGAAGACTAATTTTGACAGTATTAGGCAAGAACATTCAGACGTTGATTGGGTGCAGATGTTTGCAGGCAAAGGGACAGCTGGAAAATGGGAAGCTTTCAGAAATGAGAGTCAGAGATGTACAGCATGGAAACAGACCCTTCGGTCCAACCCGTCCATGCCGACGAGATATCCCAACCCAATCTCGTCCCACCTGTCAGCACCTCGCCCATATCCCTCCAAACCCTTCCTATTCATATACCCATCCAACTGCCTGTTAAATGTTGCAATTCTACCAGCCTCTACCACTTTATCTGGCAGCTCATTCTACCACCCTCTGTGTGAAAACGTCGCCCCGTAGGTCTCTTTTATATCTTTTCCCCTCTCACCCTAAACCTATGCCCTCTAGTTCTGGACTCCCTGACTCCAGGGAAAGGACTTTGTCTATTTAACCTATCCATGCCCCTTATAATTTTGTAAACTTCTATAAGGTCAGCCCTCTGCCTCTGATGCTCTAGGGAAAACAGCCCCAGCCTGTTCAGCCTCTCCCTATAGCTCAAATCCTCCAACCCTGGCAATACCCTTGTAAATCTTTTCTAAACCCTTTCAAGTTTCATAACATCTTTCTGATAGGAAGGACACCAGAATTGCATGCAATATTCCAACAGTGGCCTAATCAATGTCCTGTACAGCCGCAACATGACCTCACAACACCTGTACTCAATACTCTGACCAATAAAAGAAAGCATTCCAAATGCCTCCTTCACTATCCTATCCATCTGCGACTCCACTTGCAAGGAGCTATGAACTTGCACTCCAAGGTTTCTTTGTTCAGCAACACTCCCTCGGACCTTACCATTAAATTGGATAAGTCCTGCTAAGATTTGCTTTCCCAAAATGCAGCACCTCGTATTTATCTGAATTAAACTCCATCTGCCACTTCTCAGCCCATTGGCCCATCTGGTCAAGATCCTGTTGTAATCTGATGTAACCCTCTTCACTGTACACTACACATTCAATTTTGGTGTCATCTGCAAACTTACTAACTGTACCTCTTATGCTCACATCCAAGTCATTTATGTAAATGACAAAAAGTAGAGGACCCAGTACCGATCCTTGTGGCACTCCACTGGTCACAGGCCTCCAGTCTGAAAAAAAAACCGTCCACCACCACCCTCTGTCTTCTACCTTTTGAGCCAGTTCTGTATCCAAATGACTCGTTCTCCCTGTATTCCGTGAGATCTAACCTTGCTAATCAGTCTCCCATGGGGAACCTTGTTGAATGCCTTACTGAAGTCCATATAGATCACATCCACTGCTCTGCCCTCCCCAATCCTCTTTGTTATTTCCTCAAAAAACTCAATCAAGTTTGTGAGACATGATTTCCCATGCACAAAGCCATGTTGACTATCTCTAATCAGTCCTTGCTTTTCCAAATACATGTAAATCCCATTCCTCAGGATTCCCTCCAATAATTTGCCCACCACCTATGTCAGGCTCACCGGTCTATGGTTCCCTAGCTTGTCCTTACCACCGTTCTTAAATAGTGGCACCATGTTAGCCAACCTCCAGTCTTCCGGCACCTCACCCATGACTATCGATGATATAAATATCTCAGCAACAGGCCCAGCAATCACTTCTCTAGCTTCCCACAGAGTCTAGGGTACAACTGATCAGGTCTTGGGGATTTATCCACTTTTATGCATTTCAAGACATCCAGCACTTCCTCCTCTGTAATATGGACATTTTTTCAAGATGTCACCATCTATTTCCCTACAGTCTATATCTTCCATATCTTTTTCCACGGGAAATACTGATGCAAAATATTCATTAAGTATCTCCCCCATTTTCTGTGGCTCAACATCAAGGCTGTCTTGCTGATCTTTGAGGGGTTCTATTCTCTCCCTAGTTACCCTTTTATCCTTAATGTATTTGTAAAAACTCTTTGGATTCTCCTTAATTCTATTTGCCAAAGCTATCTCATGTCCCCCTTTTGCCCCCTGATTTCCCCCTAAGTATACTCCTACTTTCTTTATACTCTTCTAAGGATTCATTTGATCTATCCTGTCTATACCTGACATATGCTTCCTTCTTTTTCTTAACCAAACCCTCAATTGAGAGTACAGAGATAGTATATTCCCGTTAGGGTGAAAGGAAAGGCTGGTAGGTGTAGGGGAATGCTGGAAGACTACAGAAATTGAAGGTTTGGTTACAAAAAGAAGGAAGCATATGTCAGGTATAGGCAGCAGAGATAGTGAATCCTTAGAAGAGTATATTAAGAGGGAAGTCAGGAGGACAAAAAGGGGAAATGAGATAGCTTTAGCAAATAGAGTTAAGGAGAATCCAAAGGGATTTTACAAATGCATTAAGAACAAATGGGTAATCAGACCCCTCAAAGATCAGCAAGGCAGCCTGTGTGGAGCTGCATGAGATGGAGGAGATAATAAACAAATATCTTGCATCAGTGTTTACTGCAGAGAAGGGCATGGAAGATATAGAACGTAGGGAAATAGATGGTGACATCTTGAAAAATGTCCATATTACAGAGGAGGAAGTGCTGTATGTCTTTGAAATGCATAAAAGGTGGATAAATCCCCAGCACCTGATCAGGTGTACTCTAGAACTCTGTGGGAAACTAGAGAAGTAATTGCTGGGCCCCTTGCTGAGATATTTGTATCATCAATAGTCACAGGTGAGGAGTCAGAAGACTGGAGTTTGGCTAACGTGGTACCATTATTTAAAAAAGGTGGTAAGGACAAGCCAGGGAACTGTGGACTGGTGAGCCTGACTTCAGTCGTGGGCACATTATTTGAGGGAATCCTGAGGGATAGGATTTACACTTATTTGGAAAGGCAAGGACTGATTAGGGATAGTCAACATGGCTTTGTGCATGGGAAGTTATGTCACACAAACTTTTTTTTTTAAGAAGTAACAAAGAGGATTGATGAGGGCAGAGTGGTGGACGTGATCTATATGGATTTCAGTAAGGCATTTGACAAGGTTACCCATGGGAAACTGATTAGCAAGGTTAGATCTCACCGAATACAGGGAGAACTAGTCATTTGGATACAGAACTGGCTCAAAGATAGAAGACGGGGTGGTAGTGGAGGGGTTTTTCAGACTGAGGTTTGTGACCAGTGGAGTGCCACAAGGATTGTTGCTGTGTCCACTATGGTTCTTCATTTATATAAATGATTTGGATATGAACATGGAAGGTATAGTTAGTAAGTTTGCAGATAACACTAAAATTGGAGGTGTAGTGGACAGCGAAGAAGGTTACCTCAGATTACAATGGAATCTTGATCAGGTGGGCCAATGGGCTGAGTGGCAAATGGAGTTCAATTCAGATAAATGCTACATTTTGGGAAAGCAAATCTTAGCAAGACTTATACACTTATTGGTAAGATCCTATGGAGTGTTGCTGAACAAAGAGACCTTGGAGTGCAGATTCATAGCTCCTTGAAAGTGGAGTGACAGGTAGATAGGATGGTGAAGAAGGCGTTTGGTATGCTTTCTTTTATTGGTCAGAGTATTGAGTACAAGAGTTGGGAGGTCATGTTGCGACTGTCCAGGACATTAATTAGGCCACTTTTGGAATATTGCATGCAATTCTGGTCTCCTTCCTATTGGAAGGATGTTGTTCAGAAAAGATTTACCATGATGTTGCCAGGGTTGGAAGATTTGAGATTTCTGGAGAGGCTGAATAGGCTGGGCTGTTTTACCTGGAGCGTTGGAGGCTGAGGGGTGACCTTATAGAGGTTTATAAAATTGTGATGGGCATGGATAGGATAAACAGACAAGGTCTATTCCCTGGGGTGAGGGAGTCCAGAACTAGAGGGCATAGGTTTAGGGTGAGAGGGGAAAGATATAAAAGGGACTTAAGAGGCAACTTTTTCACACAGAAGGTGGTGCATGTATGGAATGAGCTGCCAGAGGAAGTGGTGGAGGCGGGTACAATTGCAACATTTAAAAGGCATTTGGATGGTATATGAATAGGGAAGGTTTACAAGGATCGGGGCCAAGTGCTGGCAAATGGGACGAGATTAGGTTAGAATATCTGGTAATCATGGACGAGTTGAACCAAAGGGTCTGTTTCCATGCTGAACATCTCTATGACTGTACATCAAATAAACATAAATATTAAATCAGTTGATAAACTCTAAAATCATTGAGACATTTGAATGACAACTTTCTTTTTCTCCCCAGAAGACTAAAAAGCAGCCCTAAGTTCCTATAGCTATAGTTCCTATTCCTTATTGGAAAGATAGTTAAATTAAGAATTAGTTCTAATGAGTTACTGGATACCTTAGCTCTGTAGGGTGATAGCAGAGTTGCCAGGCCTACTCAGTTTCATCAGTAATTTTTGTTTCTGTTCTCCAGCATCTGCAGTTCTTTGTTTTATATTAAGTTGTAGGTCAGTTGCGTAAAGCTTATCATTGAGAGTATGGAAGATTGATGGGGTGAGCGCCATTGTCTGAAATGTGAAAAAATTTGATGTTGTAGGAAACCCTCCCTTTAGGTGGGAAGCTAAAATTAAGAGCATATTAGAGTCTAGGATTTCAGAGGGAGACCAGGCAGAACTTACAAACCAGCAGAGTAGAAATTTCACTTTTCCAGCCACATTCAGGTGGTTGAGTAATCTGAATCCAAGCAAACAAAAGTTTAGTATCTTCACATCAGAGTCACTTTTAATATTAGTTTTGATTTGGCTTCTTTAGTACTGGAGATAACCAGGCTTCATCCAAGTAGTCTTCCAGTTGAGCTCAGTCTTTACAGACCAGTGCTAGAATAAAGTTCAACAATTACACACACTAAACTGTTAGTGAAGATGAAGGTGAGGTCTGAGACCAGTCTCTGACTTACTTGTATGTAGCTTTGTGCTTTACACAGCAAGGCCCTAGAAGTTATACCTAAGTTGGTTTGTATCCAGCTCCAAGAATAGTCTGAAAATTAACAGATACCATTAATAGAGGTCTATGAAAATACTGTATTTGGGATCAGAATCTCACTTTGTATTTGCTCGATAATCATACTGGAGCATAACATCTCATTCGACCTTCATATGATGGTTCTCTGAGCTTTTAGCAGCGTTACCAAGTATTCCAGGCTCCTCTTCAACACAATTCGGCCTTGGCCCATTGTGCTCCTTACAGCAAGGTCCACTGCAGGTGACAAGTTATATCGGGCTTGGTTCCTTTCGAAGATCTAATGTGATATTTGACTTCTGGGGCAGCATATATAAGCCAATGCACGAATCTCTCTATTTATATTCGGCTACCCTGCTCAATCACTGTTCTTATTAATCGCCAACTTCACAAAAAGATTGAGGCAAATGTGCTTCTGGCAGAAAGAAATATAAGGAAAAGTTATCGCTTTATTCCATTCAATGCTTCCCTTGGATTTGGAACATTTCGTCACAATATATTCATTGCATTTGAAGAAAGTACTTTGCATAAGTTGCATATCAGCCAAGTAAGTTTAAATGCATGAAGTAGCGAAGTTACTGTGGACAGTTGTTAGTATAATTTACAAGAGCTGCATAATAGATACTAAAACGACTGGAATATTTTACTTTACCGGGAGAACGTAGACGGGAATACCCTCAAGAAAACGCGAATGAAACCTGGAATTCTAATTGTTTGCTGGAGTCAAGAGAACGCAGAAAATCCTACTTCATAGGCACTGTTCTTTGTTCAGCTATGAACGTTGTGTTGGATCTCTTCGGACGACACTAGCCATGCTACGTTCTGAATTAAAGCGATAATACCAGTACTGTATTACACCGAGGATGGAATACTGTGTCTTTCACGTGGATATAAGTGCATTAGCGACAAGTACACACATTTTAAACGCCTTCAAGATGCAGCGCTTGGATGGGGGCTGGAATTGGAACACTTTCCCGCTGCAGGATCCAACTTGCATTAATTGCAGTTAAGTGTTTCAATTGCTCCTGCCCCGTCTGGGAGGTGGTCACTATGCAGCGAGACATTCCCATGGAGGGGGGATGCCACTTTTCTTTCCTAAAGTTAAAAATCACACAACATCAGGTTATAGTCCAACAGGTTTAATTGGAAGCGTCGCTCCGAAAGCTAGTGTGCTTCCAATTAAACCTGTTGGACTATAACCTGGTGTTGTGTGATTTTCAACTTTGTACACCCCAGTCTCACACCGGCATCTCCAAATCATTTCTTTCCAAAAGCAGGTTGCACTTTATTAACGGTTCAATGTTCGGATGCAAGTGCAGCCTGTTTCTCGAAAAGAACTCTCCTGGCCATGTGAGGGCTGTTGGGACCCCGGGAACTGGGTGCAGAGCTTGTGGCCATCTTTCTGTAACCTGCCCTTGAAGCAGCATTACTCCCATAGCCAAGGGAGGAGTCTCTCTGCAGCCTACCTGGGGCAGTGAGCGACAAAGGACCCTCTGTGGCCTGCCCTGGAAGCAGCATTGTTCCCTTATCTCGGGGTCAGTGAGAGAAGGTGGGGGGGCTCTCTGCAGCCCGCCCTGGGAGATGAGGTATAGACGGTTGTCTCTACAATCCGCCCTGGAAGCAGCATTGCTCCCCTAGCCCGGGGTCAGTGAGGGATACAGGGGTCTCTGTGCAGTCTGCCCTGGTAGAGTGAGGGATAGCGAGGTCTCTCTGCAGCCTGTCCTGGGGCATTGAGGGCTCTCTCTGCAGCCTGCCCTGGGACAGTGAGGGTTAGAGGGCTCTCTCTTTTTGCAGCATGCCCTGGGACAGTGAGGGTTAGAGGGCTCTCTCTTTCTGCAGCCCGCCCTGGGACAGTGAGGGTTAGAGGGCTCTCTCTTTCTGCAGCCCGCCCTGGGACAGTGAGGGTTAGAGGGCTCTCTCTTTCTGCAGCCCGCCCTGGGACAGTGAGGGTTAGAGGGCTCTCTCTTTCTGCAGCCCGCCCTGGGACAGTGAGGGTTAGAGGGCTCTCTCTTTCTGCAGCATGCCTCCCCTAGCCCGGGGGGTGTCAATCAGGGTATTAATCACTCCAGAGCCGTGCAACCAAACGTGAAACGGGCTCTCTTCCGCCCTCTCCCAGGGAGACGGCAGGCACCGCCCATCCTCCAGGCGATTGGTCTGACGGTGGAGAAAGCTGCTTTCCATTGGCGAATGTGGCTGTCAATCCCCGGGCCGGGTGGGCGACACACTTCCGCTCACAGGTTTGGCTGCACGCGGCCTTGGGCCAGAGTGAGAGGAGCTGGGGGGCGGGGGAGGGAGGGTGAGAGCCCGCTGGGCCCGGCCCTGGGGAGGAGAAGGCGGGCGGTAACCGCCATTGCAACGCCTCCAGCGGCGCCGGCGGCACCGTGACGTCTCGGTGTTGGAGGAGGGGGCGGGCGCGAGGGGTGGGGTGGAAGAGGGGGAGCCGGAGTCGTCGCTCTGCAAAATGGCAGCTGGGGCTTGAAGTGCGCGTGCGCCCCGAGCCCCCCTCCCCCTCCCCTCCCCCTCCGCGAGCGACAGCAGGAGGAGGGGCCGCGTCCGGCGCCGATTCGGAAAGAGCTCAGTTCAGGCGCCGAGGGAAATGCAGCGCGGCCTTGCGGTCGGGGGCGCTGCCGGGCTTCGGAGCTGCACCGTCCGGGATTAATCACTCCGGAAGCGGCCGCGCTAGAGATGCATCTGCGGGTAAGAGCCCGACCCCCCCCCGGGGAGGGGGAGGGGGAGAGGTTTGCAGAGAGGTGACTCCCTCCCTTGGAGGAGGGGGGGGGGTTTAAGGGTTAACCTCGATCCCCACCCTGGGGCGTGTAGTTTTAACACCTCCCCCGGGATTGCAGAGAGGTAACCCCCCCCACACCCTAGGGGGTGTAGTGTTAACTTACCCCCACCCAGGGGGTGTAGTGTTAACTCTTTCCCCCCACCACCTCCCCGATTGCAGAGGTATCCCCCCCTCCAACCTCTGGGTATAGTGTTAACTCTACCCCGATTGCAGAGAGTTAACCTTCCCACCCCCAGCTGTGTTTTGTAGGGTTAACTCCCACCACACCACCTCCCCAGGGACTTGGAGAGAGGCAACAAACACTGAGTGCTGTAGAGGGGTGGGGTGCAGAGGGGTAACCCCAGGGACTGTGGTCAGGAGGAGTAACCCCAAATACCACCTCCCCACCACGACAGCTTTGTGTGCAAAGGGGCCCTAGATCGGAGATGACATACTCTTTTCTTTCCCCTGTCATGCCCAAAGATCTGGGACTGATGGGACACCAAGCCTTGCTTCCTCCATCCCACACCCCCAGGGGAAAACAAAATCTTGCCCCCAGGGCAGAGTGACCCCTTGTATCTAGCACTGGGACATCCTGGAGAGGCAGGAGAGCACCCTGGGAATTGTAGTCAGAGAGAGTCTTTATATATTGTTTGGGTTACTTCCTGGGAAGTATCTGTTGGAATGGCTTGAAAGTTGGATCTGGGGTCATAGTTTAAGAAAGAAGACCATCACACCAAGCGAAAAAAAATTCCGATCCAATAAGAAAAATTTCGTTAAGCCCGGAAAGAGAACATGGCAGTTCCTTTCTAAAGAAATGGTTTGTGAATAGTACATTATAAATGAGGGGTGACAGAAAAACTCTTGTTTCTTTCCAATGTAATGTGAATTGGCCTGTTTTGTATTCCACAGAATAGTCAATCCTGAAGATCTTTACTGTTCACATGATGTGCATGAAAAGCACTAGGTCCAAGCTGAGCTGTTAGATTTTCTGTTGTGGCACAAGCCATTACTTTGGGGTCTTGTATTCTACAACTAGGATGCCGCTGATATGTTTTCCACATCTTCTGTATTTAGGATCATTTTTTCACCATTCTGCTACTTTCCCCACCCACTCTCTTTATCTGTAGCTTCCCCTACCCCCACATTTCGTCCTGAAGAAGGGTTAATACCCAAAAAGTTGACCTCAGCCTCCTGATGCTGGCTGGCTTGGAAGGAGGTTCTTCCATCCTCCTGTTTGTCTACTTTGGATTCCAGCATCTGCAGGTTTTTTTGTCTCTAACTACTTAATGGTGATACAGTTCTCTTGTGATGAATGTGTAGTAACCACATTTATGCCAAGGCCACTACAATGTGTTGAACATAGATTTTATGGAATAATTACTAAATTAATACTTGCATGCAACTCAGATCTGATTGCTGATCCATTTAAAGCAAAATGTTGTCAGCGTCATTTCAAACATAAATACTGTCATTTTATTAAGTAATTGTAATTATTATCAGTGCAAAATATTAGCAGCCAATGGAATTTTTAATAATGCCTGTGAGAAGACAACTAGTGGTTTAACTTCCTATCAGATTCCTAACAGATTATTACTTTTTTTTCCCCTCAGTGATCACCTTGTTACTATGTATAAAGAAAATACTGCAGAATATTAATTGCCAATGAAAATGGAGGAAATGTCATTATCTGGCCCGGAGAACAGCAAATCTGAGGTAAGGAGTTGGAGGTCTGGGCGTTGACCTTTTTTTCGATAACTGTTGCGGTGTGTTCTGGTTGTACATAGTTGCCTGACTTTAATGGGGCATGGATATAAGGTAAATCCAGTGAGTAATGTTGTATGTGCTGAGAGAGGGAATATGCACTTGTTGGGATTGAATGTTGTGAAAAGATGTACAGCTATGTTCTGTGAGCGAGTATATGTTGCATATGATGTGTGTGCTTATTACACAACAGTACGTTCAAAGTAATGAATGTATGGGTTACCTTAGCACCTCTTAAGCCACAGCCATTGCTTTGTGTTGCCTATTATAAAATTGAGTCTGGTGATTTCTTAGTGATCATCTTGTGTTTTATTTCTGTTCTGGGTTTGGCGTGTGTTTTGGGCTTTTCTTATGACTGTAATCTTCTCCCAAATTCTTGTCATTGACCACCTCTTTGATGCCCCTTGGTTTTATTACAGTCTTTGAACACACTTCCAGCCATTTCTTCTCTTCCTGTATGTCTGTTTTTTCTTAGTTTGAGTCTGTCTGCCACTCTTCAGTGTCTACAATTGACTCCATTTCTCTCTGTGCTTTTCATGCACTCATAGATGACCTCCCTTTATCTGGTCATGTGTTTCTAAGGATTTATTAAAAGTATTGGTTTCATGTCTGAGGCAGTAATCAAATGAAATTGGTTAGTCAGATGTAGCTGAATTACCTGCTGGGAAGCTGAGCTTCTTCACCAGGGTGCCAATTTTACAGGTTCCATTGGTACCTATAAATATGGTGCTCCTGCTGTTGGTTAACTACAATAGTGAAATAACCATTTTCTTCTGCTACAGAATCCATTTTAATCTTTGACTATGTTGCCACTCTCATCTGCCTGATGTGGAAAGTACAGCAGGAGTATGCTGTTTTTAAATGTTCATCCTATTGGCTGATTACTCTTGGATATTTCTCAGTTTCTTCTTATTTCCTAATCTCAACATATGCTTCTTCATATGGAAAGCTCTTAATGTGCTGTGGTCTTCTGACCCACGCTATCAAGCAAAAAGCTTGAATTGATGCTATGACTGCCATGATTTGGAGAAGAAACAAGCAAGACATCCACTACTTTTGTGTAAGGAGCACTTTTTCTTCATCTTTTAAACCTCTGTGTCCTGAGAAGCGGCCATGGATAACTGTTTGGATTTGCTCTGCGAGATGCAATCAGAATTCATTTTGTCCATTTATTTCCAACTTTCTATGCATGAAAACTCATAACTACAGGTTTGTCCAACATTTAATCTTGCAATGATACCATTTTCTGCAATTAATTTAGGGATACATTGAACTCTTTCACCTGACCAGCCATCTTTGTTCAGTCCCAGGCATTTGATCTTCTCCTCCTGTGAAGCTCACTCACAGATGTCTGATGTTCTCTGTAACGGAGTGTACAGATTCTTGGTCTCTGCAACTTGAACATATTATCCGTCATCATCGGAGACTTTCAAAGTGAGTTTGTACTCTGCCAATCCACTGGTAGGAGATCAATGGGACAGCACCATCTTTTTCTGTTTTAGAGCATTCTAGAGTCAAAGGAAAGAATATTTTGAGCAGATCTTGAACTTTGAAGGAGGTTTTTCTTTGGCTACAAGTGAAGGTTGTCATCCAGAGACCTGACAGCACCTCAGATATGGAAAGTGAATAAAGTGGCTCCAGACTGGCTGGTGAGTACGCTAACTGATTCCAACTTTTACTTTTAGTCAGTGTTTCCAAAATGTGTGCCAGTCACTGGGAATTGAATCTGCCCATGTGGACCACTCGCACTGACTAAACTTGGAACAATTTTGCTCAGCTTCTCGGCATCATTTAGATGGGCCTAAATTTCTGCTCTCTAACCTAACAGAACAGATGACGAGCGAAGTCAATTCATAGGAAGGTCGTTTTGTGCAAACTCTGCAGCCATGCCCAAACTGAAGAGGGTATCGTCAGAGAAGAAACAGAAGTACTGGCGGCAGCTAAAACGAGACCAGAGGCAGATGAGCAGAGAGCACAGTGACCAGGCCATGGATTTTGACGCTACCCCTGAAAGTTCCACAGAGCAGGCCAGTACCACAGCACCCTCTTCTGTTCTTATCACCAGGTTACATAGCTCATTGTCCCAGTGTTGAATTCTTTTGATGTTTATCACACGCTTCTTTTATGTTGAGGATGCATTTTTGGTTTGTTGACTTAATAAACATTCTGTCTTCAATGCTGGATATCTGTGTATTCTGTTGCTTCATCTTTTTGCAGTTTTATTTTAAATGGTAACACCCGATTGTTCACCAAGAGATTGCCACTAAGTTAAGCCCCTACAGAGGCGTTGCCACCATTATTACGAGGGGGCATTGTCTCGGGATAAGGGATCAGAAATGGGGAAAACTCTTACTTTTTACTCTTGCATATCTTTTGAATTTCTACTCCAGATGGCTATGGTTGCTCAGTCATTGAGTATATTCCATACTCTGATCAATAGCACCTAGGCAACTAAGGGAATCAAGAGATATGGGGATGAATTTAAAAAAAAGAGCTTAATGTAGAAGTTCAGCCATGATTTTATTGAATAGTGGAGCAGGCTCAGGGGAGCATGTAGCTTTCTCCTTATTTCTTTCTTTTGTTCTCATCATTCCATCTTTTCTGGCATCCAATTTCCAGGCACCAAGAGCCTCAGGTTCATAAATGTATCCTGCATGGGCATTGCCTGTGTTTATTGGTGCTTGGTCTCTCCTTGTGGCATTTCCATTGGGTCTCAGAATTGTTCTGCTGAATAATGAGGAATAAACCACACTTTTTCACAGAAAGTTGCTCTTGTCGATCGGTTTCCCCATGTACTTTATTGTTGAAATGGGGAAGGTGGGTACGCAATGGCTGCCATCACCCAGGCATTTAAACGCATGATCTGGATATAATCGACAGGGCCTTGAAAGGTGTAATCAGTAAATATATGGCTTAATTAGAAGGACATTTGGCAGCAAATTTACACCTTTGGGTCATGCATGTCATTAGCCTGACTGCCATCTGTTGTTATCCTGAGTACATTAGCATATTCAAGAGCAAAATGCTAAATCTATATATGTGACATTAACTTTCACCTCACCGTTCATGCTTGTGTGACATCATGATATTTCTGTGTCCAACTTGTGGTTTGCTGCTCTTTTCTGCAGAAGACCTGTTGGAATATGTTTGGGATTTAATTTGGGATTAAGAGGTCAGTACAAGCTTGAAAGTGGTTAAACGCCAAGAGGACCCTGTTTAAGGCTGCTGGCGTGGTGTTTCCCTGGAACCTACTCTCCTTGTCAGGCCAACTTAAGCTGTTTAAATTTAAAGAATTATTAATGTTATTATTTTTCTGAAAGTTGCTTCTTTTGTGATGACTCTTGATAAAATTTAAGAACTGTTTAAAACCCAGTTTCCTCAGTAAAGAAGCATACGTGAAGCGAGGTTAGTAGCTTCCTTTGTGTCTGAGGCCAAATTAGTTAATAGCCTCAGTTGTTTTACTGAATCTCTTTCCATTTACCTGTGAGCTTTGTGTTTCAGGCCGTAGCTCATGAGATCTATTCTGATCTCATAGATGATGCGTGTCTGGGACTTTGTTTTGAGGTGCACCGAGCTGTAAAGTGTGGTTATTTCTTTTTGGATGAGACGGACCCAGACAGCATGAAGGATTTTGGTAAGTGTATTTGGAATGGGTGCTTACCTTGATTAATCAATGAGGGGTTATTTTGTGTTTATCATTCTTCGGCAACAGCTTGGAGCAAAACTAGAGAATAGTTAATGTGTAGGTTTAGCAAAGAAAGGCAGTGCCCCAATCTGGTGCCAAGCCATAAGTATCAGGGACATCTTAGGTTCAAGTTTTGGTCAGGGTGGCAGATTGGATAATGTAATTAGTTGTAGTTCCCTTGAGGGCAGGATGAAGAAAAGCCAACTAATGGTCCCAAAGTGACGCATGCTTGAAAGATTGTGTTTGGATTGAGCTATGACAGAATGGCAGGCCAACACTCAAACTAGTAAACTTTAAAATTGACGGATGGCTGCTCTTAAATTAACATCTATCAAATTGAGCTGGTGTGACCGAGCTTCAGGAGAGGGAGAAAATCAGGTCAGTGATATTTTGTTTTAGAGCATTTCGGAAACTAGTTAAGTAAATACTGCATTTTGCTCAGTAACATCTTGCCCTGCAGTTCCTATGAATGTTTGTGCAATTTTAATTGAGCAATAGCTAGTAGTTTTGGCTAAGAATTGCCATTGCCTATACTAAATGATCAATTTATCTTGGTACTGTTATTTATAATCTTAAATGAAGATAATTTTAGGTTCTTCATTGTTATCATCCATGTGCTGTATGTTAGCCTTGTGTTATCAGGAAGACTTTTGGAAGAAATTATTTTGAATTGAATTTTTAAAAATTGAATAATCAAATGTGCCCCTTTTTCCATAGTATGTTTCATCATCCTGGGTTTCACTTCTCTGTCCTCTTTTTAATTTCATTCCCGGCCATCTAAAACTCTCCGCAAACTTTTTGTTCTGATTGTTTGTTTCTTTTACCTTTTTGAGAAAAGTTAAAACGCTAACTTTGGTTAGAATCCATATGCGGGGGGTTCTGTCAGAGTCGTAATCTAAACTGAATATTTGATCTGCAACATTGCAAAATCTTGTCCACTTAGAAAAATGTAAAGGTTTGTGAGGAAATCCATGTTTAGAAAATTGCAATATGTGGACTGCAAAATCCTGAAATTATTTTAAAAACTTTTACCAAAGGAATAAGACAGATGTTCTATTTATAAAATGATGTTACCCAAAACTATACTCAGGAGACCCTGCCTGAATTGAATGGAATTAATCCTCTACTGTGGTTACTAGCTGTTCGCTTATATGATGAGTGGTTAGTTAACAGTGCAAAAAATTATCGCTTTGGTCCATTAGGAGCAGTTTACGAAAAGCTGTCTTTACAGGATTTTGTTTTATTCTAATACTAACTTGGAGCCATTTTTGCAAAATCCTTTGGGTTTGTAGCTGAAAATAAGTTGACAGCAATTATTGAGGAGCACAGTTAAATATCCATTTTCTCAACCTGTGCGTTCCTTAATCTTGAAGAGGGACCAACATTTTTGGTCTGATGACAGGACCTCATGCCTAAATGCCAAATCCTCAGGTTTGAACTATACATTAGCGAGGATAGAGTAGTTCCCTCCATGCACTATACTCCATCTTTAAACACTTTCATACAGAACAGGTTGATGTGTTTCCTATGTCCTGCACACACATGGAGATCTTTTGCTGAAATTATCCAAGATTCTATCTTGTTGCGATCTCATAACTTGGAATCCCTAGAACAATGAGATGATTTGATGTTTTCAGAGGAGTATGATAAATTAGTAGGTTGAGCTTTTTAGAGTTTCAAGGCTTCATTGAAGGAACAATGCATTAGATTCACGGGTTATCTGGCATTATATTACAATATATTCTAAAAGCAAACTGGGTATACTACTTTGTAAAAGCATTTTGGTGTTTCGTCAGAGCCCTCACAGCATTTGCCCGGTCTTTCCTTTTTAAGCAGCAGTGAATCTTGTAAGAGGGGGAAACATGTGACTGTCTTTGAGCCATATCCAAGATTCCATTCATCCATCCTAGGACGAGGCTATAATTTTTATCCATCCACTGTTTCTTTGGTAGTGGATCATATGTATATTAAAATACTTCACTTGCTATAGGCGTGCCAATAAATCAAGCAGTCAGTGAGTCCAGCTGGAGTGGACAGAATGTGAAGCCTACCTGAAAGGAAATGGTGTATGTTTCTGATCTCCGTTCTTGTCTGGACCCTGTAAACACAGGGATTGGGAATTATATTTGAGGGCAAGGGAATAGGACATTCATAGGTTTGAAGAGTGCTTTTTAACGGGTGGATTGGAGAAAGGTCTTGGGAGTAAAAAGACTGTTCAGATTCTGTATCAAGATTTACTCGCACAAATATAGCACTGATTTTGAGTGACTTGTGAGTTGCAGCAGAGCAAAGGAAGTATAACCATGTTGACAGCATTTTTTAATAAACTAAATGGTGACACACTCGCATGTATTTCAGAAATCGTGGACCAGCCAGGTGTGGACATTTTCGGTCAAGTCTATAACCAGTGGAAGAACAAGGAGTGTGAATGCCCAAACTGTAGTCGAAGTATTGCTGCATCCCGATTTGCTCCCCACCTGGAAAAGTGTTTGGGAATGGGTCGCAACAGCAGTCGGATTGCAAACAGGAGGTCAGATAACTGTCTGAATGAAGGCAAAATGCTGTGGTGTTGGAAATCTGAAACAAATGCAAAGAATGCTAGAAAAATTCAGCAGGTCTGGCAGCATCTGTGGAGAGAGAAATAGAGTTAACAATTTGTATCTGGTATGACTCCTCTTTAGAACTGAAGGCGAATCATATTCAACTTGAAACATCAGCTGTTTCTCTCTCCACAGCTTCTGTCAATCCTGCTAAGTTCCTCTGCGTTTGTGTCTGAGCCAAAGTTCTCTTGAGAGTCAGAGTTGTACAGCACGGAAACAGACCCTTTGATCCAACTTGTCCATGTCGACCTGATATCCTAAATTAATCTAATCCCATTTGCCAGCTTTTGACCCGTATCCCTCTAATCCTTTTCTGTTCATGTATTCATCCAGATGGTCTCAAGTGTTGTCATTATACCAGCCTCCACCACTTCCTCTGGCAGCTCGTGACATACACGCAACAACTTGTGCATGACGAAGTTGCCCCGTAGGCCCCTTTTGTATCTTTCCCCTCTCGCCTTAAACCTATGACCTCTGGTTTTGAACTCCCCTACCCTGGGGAAAAAAACCTTCACTATTCACCCTACCCACCCCCATCATGATTTTATAAACCTCTATAAGGTCACCCCTCAGCCTCCGCTCCAAGGAAAATAACCCAGCCTTTCCCGATAGCTCAAATCCTCCAATCCTAACAACATCGTTGTGAATCTTTTCTGAACCCTTTCAAGTTTAACAACATCTTTCCTATACCAAGGAGACCAGAACTGAATGCAGTTTTCCAAAAGTAGCCTGACCAATGTCCTGTGCAGCCACAACATGACATCCCAAGTCCTATACTTGATGCATTGACCAATAAAGGAAAGTGTGCCGCATGTCACCTTCACTACCCTGTCTACCTGTGACTCTGCCTTCAAGAATTTGCAACCCAAGGCCATTTGTTTGACAACACTCCCCTGGACCCTGCCATAAATTATACAAGTCCACTCTGATTTGCTTTAACAAAATGCAACACCTCACATTTTTCTAAATTAAACTCCATCTGCCATTCCTTGGACCAACTCATCAAGTCCTCATTGTACTCTTAAATTACTACCGTGACTGTCTATTACACTACCAATTTTGGTGTCATCTGCAAACTTGCTAACCTTCCTGTTGTGATCATATCCAAATCATTTATGTAAATGATAAAGAGCAGTGGATCCAGCACCATTCCTTGCGACACAAATAAAGCCCTTGAGGCATGCATTAAAAAAAAGTTTTTATTTACAGAGTCAGGTGGTACTATGTATCTTCGAATTTAGTAGGCATAGATTTAGTCTACTGGTTATTTTAATCAATCAGTTCGACATATTATTGCACACACACCTAGGGCAATTGGGACTTGAACCTGGGTCTTAAGGTCAGTCTGCTTCTAGATACTTTTAATAAGTCACTTCAGACATGTGACACATCTTTGGAGCAGCTGTAACTTCAACCAGAGGTAGGGATGCTACCACTTAATTACATGACCCTTGGTAAATGTTTGTTTTTAATCGACCTGTTTGGATGTGTTCTGACGCACCTCTATGGCCATCCCATTCTAAGGTGGATTTCAACAAGAAATCTGTTCTTAAGGTATGGACCCTATCACTGCACCAAAGGCGCTTCGGTCTGCTTCTTGCTATTTTAAATCAATCTGCTTAGATATGCATAACACTCTTCTGGGTAGCTAGAACACTAACCCAGGTCTACTGGTCCAAACCGAGACACTACCACTATACCAAAAGATCTTTCAGTCTACTCCCATACATAGGAAAACATGTGAATTGCTGGCTGATATCCTTCACCTGAATACAGTTAACAATTTCCATAGTCTGGTAGATGGAAGCATTTAGTTGCTGTCTTGTCAAACTTTCCAGTAACTTTACCTTTGGTAATGATTGCTAGGTGTCCTCACTCCAAGAACTGTGTATTTCACCACCACCTTCTGTACAGTATAATGTACATGTTTGTGAATAGGTGCAATAACATAACACCACTGGCATTATTTTAGCTATGGAGTTTCATTGTAATACAGCCTGTGGTGATGTCTGTTTTGTTTTATGTTGTAGAATAGCCAGTAGCAACAATCTCAGCAAATCTGAAAGTGACCAAGAGGATAATGATGATATCAATGATAATGACTGGTCATATGGATCTGAAAAAAAAGGTAAATGTTAATATTATCCTTGGCACTAGACTCCAAATATATTCAATGCAGTCTAGTACTGTAAGTTCTGTTTTTGTCTTAAATGCTTACTAGATTGGTTTGTTGTATGCCAAAGCAAAAATTTCTTTCAGTGCAACTCAAAATAAGTTTTTAGTTGGTTATATTCATCTATGTCCCTTAGGAGCACTAGATTTTAGAAACCATTTTTGCTGCCAGCTAACTTTTTTGTTCATTCTTTTACTTCATACAGCAAAGAAAAGAAAATCTGATAAGGTATGTACCTGCCTAGGGTTACTTGTATTTCTGGAGAAAGAAGGCTCCTGTTTTATTGCTTCAGTGGTGCAACCAGCCAGTGCTGCTGCTTAAAGAGCTGCTTCTGTCTTTCAGAATCCCAATTCACCACGGAGATCCAAATCTCTCAAACATAAAAATGGTGAGTTTGTTTTGCAGATCTGAATCATAACATCCCTACAGTGTGGAAACAGGTCATTTGGCCCAACAAGTCCATACCAACTCTCCAAAGAGCATCCCACCCAAATTCACCCCCCTGCCACCATATCCCTGTAACACTGAATTTCCCATGGCTAATTGACCTAATCTGCGCATCCTTGCGTATTGTGGGCTATTTAGCATGGCCAATCCACCTACCCTGCACATCTGTGGACTATGTGAGGAAACCCGAGGAAACGGAGAATGTGCAAACTCCACACTGTCACCCAAGGCAGGAATTGAACTCAGGTCCTGGTGCTGAGGCAACAGTGCTAACCACTGCTTCTGTTATTTCATGAAGTGCACACTAATCCAACTCTGGTGTCTTTTTTTTTCACTTAAAGCCTTGAGGTAGAGTTAATTCTACCAGTGATTCAGCAGTTTAATTCTGTCTGTACCTAGAATGTATTATTCATGGTTTATTCCTGGTTTAATTTCTGCTCCCTGCTTTGCATCACGTAGTTGGATGGAATACAATGCTGTATTAAGAAAATCAATTGGGTTGCTTCTATGTTTGTTTGTTTATTGTCTAAATAATGAAACATCAGAGGCATAAAAAAACTAGAACGCAAAGCATCAACCACTTACATGAACTTAGCAAAAAAATGCAAGCCATTCATCAAAGTACATTTCCTGAAGTTCAAATTTTGTGAAGAACTCATATTTTCAATATTTAGCAACATCCAACTTGTGTCATGTTTTCTTTGAACTTTTGTTACTTTAACGGATGCAAGTGATAGCCGGACATGTTTTTAATTTCTGTCGCAGAATGCAATAATTGAAATAGCAATCCAATTCGAAAGTCAGCCAGTCCTACTTGCTGAGGGCAAAGTTCAAGCAACATAAATTTCAGAAACTGTAACCAGCAGAGGCAGTTGAACAGTATCAAATGAGGAAGGAAATCATCAGTATTGAAAATATTTTGTATTTACTTAGATTACTTACAGTGTGGAAACAGGCCCAACAAGTCCACACCAACCCGCTGAAGTGCAACCCACCCAGACCCATTCCCCTACATTTACCCCTTCGCCTAACACTGCGGGCAATTTAGCATGGCCAATTCATCTAACCTGCACATTTTTGGATTGTGGGAGGAAACCAACGCAGACACAGGGAAAATTGTGCAAACTCCGCAGAGTAGTCGCCTGAGGTGGGAATTGAACCCAGGTCTCTGGCACTGTGAGGCAGCAGTGCTAACCACTGTGCCACCGTGCTGCCCATAAACGTGCCATGGGTAATGATTCTCTGCTTAATGGCATCATTGTGGCTTTGCAGGCATGCACTATGAGCTCCAGGTAACCTAATTAAATAAATTTACTGGAGTATGTCACTGAGGCATAGGCTTCATGTTTGATACCTGATTAGTGCTGACTTGCGTAATTTCAGTAGAGTGGCAGGTGGAGATCTTTAATTGGTTTTATGCCAGTGGGCACGTTAGGAAAATTTGACCATGGTTTCTATTCCTGAGTGCTGTGACTCTGACTGCTGAATGTGTCTGTGGATAACAGCAAGTTCTAGTTGTGTCAGCAGCAACCACCCAAAGAAAGTACCAGATAGCTGCTTTTACCTTGAGAAATCATGGGGAAGCGGAAAAATAAAATCTTTGTTTTTAAAAACTGTAAAACTGAGGTACATTTTCCAATCAGGAATGAAGCTGTCCTTGCTTTTTAGGTAACACCTGGAAGTGAATGAGAGAGCTTTGTATTAAATTATTTATGCCTTTTTTATTCGCAGGAGAACTCAGTGGAAACTCTGATCCATATAAGGTAATAATACTCATTCTGTGTTGCCTATTTGTTTGTGTGAATGGTCCACAGTTTGTTTTGGTTATTTGATTGCAAAGTAGTATTATAGGACTGAGAAATAGCCCATTAGGTGACCCAACCAGCAAATATAAAATACAGTCTTTCTAATTAAAAGCCTGTCATTGTGATTAGGTTTCTGTATTGTCAAAATAATTATACATTCCTTAGTTTGCCACTGTTTTACTTTGTATTAAATGTTTGAGTACTCTACTAACAACTTTCACGAGGCAATTGGATTTTGTAACTAATTTTCATCCTTTTTCAGTTTTTGCGATTACCTTTCTCCTCCCTGTCCCGATCATGTCCCCCAACTTTCCAAGCTATCTGTGGTCCTCTAATTCTAACTTCTTAAACCATCAGGTAGCAATGGCTACCCCATTCGTGACTGCCTATGCCCTGAGCTCTTGTGTAATCTCCTTGTGTTTCTTCACTAATCCTGTCTCGCTTTCCTCTTTTCGTGATACTACTTAAAATCTACCTCTGTCATCTGACTGGATATCTGCTTGTGTAGCTCAGTGTGATGTTATGGTTTATACTGAAGCACTGTGGGATTTAATGATAAAAGAGCTATAGAAGTACAAGATGTTGCTATTGAATGGTCTCTGCTTACTTATCAAATGTATTAGCAGTTCTGTTCGAGGGTTCGTAATGTTTTATTTGTGTAGCATGTGCTTATCTGTGTATCATTGTCACTTATTAAGGGACATTTGCATTTGAAGTGTCTTTCATTATAACTTTGCAAAGTGACATTGATGTTTTCCCTGAAATGGGAATTTTTTTTAATGTTATCCATAGTTAGAAAGACATCTGCAAGTCAAAAGCTTGTCACCTGGAAATAAATCCTTTAAAAACCTTTGTAGATCAACACAGCTTGGATACTAGCAAAATTGCTTAAAATACATATTCCCAAATGCTTTATTTCATCAGAGCCAGCCTAGAGGTGGTAATTAACATTCTGTGGTAATATGTTGAGAATTTTGACTCAATCCAAATATAGTTTCAATTCAGGAAAAATGCTGTAATTAAGGTTATCAAATGAAACATGTTTAATAAACAATTTGTAGAGGCTAATCCTCAAGTCCTGAGAATTAGTCAAATCTAGATTACCAATATGTTGGCAAACTGGGAACTTCTATTTGCTTTCTGAGACATTGTTTCCCCCTGATAGTTCAGCCACATCCATGTCCTACACTTGTAGTATTACCTTGTTCTAGAAATGAGATCATGATCTTTTGGTTTCGGTCAATTTAAGACAGGTAACCATTTGCTAAGAGGCATTTTTGATCAGAGAATATGGCATTAAGAGGTGAAAGTCTTTGATATTGAAATGTGGAATTCTAAAGTAGTAGGGGACAGTTTGGCTCAGAGTTCTTTGAAAAAAATGATCCAATTTATGATAACTAGATCTTTCTGTTCTGATGAGAATAGTAGAATCAATGGTTTGCAGTATCCTAATAGGTTGTGGAATCAATACAACCTGGATCAACACTAATTCTCTTGAGCTACGAACACTACTTTTATAGCTATCTATTCCATCCTCACCAAGTTTAACCAGAATGTTAGAAACTTGGTGTTGTATTTAATCCTGAGGTGGGCTTCCAACCACTAGTTCACAAAATTAGCTTATTTCCATCTCCATAAATTTACCTGATTTCACAGCCTGCTTCCAGACCTAAAAGGGAAATTAATTTGATTTTTGATCTTCTAGTTTTGTTTTTCAATCATCCGCATGGAAAGGGGCCAGGTAAAAGCCCAAAAGTGTACTCATTTCAGGGAACCACCTCAAAATGAGTACACTTTTTTTACAGGTGGTAGTAAATAACGCAGTAAGATTAGTGACATTTTTCCCATGTTACTACCTGTCTGCTCTTGGTTTACTTTTACTCCCATTGTAATCTCTCCTCCCCACTCCTTCACCTCCACCAGAAATCCTTGAATAACAAGCTGACATCCACTCAGTTGTCAAGCTATGTATTTCCAAGATGCATTGAACAGGACAATGGGTAATTGGTACAGGAAAAGACTGAATTAAACGCTTGGTCTTGACAGTGATGCTTATTTCTATTTTTTTAATACAGTACAATAATAATTCTGGCATTAACTATGAAAGTCTGGGACCTGAGGAGTTGCGCTCGTTGCTTACAACGGTGAGTGTTGAATGACCGAGAAAGGAACAAAATATCTTGGAAAACTGGACAGCCCTTCAAATACCGCAAAGATTTCAACCTCACAGCTAGTTGTGAGTTGTTTGTTTTTAGCCAGATTTCTTCAGACATTCTCAGTAAACCTGCCTTTTCTTTTTCCAGCAATGTGGAGTTATTTCAGAACACACCAAGAAAATGTGCACAAGGTATGGCCCCTACAAAATAGCTGATCTGGAAACAAGATATCATACTGTTGGAGTCTCTGCAATGAAATATAACCGCTGCATATCACATTTTCTTAACCTATCTCTTGAAAATCCTCTTAACAAAGGTTCATAAACTGTCACGGCTTGATTCAATGGCAAATTTTGGACTTGGTAATGAAGCAAGTAGGGCTGTAAAGATAAGCCATGTAAACAAAGGACATGAAGAAACTAGCAATAGAATAACAGTGTGTTTTCCTCACACAAGGTGGACGCAAGCCCTAATATGGCTGCCATGATTCATTCGTATATGTGCAGTCATACTAAAGACATCATTCATTTAGTGAAACGGCGCCTATAGTGAAACTGTAACAAAGCATTTGATGCAGTTTTAAACATTACAAGCAATGTTATTCCCATTATCTCTCAAATGCTTGTATATATTAATGCTAATGATAAAAGTATAGTCAACCCAATTTCAGCACGATTAAAATTAATCTTTTGCCAGAACATTGGAAGAAAGTGTTGCGATTGTGAATGTACAGAACAAAAATCGCAGCTCTAAATGATGCTGGATCGTTTGGCCTTGGTGACTTTATATGCATTTATTTATAATATACTTAAACCTTCATCGAGTCGCAACAATAAGAGCCACACTGTGATCTTGCTCATGCATGGCCACAATGGATCTATAAAATAATTTAGAAATGCAAGGGATCAGGCAGGAGCAGGGATATGTGAAGCAGTCTAAAATGGATTTTGTAGCGCATGTACATAAATGCAGCACAAATAAAGATTGTGCATTGTCGGAACTAATAACTGTATGGGAATATTGTATGGTGCCAGTAACAAAGATCAGGCTGAAAGAAGGGGAAAATCAGTAACTTAATGTTCCTGGCTGCAGTTCATTCAGTAAATATAATAGTGTGACCATGCTGTTCAAATAAAGTATTATAAGTCTGAAAGAACTGATGTACGAATGAAACAGTAGAAGCTTATGAGAGAAATTATAGAACTGAACAACTGATAAAGAGGGTATTCACCCCATCAAGTCTACTATGACTTTTTGCAGAATAATTCAGCTAGTCTTAATCCTCTGATCTTCCCCAAATGTCATGCAAGCATTTATTCAATTTCCTTTCACAAGCTTCCAACGAATCGGAATTTGCTACCTATCAGGCATTATATTCTAAATCCTAACCAGTCATTGTACCAAAAAAAGGCTGAATTTGATGCAGTTGACAGATATTTTACTCCTGCCATAAGTAGTAGGTAATCCTACTTCAGTGGAGCAGGGGGAGATATAGCTGGTAAAAGCCAGTTAAATAGTCACAGCCAAGGTTGCTATAACAGGGAAAGGGTACCTCAGTAGCCTCCTGCCCTTAAAGACCAGATAAGTGTAATGCAGGGTGCTAGGCAAGGGAGACCCTATTGGAATATGGATTTGAGGATTAATGATTATACTGTTATCTGTTTGAGAATAGTAGCACTTAATTGTTTCTTGTTGCTGTAAGTATGCCTATCTGGAGGAGAGTTGACTTCAGTGAGTATAAATGGAATTTGGCTCACATGAAATAGAATCAAAACATTGTTAGCAAAATGTGTGTTGAACAGAGGGAAGCCTTCAGAATTGAGATGTGGAGAGGGAGAAAGGAGAGAAGCCTGCACTGAATAAAGGTACAGGAGGCGAATTCCAACCAGCAGATGTAGACTTTGTGGAGTTGGCGAGCCATGTGGTGTATTCTGCATTCTTCACATCATTGAAGCAGTTTTATGTGAATGAAAGCTTTCCCCAAAGAAATGAAAATGAAACAGGAAAAGAAAACTTATGAAAATGTAAGATTCATAATGCAATAGAAAACTGAGTTGAGTACAGTAAGTATGTGGATATCTAAAAGAGGAACAAGTGGGGCAAACAAAGTGAAAGAATTGATTTGCAACTAATGTAAAAGGAAAACCGAAATCTTTTCGAAGCATCCAAATATAAAGAGGGAAGTCCATGGAAGGATGGATTAGAGAACAGGAAGGAGATTTTATGGAAGCAAAGCTGGTGCTCCATTTCAAATGTGTACTTTGCATCTCTACTTAGAGACGCAGAAGTTTCCAGTGTCACCGCAAAGAAGGAGGTGATATTAGATAGGATAGAAGGAGTACTTAAAATGTTAGCAATATTCAAAATAGAAAATTCCACGTGTCCAGAAGCTGTTGGGATAAATGGGCTCGAGGCATCGTAGATGAGAAATTGGCTACAGTAGAGACAGTCAGATATTGTGGTGAAGAACCATTTTTCAGACTGATGTGAAGTATAACGTAGTCTTTCCTATGGATTGACATTGGGCCATATGTTAGTCATGCAGACTTGAATAAACAGCATATAATTTCAAAGCTTGCAGATAATGTAAAAGTTTGAAATGAACTCAACAAGAAGGAAGATTTCGGGGATATAGACTGATGAATTGGACAAATATTTTTCGTCGAATCCTTACAGCTTGGAAGCAGGCCGTTTGATCCATTAAGTCTGCACTGACCCTCTGAAGAGCATCCCACCCAGACCCACCCCCTTACCCAATAACCCTACATATCCCATATCCAACCCACCGAGCCTGCACATCTTTGGACTGAGGGCAAAACCCATGCAGACACAGGGCGAATGTGCAAACTCGAAACAGGCAATCGACCAAGAGTAGACTCAAACTTGGGTCCCTAGAGTTGAGATAGCAGGGCTAACAGCTGAGCCACTGTGCTGCTCCATGTGGTAGATGGCATTTAATATGGAGAAGTGCAAAGGGATATATTTTGGTAGGAAGAATGAAAACGGCAATATGAGCGATGTGCAATTTTAGAGATGCAAGGGGAGAGAGGCCAAGTTGAAAGGACTATTGAAAACAGAATATAGATTCCTTTGCTTTATTATGTAAAGGTGGAAGCATATAAAAGCGGAAGTTATTCCAAACTTTTCTGAAACACTGGTCAGACCTCCACTGCAGTATTTTTAGTTTTGGGAATGACTGGCTAAAAGGGCATCCAGGTTACAAAGAAGTTACAGAATAGCTTCATTGAAATGGTATCTGGAATTGGAGACCTTAGTTGTGTGGAGAAGCTTGGGTTGTCCTTCTTTGAGCTGGGATGCTTGTGAGATTTGATAGTGGAAGCAAGTGTCAGAAAGATTCGTAACCAAAGGATGTCCCATGGCTACACCTGTGGTGAATGGCATTGGAAGCAGAGGTTGATGTGAAGTGCATAGTTAAGAAATGGGTTGTTGGTATCAGGAATGCACTGCCTGAAATAATGATGGAACCAGATTCAGTTGTTCCTTTGTAAAGGAAAATAGGTAAATCCTTCAAGGGGAAGATATATTGAGGTTACAGGCAAAGAAGCTGTGGAGTTGGTCATGATGGGCTATGTGCTACATTACCTTATGGTACTTTGATTAGTGGAATTATGAATGAGTAGCTGTGTCATCGATCCAGTGATGTATTTGAAAATGCATTTATTTCTAACGTAACAAAATCTGAAAGGATAAAACATTATTTGAAGCTTTGAGATACAAACACACTGACAGACAAAATAATGTTTGGCTTATTAATGCATGTAGCACAATGTCAGTTGTTGCAAATGTAGTTCAAGGCAATGGGATGTTTTGATGTCCGACTGAGAATTGCAGATTATCATAATCCTTGTAGCTCACTTGTATTAATACTTGTTTGTATGGGGCATAAGCACCACTATGGACCTGTTAGGCCGAATGGCGTATTTCTATACTCGAGAGAGATGGCTAGTATCCCTCAGGTAATGTTTATACACAATACTAAATGCTTACCCTCAATGCACGCACACTCTGTACACTGTGTACAGGACTCGGTGGTATTTTCTGTTTAACTACTGCTCACTGTTGGCTTTCAGATCATTGCGGTGCCCTCAACACACAGATGAGCAGCGGCGGTCTGTACGGGTCTATCTCCTGGGATCTTCAGTGTAAGTTGGTTAAGTGAGGAAGTGAAGTTAATTCATTCCAGCAAGTTTGAAAAGAGGCTTGTTTAGGCTTTTTCTTTTGAATACCTAGAGTCACGCAGTGAGATGACTTTGGTGAGCTCCCTAAATTAAACCTGTGAATTTTCTATTCAAGTATGATGTTATAATCTGAACTATTTAACATGCATCAGTTTTAATATCTAGTAGTTCCTCAGATCTCTCACTTGTCCTAATTAAAATTTGATATTATCTATTTTCTCCCACCCATCAATGAAAATAGTGACAATATCTTGTTAAGTTTGCTCCAAAATATTCACTTATGATTAACTGTTTAGTAACTTCACATGGACAATAACCCTTTATGAAATTGTCAGTGGTTCTTTTTCTGTGCTAAGGTTGGACCATGTCCTCCTTTGTCGTGAATAAGAATACTGAAATATAAAGCAGTAAACCAGGACAGATTTGAGAGAGAGAGAGATTATTGTTCAAATGGGAAAGCCATTGAGACAGGCAATGAAAAAATGTTCATGTGACACCTTTGTCCAAAGAAAGCAGAGATTGAGGAATGTGGTAAGGAGGTGGTTAAGTGGGTAGACATATTAATGGTGCAGACTGACCAATAAGAAAATGTCATTCAATATGTGTGTTTTTTTCAGTCAAGTAATCGCAAGCCCTACTGGATCAATAAGTCAAAATGATCTGATCTCAAATCAGGACAGGAGAAAGTAAAGAAATTAACTCCCTGTTCCTGTATAATTTAATTCATTGCAGCCACCAGTTTCCTTTGCTGTATCACTGCTTATGAATCAGCCTAAAGAGGTACAGTAGTAATTGCAACATGATTGCGGAATGCTGTGTTTGCTTAGACTTCCTTTTGCCTCATTTCAGATCCCTTCCGGAATCGGAAGTAAGTGTAGAAAATGAGAGTTATGATCCCTCTGAGAGTCAGGGTTTTATGAGCCGACTGCAATGGGATGGCACGTCAGATATTTCGCCTTCTGACTCAGCATCTTCCAAAGCAAGTGAGTGTATGTTTGTTTAATGGTTGATAATGCTAGACTAGTGAAAAGAACCAGCAGGACCAATATAATTTCCAAGGCCACAGTTGTGCTTCCATTGCAGCCTTACTGCAGCATGTTTGCTGAGGAATTGGGATTTCTTTTAGTATAGTGGAAATTGGCACTTCTACTATTTCCTGAGTCTTACTGCTTTGGGGGAAGAAACATTAACTTTTTGTTTTCTCCCATTATGTTATTAGGATTCTGATCCATGATGTTGGATGTGAGTTCATTGGTGCTGACAGCCCCTCTGGTATATTGCTCAAGTGGTCATTTTTGACCTCTGAACCTAAACAGTGAGTGCCGGTAGCATAGCTTGACATGTAAACCCTATTCTGCCCACACTTGCATTTAAAACTTCATAACAGTGCTTTCATTGTAAAGTGCTGCCTCGTCTCCTGCTGTGTCTTGTATCTTCACAGCGGAGCGGTGTTCCCTCTTAAGCTGTGTGGCCGTGAAGCAAACTGAATGCCCACTCAGGTCGCGTGCACATCAGTCATTTTTCAAGCAGAGACGCTCCAACATGATAAATGATTGATATATGGTACAATGTATTATGTATTACTATTCCTTGTGTGGCGTTACTGTTGAAAGACTGTTAGCTTTGTAATTTGACTAGACTGCCTGGGATGATAGTGTCTTCTTAAATAACTAGTAACAAATTTAAGATTTTATTTCCAGTAGCAAACCTTTGTGGTTGGTATTGGGTATCATTTCATTTTGATACTCAGCTGGTTTAACTTGAAGTAGGGTAGATGGGGATCTGCATGTTTTGTATCTGAAAATGTGTAGAATGTCCTTCAGCATGCTGGCGTCTGTTGCTAACACATTTTATTGTTCCATTTGAAGGTACCAACAATTCTGACTCCAAGAAGAGTAAAAAAAAGAAGCCTCACCTTGGACTCCCTAATGCACCTGGAATGAGCTCCAGTAAAAAGAAGAAACTGAAAGCACCAGCTCCACCCACTCCCAGCATATACGATGACATCAACTGAAGGAAGTAGTACAACTCTTATTTCTTCTCCTGTTCTGTCTCGGCAAGTTTCACTATTGTGATTCCTGTGAAGAGGTGGACACTTGCAAAGTGGATTAGCTTCAAGACTGTTACTTGACCTTTGGATGCTTTGATGCTGAAGGCTTCATTCCACGATGGTTGCCGTTATCTTTTCCTATTTATTATTCAAAGAATGAGGGATTTTGCTGGGTATACAAAGCTGATGAAATGTTGCAGTTGATTGCATTAATTGTATCTGGGTCATCTGTGATGAATATTCATGCCTGGAGCTGCTGCTCAGTTTGGACTTTTTCACCCAGATCAATCTCATTATCCCTTTTTTTTTTGCCAGACTTGGCTGGAAGTTTACAACTTTTTTTAAATTCCCATCCCCTCCCCGGCATTGTGTGGAGTTTTGTCATGCCTCATTGCTGGTCATAATATTTTTGTGCCAACCATATGAAGTTTGCCTTTTCAGCAGGGCACAGGTTATTCACTGTGGAACTTTGTGGAGTTACTGTGTGTTTATCACAGGTTAGGTTTCTGATCAAAGTGTTCTCCACAAAAGCTGGGGAACGCAGAGGAGCAGTCAGGATATGTGCAGCGCATAGAATTCAAAGTTTAGTAAGTTTTGAAAGACGCATTCCCAGAGATGGATTTGATCTGATCATTCCAGTAACCAAGGTCAGGCTCGAAAACAAACATTTTACTGGCTGACCCAGACTGTACTTCAAAAGTTTGTTCAATGCACCTTTTTGGAAGTTCCAGCCTACTCCAAATTTTCTGCAAGATTAATTGAAATGTACATTTACTTATCGGGTATTTCTCTCTTATCTTGCAATAACTCCCATGACCTGTATTGTTTATGATCTCCAAAGGATTGACCACTCTGAACTGTGGTGCAGTATTTCACTTTTTGAATGATGTAATGATGATATGGACCTGAAGGACAGAGATTGATTTCTTAATGAAGCCAACATTTTGAAGCCCTTTGTGCTGATTATGATCGCATGTGGGTTTGAAATTCAGTCTGGCAGTACCAGTATCCATTTCTTTCCACTGTGGTCAGTTGTAATTGAGACATATGGCTGCCATTTTTTTGTCTGCTTTGAGTAAAGCAGCACAGAAGATGGATGGACAGTATCAAACCTTGAAGTCCCTTTTTGTTAACACCAGATACATCCATGTGGTCAAGACAGGAACTCTTTACAGCATGTTTGTTATATATTGATCACTGTGACATAGCCTAACAACCTGGTCACAAATACCTGTGCTAATGAATGGACTACAATGACTGCAAATGGATGCACTTCAGACTGGAAAGCCTTTGTCAGCAAACTCTCATGAAACTGCCTTTTTCCCCATTCTTTCAGATATCATAACATTGTTTAACCCAAATTGGGTACCCAGGTTGGAACGAGGGGTACTTGGAGAAAGAGACATTCAAAACAATAGCATCTGCATGTGGGACCAAATTGGAGTAGGCGTTTCATTGTGTTTACATCTGAGAAGCTGGAAATTTAGTCTTTTTCAAAGTTTATACATTAGCAAACCTAAGATGGGTGGGTCTGGATTGCTTCCCGACATAATTGTTGGGAGAAGTGGTCTATGCGTTGCTTCCTGCCAGGCAGCATGATGTTGCCCAACACTAAAAAAAAACACCATTGCACTTTACGTCTGATTGTGTGTGTGTGTGTGCTGAACTCAAAGGTTCTTCTGGACTTGATATGGCCCTTTCTCAGGGCCCTGAGAAAAGAACCAATGCAACTGCTGTGAAATGCTTTGCAGTTGAAACTGACTGTGTCGCAGATTTTGAAGCAAGGAAAACAAAGAAAATCATGAATGAATTCAGCAAATGCCTTGCATTTGTATTTTATGTTGTAGCCAGCTGTCCTGCATAGCATATGGAGCGTGTTCTTTTTGAATTATTATGTAATATGACTAAAACTTGTGCTTCCAGTTTTGTTGCATCTTGACTATAAAACAGTGTAAATCAAGGAATAACAGCAATGGAACAAATCCTTGCTGTGCAAAGATGCTGCAGTCTATTTTTGATAGACAAATTTAATCTATTCTGGGGCCCTTGCAGAGCATGGATAAAAACGTCCTATGATCAGGCTTAAATGGCCATAAATATATTGGCTTTAATGTTTTGCTTCTTTAAAATTGTGTGCTATGTGAATAAGGTAAGAGTAATGTTAAGTAATACTGTAGCTGCCAAATATGAGCTAGGTCAATGCTTTTCCTAGTAGCAATTTTATTTTATAGTGTAAATTTTAAATATACATTTCAGTCAACCACATAATGTTTGAAGCTTTTATTTCTTAGTCTTTGTAAGTTTCTCTTTGATTCCTTCTGCAATTTGCAACTTCTTTCTTGGGTTAGGCAGTCAGGGCAGACAGAACCAGTCAGGACATGCAGAAGAGCTCTTCAACCCTTGAGTGTACTGGCCTTCCTAGGGACATGTGAATGCTCGTCAGATTGAGAAATAAGATCCTTTTTTAGTTGTATATGTGGTTATTTGCCTTTTCTGTGTACTTGTATTGTAACAGGCTGGAGTACCACCTGCTGGTCAGAGGACACTAGCCACCCATTGTATTCTCAGTTGAGATTATAGCTGCGTACCTTTTTGTGTTCATAAAACTCCTTGCTCCAGTTTTCCACTTATCCGTTCAATAGTTTATGCAACCAGGTGAGTATTGTGCATTTCTAGTGCAATACTTAGATGTTGTTCAGAAGTTAAAAATCTCACAACACCAGGTTATAGTCTAACAGGTTTATTTGGAAGCACTAGCTTGCGGAGCGCCGCTCCATCAGGTAGCTGTGAAACAGAATCATAAGACACAGCAATTAAAGCAATGGATTACAGTGTCATGCAAGTAACATAAGTTTGTTCCATCTATCATTTTACTTGCATGACACTGTAATCGTTTGCTATAAATTCTATGTCTTATGGTCCTGCTTCACAACCACTTGATGGAATGGTCCTCCAAACATTAGTGCTTCCAAATAAACCTGTTGGACAATAAGCTGGCATTGTGTGATTTTTAACTTTGTCCACCACTGGCTCCTCCATATCATGGCTTAATCAGAACTGTATGTGTTGCAATGCAGGGTCTGTTGTCATTGAGTCTGATCAGTTTCCAGCTAGGAATACAATATAAAAGAGGGTTCAGTCTTGAATACAAGTAATTGTTTCTTCAGAGGAAAAAGCAGGGATCGAGCAGCATAGACTTAATTCATTCTGATCAAGCTATGTCCCAAGACAATTTGCCTCTTGCTCTCAGGAACTGTATTGACAACTAGTATAGCCAGTCAGCTCTGTAGGGTATATAATGGCTTGCTGTGATGTGCAGCATTATAATGTTATGAAATATTTCAGATAGAAATGGTTGCCACTGGAATCCTCTTACTGAGGGCTATACTGTAATATGGCAGTTGATAGTTTTAAATATTTTTATTATCAAATGTATGTTTTGATGTGAGTCTATAATGAAACTATAAGGCTAGTGCACATCACACTGGTGTTTGTATGTAAACACATGCCCATAAACATACTGTGCTTGAAAGTGGAATTGTTACCTCAATGTAAAAAGGTATTTCCATTAATGATACTTAACAACTCATCAAGCTCCTTTTTTTTGATGTTACTAATGCATCATCGTGACGGACAGTAAGTAAAAGATAATTTGTTGTAAATATTTGTAGTGATGATCTCTTACCATGCTGACTTGGGAGCCTCGTACACTCTCTCCATTTTTAATATCAGGCTCACTTTTATGTAGAATACTACAGATATTTGGCACTGGAGCAGTATTTATTATTCTTCTCTTTAGCAGCGTGTGTTATTACATTGCTGAAGTTCCATTGGGGTGTTAAAGGCTTACTCATGTCAGTATTTTAATATACTGAGATTGGCTTTTCTGTAGTCAAGATTAGAGTGGTACTGGAAAAGTACAGCGTGTCAGGCAGCATCCGAGGAGCAGGAAAATTGAAGTTTTGGGCAGGAGCCCTTCCTAATGAAGGGCTCCTGCCCGAAACGTCAATTTTCCTCCTCAAATGCTGCCTGAGGTGCTGTGCTTTTCTAGCACCACTCTAATCTTGACTCTGATCTCCAGCATCTGTAGTCCTCACTTTTGCCTAGTTGATTTTAACTTTTCTGTAGTTATTTTGGTATTATTAGTGACACTGCCAGGCATATCTATACTATCTTGTACAGATGGTTTGCCTAATATTTCTGCTGTTATGTCTGTATTTGCATTACATTGTTAACTATGTCCATACTTGACTCTAACAGATATCCCTATTACTAGTTTATTTTTTTAAATTAATATCTAGCGAATTTAGCAACTCCATTATTACAATGAACTGTGATTATGTTAATAATGCAGGAAGAACTAGAATTTTTGTTTCATGTGCATATGTGGGGCAAGTGGTCATGACCTGCAGACCTGATGAGCATGAGCACAGAGTAATCTTGTAAACGTGCTATTTATAGATGAATGTTACACTTGGCTATGCATATTTGCTGTGTGTCTAGATTTACTAGCTATGAGCTGATAGGGGTGTCATGGTGGCTCAATAGTTAGCACTCCTGCCTCAGCGCCAGAGACCCAGGTTTGATTCAAGCCTCGGGTGGACACTCTGTGGAGTTTGCACGTTCTCCCCGTGTCTGTGTGGGTTCCCTCTAGGTCCTCCTGTTTCCTCCCACAGTTCAAAGATGTGCACATTAGCTGGATTGGCCATGGGAAACCTAGGGTTACAGGGATAGGGTAGGGGGTGGGAGCTGTTCAGAGGGTCACTGTGGACTCAATGCCTCCTTCCACGCTAGAGATTCTATGAAAGATTTATGATTTTTTTTTACAGAAACTGCTATGGTTCCTTCATTGGAACTAATAAAAGCTTAATTTGCCTTTGTGAAAATGAGTATCCTTAATATCATTATTATTGGAAGCAGAGATTTTTCTGGTAGCACTGAAAGCCTCATGGTTGTATTTGGCTTTTGTCGTGAAACTGGAAACGCAAGTTTTATTTACTATTTTGATGCAGTTTTGAGCAGGGCAATGTGTGTAATCACTCTCTTGTTGGGGGAGGGGTGGAAAAACAAGGTGTACAATATTTTGGCACTCACGTTTTTGTGACTTGTGCAGTGACACTGAAATGTGCATGCGGTTATCTGTCAATAGGGTCCTGTAAGTTTTAATTTGTAATACATACATATCCCCAAACAAAATGCTGGTTCACTGTATATTTCTGTAACTCTTAGTGACTACATGCTGCTTCAGTGTAAATAAAAGTGTACAGTTGAACTCTGAATATTTTGTTTTCCTGTCTATCTTGATCTCAGTGCTAAATTACTTTTACCAAATAAATTCCGATTTATTTTTACTCCTTTTTTTTCTTAGAACGTATGCAGAACAAGAGGGTTCCCTTATATTTCATACTGATGCTAGCTCTCTGCAAGAGTCAACCCACCTAGTACCATTTCTGTCTTCTCCCTGTAGCTATACAACTTTTAATCTTCAAAAGGGAACTAAATAAATTGAAGGCTTAATTTAGTCTCCCTCTACTCCACAATTGGGCATTAGTTTTTTCTTGTTTTGTTGCTAATTGGTGTCTTCTGGTTTTCAATCGTTCCCACAATGAGAACAGTTTCTCCATATGAAGCTGTTCTCTTTGGAGAAGATCATGTTTCGGAAATACCATCATTGGGAACTAGTTCTGCATCACTCCAATTGATGCTGAATATAGTTTTATTATAGCTTCTTTTTGTATAATTTGCTGTTATTCATAAAACAAAAATCCTGTATATATTCTTTCAACCTGTCCTGCCAATGATTGTGTGCGCAAAATCTCCAAGTCCCCTACATCTCCTTTAGAACTAACCTCTTCTGTTAGCTCTGCTTATTGTTCCTAGTTCAGGGAATCATTTCATATGTGTGTCTATTAAATTCTGTTTGCAATTTGTCAGTCCATTCTACCAAATTTCACTAATCAATGTTCATTAAGGAAAGAGGTCTGCTGGGTGAAGGTCTTAAATATCCATCACTAAGAGTGAAATGGTAGCACTACCACTGACCAATTTGGCAGAATCTTTAAAAGGGATTGTTCCTAGACTGAGCGAAATGTTGAGTGGGAGGAAAAAACCTACTAATCCTCACCAACCTACTTGTTTGAATGAGTAAAATCTCCACAGGTTGGCACCTAGACAACATGGACCTCAACCATCTTAGTCTAAGGACGTAATTGTAGAAGTTCATCTTCAGCTGCTTCACTATTGACTTGCCCTCAATCATAAGGTCAGAAATATGGACATTCACTGATGATTGTGAAGCTGCTGAAGCAGCCTTTGTTCATTTGCAGCAATTCATAGACAAGTAACTTTTTGGCACAAAGGGTAACGGATAATCCAGCAGGTTACAGACCTGTAAGCCTTATGTCAGTGGTAGGAAAATTATTGGAAAAGAGTCTCAGGGACAAGATCTATATGCATTTAGAAACAAATGGGCTGATTGATTAGCAACAAACAATAGGGTTTTGGCTGGGGGAAGTCATCTTCATCACTTCATAAAATTCAATCAAGTTAAGTGAGGATGATGGAAGGAAAAGCAGTTGATGTCTATATGGACTTCACTAAAGCCTTTGACAAGGTCTATCATGGCAGACTGGTGCAAAATATGGAAGTCACAGGATATTGGTGTGACCTGACACAATGGATATAGAACTGGCTTAGTCATAGGAGACAGTGGTGGAAGGATGCTTTTTAGAACAGAGGACTGTGACTAGGGGTGTTCCAGAGGGATCTGTGCTGGGACTTCTGTTCACTATCTACATAAATTATTTGGTGGAAAACATACTAATTAGACCAGGTAAGTTTGCAGATAATGAGGATTGTCAGAGGATATAGATCAGAAAAATGGCAGATGGAGTTTAATCCAGGCAGCAGTATTATCTACAAAATGCACTACAGTAACTCATCTATGCTCTTTGAACAGTACCATACAAACCCATGACTTTGACCACTAGAAGAACAATAGCATCACCACCACCTACACATTCCCCACTAAACCACAAACTGTTCTTTGGGACTTGGAGCTATGTCATTGTTCCATCAGAGATTTTTTTTTTTAAAAAATCACATGACAACCGGTTGTAGTCCAACCGGTTTATTTGGAAGCATTAGCTTTCAGAGCACTGCTCCTTTATCAGGTAGCTAGTGGGGCAAGATCATAAAGCTACCTGACAAAAGAGCTCTGTTCTAAAAGCTAGTACTTCCAAATAAACCTGTTGGACTATGTTGTGATTTTTAACTTTATCCACCCTGGTTAATACTGGCACCTCCTCATTTTCCTTCAGTCATTGGTCAAATTTGTTCTATTAGCACTGTAGGTATCCCTAAATCCACAAACTACAATAATTTAAGGCAGCTGATTATCATAAGGCAATTAGGGATGTGTGAGAAATGCAGGCAGAGCAGGAACACCTATTTACCATAAATTCTTAAAAGGTCTTTGAGGTAAGGCATTTTTATTTCTGATAGTGGTGTAGTAATGGAGTGAGAAAATAGTGCAGATTCACATCACTGTGAAAAGAAAACCTAAAATATCTTAAAGACATATATAACAACACTAGGGAAACAAGAACTTGGAGTAGAGACCAAAGCTGCTCTACCATTTGATATAAGCTCTCGAGCTTCACCTCCAATTTTCCACCCATTGTCATTTCCTTGACTCCCTTGCCACCAAAAATTTGCTTCTCCAATCCTTAAATGTATCCAACAATGAAGTTTCCATAATTCTCTAATTTGGAGAATTCAAAAGATTTGGAACTCTTAAGCAATTTCTCCTCATCTGTCCTAAATGATTGGCTCATCTCCTGAATATTTTAAGATTCCCAGGTCAAAACTAGTTTAACTAAACTTATTTCTGACAGGCAATCGCAAAATCACAATGTTGAGGATTTAGACTTGCAACCTGTTGTGGGTCAAGTTCATTACTAGCAGTGCTGTACAGAACTTCACACTGAAAACACTTTAGTGCCTTTCAGCCATCAAATATGATACTTTGTATTTCTAGTCTTCCAAAGTTGGTGTTTTAGGAATAGTTGTATCATTTTATCACTGCTAGTATTCCTTCCTATTATCCTTATTGCATCCTCGTTATCAGTACCATGAAAAAAAGCAAGTTGCAACCATGCTTGCAACTTTCCTGTGTGCATTTGATTGGTAGGAGCCTCAACAATGTACTTAATATTGGCCCTTGTAATAAATCTCAGCCCTAAATGATCAGCAGTTTGCAAGTGAGCAGAGTGCTCACTCATACCTCCCCCCCCTTATTAATACAATGTCTTTAATGATTAAGTCCAATAAGGAAATTGAGCTAATTTTGTTTTAAACCTGAATATGGAACACACTATCACTAGTATTTATGACAAACACATTTTAGGAGAAAACTTGATAAATAAAAGAAAGGGAAAGAATTGGGTGAGAGAGAAGTGGTGCTCATGCAAGGTATTAACATCAGCATGAACTAGCTGCACTAAAAGGCTTGTTACTGTGCAGTAATCTACCCTGAGACTTAGCGGTCATTGGCAACAATTATAGGTGCCTGGAATTCCATCCATCCTCCTGGTGTATATGTCTTACCTTGAAGCACACTGCCATAAAATGTGTGTAAATTACACTTCAGAGGCAGCATAGGAATAGAGTCAGATGTACAGCATGGAAACAGACCCTTTGGTCCAACTTGTCCATGCCAATCAATCAGATATCCTAAATTAATCTAGTCCCATTTACTAGCATTTGGCCCATATCCATCTAAACCCTTCCTATTCACGGACCCATCCAGATGACTAATTGTTACAATTGTATCAGCCTCAACCACTTCCTCTGGCAGCTCATTCCATACACCCTCTGCATGAAAATGTTGCCCCTTAGGTCTCTTTTATATCTTTCCCCTCTCACTCTAAACCGATGTCTTCTAGTTCTGGACTCCCCCAAACCAGGGAAAAGACCTTGTCTATTTAGCCTATCCATGCCCCTCATGATTTAAAAACCTCTGCACAGGTCACCCTTCAGCCTCCAAAGCTCCAGGGAAACAGCGCCAGCCTGTTCACCTCTCCCTCTAGCTAAAACCCTCCAATGCTGGCATTTTCCCTTCTGAACCCTTTCAAGTTTCACAACATCCTTCCAATGAATTGCACACAATATTCCAAAAGTAGCCTCACCAATGTCCTGTATGGCCACATGACCTCCCAACTCCTATACTCAATGCTCTGACCAATAAAGGAAAGCATACAAAACACCTTCACTATCCTATTTACCTGCGACTCCACTTACAAGAGCCTATGAATCTGCACTCTAAGGTCTTTGTTCAGCAACACTCTCCATGACCTAAAGTGGGAAGGCCTGCCTTGATTTGCCTTTCTAAAATACAGCACCATTTACCGAAATTAAACTCCACCTGCCACTCCTCAGCCCATTGGCCAATCTGATTAAGATCCTGTTGTAATCTGAGGTAACCACTTTCACTGTCCACTACACCTCCAATTTTAGTGTAATCTGCAAACTTACTAACTATACCTGCTATGTTCACATCCAAATTGTTTACATAAATGATGAAAAGCAGTGGACCCAGTACCGATCCCTATGGTATACCACTGGTCACAGGCCTCCAGTTGAAAAGCAACCCTCCACCTGTTTAAGGCAATTATGTTGCTGAGAGTAGAAGTGACACCTTTAAATTCTAACACCTTAGCATCAAGTCACTAAAAAAATATAACATTGTACATCCTGTTTTCAAAAACAGAAGTATACATCAATTGTTCAAAAAAAGTGTTTTATGTAAATTATAGAAAAGTTGGTCCAGGTCTTTAAGTGAATGAAGTAAACTGAAAGGTTTTTAAATACTGCTGTTACAAAAGTAGGTTAGACAATGTCTTAAGCCAGACCAACAAAAAAAAATTAACCTTACATGAGATTAGATGGAAGAATTTCTTTCACTTAGTAAAACTAGTGATAGTTAACATCCTTTAAAATATATGTTTTGTTCATGAGATTATGTAGCAGACATAGATATGCAAATACTTGATGAAAAACTGTATATAGCTGATATTTAACTATCTAGACAGTATTATTGAAACACCTGGGATTTTGAAATTTAGCTTTAGGGGCTAGGTATTTATTAAATGAATTGAAATTTTAAAAAATAGTTTCTTCAGAATTAAAATTATTGAAGAGTAATTTAGAGAAGCAACACAGGCAAATTAGATGTATGTAATGTCATTTAATGAGATGGCATGGTTGGAGACTGAAATGAATTCCCACCAGTGCACCACCTCCAATCAAGCTCATTGCTCCTTGTAGTACTGGATCAGTATCAATTCCCTGTATCATGCACATAAATAAATGAACTGCAAACCAGAACTCGTTTCTGTCTTTTATTACATTCAATGAGCTGTTATTGCGAAACAAAGGGAGAACATTTCAGAAATATTAGATTTTAAACCCAATAACCCAATGCCCCTTTCAGCACAATGCAGGCCTGTTCTACAGATCTGAAAATAAACAGCAATATTTTAAAATCACAAAGGCACAAACAATTTTTAAAAAGTTATAAAAGCAGCAGAGGTATTGATAATTCCTTTTAGACATTTGCTATGCTGAATCCCTTTTAGGTAACCAACATATTCCCTCAACTTCTAGCCACAATATTTCCCCTCCAACCTGGATGCTTTCATATTTTGGATTCATCAACTCATTCCCCCACCCCCACATTTTCCAGTACCAGCCAACATCAGACTTCCTAACTTTGTGCGCTACACTCCTTTTCCTTCAGATTCCCCACTGTTTATATGTTGACTATCATTGTATTTTCTCTTTCCCAAGTGTTCAACCTTACTTTTCCTATCTTTACCTTAGTATATGCTGGAGTTCTGATTTTCTGCTGAAAATAACTCCGAAACAAGCTGGTCTCTCTTCGCAAAGGTTATTTTAAAGCAGCAACACCTGAGAAGTACTGATTAAGCATACATCAATTGAGGAAATCTTTGCTGTAGTTCCTATGGGAACTACAGACTCAAAACTCAGATGCACTTATAACCCATCTAACAGTCAACAAATTTGTGAATTGCTCCTTTCTACAATATTAAATCTGGATTTAAAATTTAAACAATATTCCAATAAAATCTCTGCCGCTGTTGTACTCTTAAAGTTTATGCCATGTTTCTCAATTTGCCGTGGTGATTTCTTAGTAAAGCTCCTGTTTCTGTTTATAAAATAAGTTGTCCCATTATCCACTGGTCCACGTTTTAAAAAAAAATCTGCTGCTCTTTTCTGGTTGTAGAACTTCACTTCTCTATAAAGCGGTCTAATTTGTTCACTGCTAGCTTCACTTCTTTCCCCTTTCAGACTCTGATTTTTAACTGCAACTTTAATTTTAGGATAACATGATATTAGAAAAGCAGTCATGGAACAAACCAGAGATTGGACATATTTTAATAGTTATGCAAATACAATGGTTGCTGCACCTTAAACATGATTAAGCAATTATAAAAAATCATGTAAATATTACATAGCCTGACATTCAAAAAAAATCAGGGGTAAAACTCGTAGAATTGATCATCTGCTGAGCTCCTTTGCCGACTGCCATCAATAAAGGCATTCAGCAGCATCATGGACAAGAAAAGGATACACCTTTTAAATATGTCTCCATCTCCCTAACATTTGAAGACCACTGTCACAACATACTACAGCACCTTCTTTGTCCACGTAACAAGGCCTTATTTCTTGGTGCAATTATTGGCTTTTTTTTTTAGTATTAACTTTACAGTAACACGGAGACACTCATCTCCTAAAAAAAAGAGCTTACAAGCTGACTACTGATACTGTAATCATAATGGTGCTTGGATAAATGCATGCTTAACGCATGTCAAATTTCTATTCACTAGCACTATGGGAAATCCAATCACATATCTTCAATGCCATACCGGGTGGGATATTTCCGATGGTCAAGGATAATCTATGAGCATAAAATTTGAATCTTCATACAGGCAGTTTAATCGTCATCGAATGCAAGACCTTTAGATTTTTTTGGGAGACAAATTTGCTTTGCATTTATCAGGATTTGACAATATGAAAAATTTAGTTCAATGTAACCTTACCCTTTTTAATAAGTCAACAGTAAAAGTCCTAATTTCCGATTCATTGCAAATGATCATTGTTCTAGCTAGGTTTTGTTTAAATTTATAACATTAAATTCTAGTAACTGCCAACAGCATGGTACTCAAAAAGTCAGTGCCAAGCTGGATCCCCTTTTTTTTAAAAAATAAAGTACACTGGTTCCACATCACATCTTATTTCAACATTGACCAGTAACACCACATTCAGTTGGGCTGGATAAGCAATGATCAAGATGAATGAGAATATATCACTGTGTCTTTATCGACCATAAATGCCGAACACAAGAAAACTGAAGAAAACAGTAACACCAACCAGCGAAACTGTGGCTGGTGCAGTGAAGAACTGGCGATAGTTGATGCGGTAGTACCAGACTACAGCAAGCATGATGACAAAAACTGGGATCATCAGATTGCCAACGTTAAGGGCAGCTTGGTTCTGTTCCACCACAGAGGACACAGTAGGGCTGGGGGAGGATGAAGTCTGCGAAATGTGACAGTGGATCACACAGTTGTCAGTGATGTTGAGGGAGCCAAGGGTGCGGGAATGGTCTTGCAGAAGCTGGCCCTGGTAAATTAACTTCATTTGCTGCTCTTGCCCTGGGAAGTACTTGCTAGGAGAGAGAAAGAGGGCACAAGGAGAAAAATGGAAAGAAACAAATTAAACAGAAAATTAGAACAACTGTCATAAGCACTAAATAAAGTGAGGGGGGTCAGGCAACACATTAGCTTTGGTGACATTGAAACAAAATCGATACTTGACTATAAAAGATAGTGTTTCCATTATGTTGTTCAGTCAATTTGCTCTTCACCACCTGAAGTTTCTGATCTTGATGGGATGTGGTTCCTCAGAGATCAAGCACTCTTTTATACTTTGTCCAGATGACTACTACTTGGATGGGAGCACAGGCAGTAAGCAATGTCCACACATGACACATTCATGAGGGGGTTTAGAAAAGAGTGGTTGCAAATCAGTGAGAGGCTCTTGCTAGCTCACTGCAGAAGACAACTGCAGCTTCTGTTATCTCAGATGCTATCAACTAGTTCAGCAAAGACTGGCAATTTATCGTGGCACATCTTGCTGATTTCTGCGGCTCTATTAAATGACTTAACATCAGACTCATAATTGATCTAACACCTGCTGTCAAAATTAGCATCTGAGAGCAGGCTTCAGACACAGCACATTAAATCCCCATAATATGGAAAGAGCCATCTTCACTGATGGTTTTACTAATAATTTAATTGTTGAATAAACCAGAGTAATTTGAGAATAATTTAAACAGTTTTTGTAGCCATATGCTCTAATATCCTCACTTTTTGTTTTCTATTCATTATTTTTAATCCTACTGAAGCCCAAGTCCCCAGACTCAACATACAATGAACTTACACTGCTTGATTATTTCTAACCTTCACTCACTGTACAGGTGTTCATTTCGGAATAAGTATAAGGAATTTATTTCCGCAACTCCAGACATACCTTTAATATTTAATTTAATTCCGATACACAAACTGTCCAATGCACTGACCAGTTGGCCTGTCCCAGGTTATTCATTTGAGGGGCATCACTCACCATAATATCAGAAAACTGACTTGTTTCATTATGCGTACATGAGGAGCTGCAATGAATTCACAGTTTCTCTTTCAGTATTTTGATGTTGTTAGTAAAAGTGGTTGCCAGCAAAACAGCAAGCATCTTTAAACCAAAGTGGAAAATGTTCTTCAAATAATAAATGTTTGAATGGAACTGCATTAAGGTTTTCTATAAATGAAAGATAATTTATATTCTTGCCATGTTTCTCATGGTGAAATTAGTGCTACAAATGGGTTATTTCAAATAATTGACTTGATTATCATTTTAAAGTTATGATGTCCCCTTATTGTCCACAGATTCTTCCATTGTTCAGCATCAATTACAGCTAGCATTCACCATTACCTATTTGTCACTAAAGCTGGGATTTAAATGTACCGCAATCAACCATATAGTCAATAATGAAAAAACAAGGGCACAGAAACCTTTAATGGCTTTAAGCAACAAGGTACCACTGGGTTTAATTCACTATAATGAGAATAGAAAATAGAAAATAATAGGGAAAGAGAATATTCAGCACCAGAAAATTGCACCAATTGAATGAGGCAATTAACATTAATTGAAAACATCCAAAGTTACTGGGAAACAAATCCTCTTTTTCAAATTTAATAAAACGTGTCATGTAATACATGAAGGACTGGGAAACAGACCTGAGCCATTTCTAATTTATTGCAACAGTCTCTTTTTGGGTATTTCAATTCTGAAAATGGATAGAAATATGAATGTCCAAATTCAGAAGGAATCGGAGAGAAGTCCTAGAACACCGAACAGTCTCTACACAAAAAGCAAGGAATCTTAATTTGCACGAATGAATTAGCTTTTATGATGCAAATCCATAAATTAAATCAAACTCTTCTCAATGTATCATGTGGGAGATATATATATATATATATATATATATAGTCTGGGCAGAATAGAAGGCTCTCCCCAAACAAACAGTTCAATTCCTCATCCCCGCCAAATATTTCCTTCCACTTCAGACTGCCACTAACAGCTCTTCAGTTCACCCAGGTGATTATTTTACAGTCTGATCCCAGACAACCAATTAGCCACCAGAGAGCCTGATCCAGAAGCTATCTAGCAAGGACGAGGAGACAACTTCAAGGTAGCTGTTCCTTTTTCTACTCCAGAGAGAGATTTAAACAGCCAATTAAAAATTAATACAGCATAATATTCCAACAGTATTAAAAAATCGTTAGACACTAGCAAATAGCATGCAAAGATGTTTGCTATATTAGAGAATGAACACAAATTTTGGTCAACAGATCAAAACATTGCTTTTTAGGAAGTGTCACTATGTATAATGTCCAACATGGCTGCCAAGTCACAATAGTTAGCTAATGGAAAACATTTTTCTTTGTTTCCTAACCCAGCAATGTAGCTACTAATGTAGAACAGATTAACACTGTCAGTCTATTTCAGAACAGCAGAAAGAGGCGTACAAGTCCAATAAAATATTTCCCTCCCCTCCCCTATCAGCGTTCCGGAAAGACCACTCCCTCCACGACTCCCTCGTCAGGTCCACACCCACCACCAACCCAACCTCCAATCCCTGCACTTTCCTCTGCAACCGCAAGAAATGCAAAACTTGCACCCACACCTCCCCCCTCATTTCCCTCCAAGGCACCAAGGGATCCTTCCATATCCATCACAAATTCACCTACACCTCCACACACATCATTTACTGCATCCGCTGCACCCGATGTGGCCTCCTCTACACTGGGGAGACAGGCCGTCTACTTGCAGAATGTTTCAGAGAACACCTCTGGGACACCCGCACCAACCAACCCAACTACCCCGTGGCTGAACACTAACTCCCCCTCCCACTCCGCCAAGGACATGCAGGTCCTTGGCTGCCTCCATCGTCAGACCATTGTAACACGATGCCTGGAGGAAGAGCGCCTCATCTTCTGCCGAGGAACCCTCCAACCACAAGGGATGAATGCAGATTTCTCCAGCTTTCTCATTTCCCCTCCGCCCAACCTTATCTCAGTCCCAATCCTCGGAATCAGCACCGCCTTCTTGACCTGCAATCTTCTTCAGACCCCTCTGCCCCCACCCACTCTCCGGCCTATCACCCTCACCTTAACCTCGTTCCACCTATCGCATTCCCAACGCCCCTCCCAAGTACCTCCTCGCCATCTTTTAGGTTAGCCTGCTGGGCACACCCTCCTCATTCCTGAAGGGCTTATGCCAGAAACGTTGATTTTCCTGCTCCTTGGATGCTGCCTGACCTGCTGCGCTTTTCTAGCAACACATTTTTCAGCTCTGATCTCCAGCATCTGCAGTCCTCACTTTCTCCCAATAAAATAATAAGGTCCGCCAATTTTAGCAGATGGGGCTATCCATCTGCACCCAAGTTGAACCCCTTCTTACAGTGACAATTTAAATTCTATGCTTGGTCTGCAACCAATATAAAGGCCAATAAAGTGAGGGAATGCTAGATTAGGTGCACAGACATGGTCTTCTTCACTCTTCCAAACAAGTGCCAGATGACTCAGATGGTATTTCTCTTGACTTAAAAGAAATGAGGATCCTACCCTCACTCAAGGATGTCAGCACATAATCAAAGTCAGCATTTCATACAATAATTAGAGAGTGTTGCATGGTCAGACATGCAAGCCTTTGGGTGAGATGTTTAAGTCTGGCCCTCTCTGCCTTGCTGATCAGTTTCCATTGAAACGGAAGGTTCCAAAGCATCACTCAAATAATAGATGGTTCTATCAATCAATACCATTTAAATCAACCATCAGTTACTTCACTGTTGCTTGTAGGACATCATTTTTGCACAAAATGGCTGAGAGATTCACCTCCATAGCAAATGTGGCTACATTTCAAGGCTGTACTATTTACTGTCCATGTTGCAACTTGTGATGAGATAGTGATAATTATCTCATTATAAAAAGCCAAACTCTTGCTTTGAAAATCACTTGGACCTCAATCTGCTCACATGGTATTTGGACGCCACACTTTGCAATGGTTTTTATCTCCAGCTGCTCTATGACTATCGGATGTAACTTGTATGCTAATAGCATATTTAGTGCCAGAACTAAAAGAAAAGCTGCTTTACCAGCTTTGAAATAGTGACTGACAAAAAGGACACTGGACAAGGTTTCGGAGTAGGAAACAGTTTTTGTAAATATTCACAGTTCTTGGTAAGAGAGGTGGAACTTGCTCTGGAGTGCATTGATAAGGAACAATTTCTAGAATAGTTTGAAAATACTTTCCTCAATTGGGATCCAAAAACATTTTAGTTGACAAGGACTAGAGCTTTTGAATTTCTATCCATACAGTCTTCTGATAGTAATCCAATAAGATAACCACATGAATAAGGATGGATGTGTCACAGCTGTAGTTAAGCTGCAACTTTGGAAGCAGATTTATAGTTCACAGAGAGATAGATAGTTATTACGGTCTCTGGAATTAAACTTCCAGAGTACCACAGTTGAATAATCATGTTAAAATAATGTATTTTCACAGTTCAGTGCAGTCAGTGAATCTCATGATCAAATTATATGAAGCCAATCTGGATCTCTCCAGACAGGATGAATAATTTACATTTGTATACCACCGCTCATACCCTCAGCACATCTCAGTGTTTCTCAGCTAACATGTTACTTTTGAAGTATCGTGATTGCTGTTATGAAATGATTAAATTCGCGTGTGCTAATTCACTGTTAAGAAATTAAGTAGAACAGGACACTGGATCCTAATTATTTGCAAAGCTCACAGTCACTTATTACCTCACCTCATTAGATTTTCACTCATGGCTAACTGAACCATATGGGCTCCTAGAATGTTTCCAGTTTCAAAGGAAAGTCTGGTATATACTCACATAAAACCTCTGCATGTACCTCATGCAATAACTGGTTGTTCTCATTCAATAAAACTTGCAAAAATAAAAGTATAATCTTTTTAAAAGAACTTTAATTCATCCAGGGGATGTGGGCATGGTAGGCTAAGCCAGCATTATCCCTTATTACTCAGAGGGCAGTTAAGAATCAACCACATTACTGTGGGTCTAGTCACAGGTAAGTCAGATCAGTAAGATGGCAATTTCCTTCCCTTAAGAGTATTAATGAATCAGATGGTTTTTCCAATAATCTACAATGGTCTTATGGCCATCGTTAGACAATTAATTCCAATTTTTATTGAATTCAAATTGCAGCTGTCATGATGGGATTTGCCTCAAGTCTCAAATATTACCCCCGGATCATCGAAGTAATTGTCTAGCACTAATATCACAGGGGCAACACACTGTCCCTGTCTCTTTAGACACATTCAAAACCTTAATTTAAAAATTGACATTTGCCAATTAAAGCACAAAGAATACAAATTGAGTCAGATTTGAGGGTCGAGAGAAAAGTAGACCCAGTCTTTGTCACTGCGGACGGAAGGAGAAAGAAACATTATATATGGCTGATAAGCACGTTTTAATTATAAGCAAGCTCCACGAAAACCATGACAACATAAAAGTCAAATCAAGGTTTTGCCTGAAACATAATAGTCTAACAAATAAACTTGGTATACAAACATACAGACAATCCCCAGGTTGCAAATGGATTCTGTTCTTGAGTCTGATAAAAGTAGATTTTTTACACAAGGAGAACAACATAGAATAATATAAAATCACAGTACGTAACTATAGGAAATATTTAAATGTCAGACCTTTAAAATTACACCCCTGTGTGTAATCACATTTGTAAATACAGTACAAGTATTTGTAGGTCAGACATTTGTAAGTCAGGGACTTCTGCACCACAATCCTCATTTTAAATGCAGAGATAAGGTCAGTTCTTGATTTATCAGGCCCATTTGCAATAAACGTACTTCCAACTTGCTACAAAACGTAACAAAAATACCCCAAGTTGGGTCTCCAGAGAATGGCCACAAAACCTCCATGTGATTAAGGATATAGAAACCAAGAGGGTTGGGCTTCTTGAATACATCCAGTTGGTGTTCTTGAACAAACGCTTCAACAACTTAAGACTATGGTGACATGGCACCTACCTCAGTATGTTTGTCTGATTTGCCACAGAACTCCTTTGACTATCTCATTAATGCTCTGAAGCCAGTCTTTAAAAAGATTGTTCATGAAATATGAACAATTAGAAGGCCACCATTTATTACCCATCCCTAATTGTTCTTTAAAAAGTGGTAATGGACTTGAACTGCACAACTGTAGTGTGCCTATAACGCATTTGGATGGAGTTCCAGGAGATTGCCCCAGTGACAGTGAAGGACAGTGACGTAGTTCAAACTGAGGGTAGAATGTGGCTTGGAGGGGTTCTTTTAAGTGGTGATATTCAAATACATCTTTTGCCCGTTCTTCTAGGTGTTAGAAATTGCAGGTTTGCAAGGTACTGACAAAGGAGTCTTGATAGGTTGTTGCAGTGAATCCTGTATATTGTAGACGCATTTGCCACTATGAACCAGTGCTAGAAGGAATTAACATTTAACACTGTGGATGAGGCGCCAAGTGGCTTACTTTGCCAGAAACATAGCTGTCAAGTTTCAAGTGTCCTTGGAGGTGCACTATCCTAGATAATTGGTATGTAACCCATCACACTAACTTTTGCCTGGTAGATGCTGGACAGGAATTGGAAATCGCACAAATTACTCACTGCAGAATTGCCAGTCCTTGGCGTGCTCTTGTAGTCTTGTAATCACGTGACTAGTCAAGTTCAGTTTCTGCTGAATGATCTAGCAATACCACCACCACCACTCCCATTCCCAATTATATTGGTGGTGGAGTATTCAGTGACCTTAATGTCCTTGAATGCAAAGGGAGATGGTTAGATCTTGTCATGCTGGAAATAGTCATTGCTGGATACTTGTGTGGCATGCAATGCTGTTTGACACTTGTCAACCTAAGTCTGAATGCTGTCTGGATCTTGCAGGTGGGCACAGGCTGCTTCAAGTTTGAGGAGTTACAAATGGTACTGAACAATCTGCAATCATAATAGCTATTGTTTAGGGTTTAGGGTTAGGAGTGTAGTGGAACTTCCCCACCAATGTTCTGGGGCCGAGAACACTGACCTCCACCAAACGGGCCATCTCACTTTTCGCTAGCTATGATTCCAACCACAAGACACTTGTCCCCTTCATTCCCACTGTCTTTAATTTTACCAAATTTGCTACTTGTGTAATAAAACAACAAACCGGGTCCAAATCGTCTTCAAAACCTTGGGTTTATGGAACAACACTAAACTCCTTGTTAATCATGACTGGGGTATTGTGTTAACTGAGCACTGTAGTTAGCCTTTTTTTAAAAAAAAGAAATTGCAAACTGAAATCCAGCGGTTACAATTCCACATCTGAGAAAAATGTTTTTGCTTTGAGGAATTTAATTTGTAAGCATTACTTGCAGGTGAAGTGCATTAGAACACTATACTGCTCAAAAACAGAGGATCAACCCATTGAAGACAGCAGATGGGCCCAGAAAATTTATTGTGGTAAGCTATTAGTAAATTTGTTGGTTTTTCTGAAGGGCAGATATAAATCTGTAGGAGAACTTGGAAAGCTCCACCTCTGAAAATATTTCCATTGTATTAATGGCTCTCAGAAGGCAGAGCTCTTCATTTGGAATCATCAAGCCAGTGATTGCCTTTGAGGTGTCAGCATCATTGAAATGCTTCAAAAACATGGAGGCAGAGCTACAGTCCCCTAAAATAACAGGTGCTGTTGGCAGATCATACTTGCTAGGTACAACCAAACAAGTTACAGGGTCTTTGGCAACTCAGATGACTGTTGCTACATTAATAGAACCTTATTATACCTACAACTAGCAGATTATTCTGTAATAGCAATATTTTATAGCTTATATTTGTTTCACTTCCAAATATTTCAAATTACAATACTGCAAAATAAATTTGAGAATATTTTTGTAAAGAAAATTTTATTGGCATTTTAAGAATAATTTTAATTTGTCATTTTGGAGAGTCTGACATCAAATTGTTCTGCAATAAAGCAGCTTTTAAATACTGCAAACAATCTGAACAGACAAATATCTTACCTCTTCAGAAACCCAACTGTATCATCTGGTTTCACTCGTGCAATCTCTTCAGTATCATTTAAAAACTTCAGCCGTACTTGAATTTGCCCTTCACTTGTATCACCACTACCCACTGAGAGAGGGTGAACATTACAGTTCTCCAGCATTGCCTGGTCCAGTCCTTCTCCAGTGCTAATTGCACTGGTTGATGCGCGCTTGCGTAAGCCCTGTATGTTCAAGAGAGGATCGATACTCGAATCGGTTAAATTGGAAGCCCCTTCAATTGGCACCTGATCACTTGTGGGTCCATTATTTCCAGGTGATGCTCCCATCCCAGAATCATCTCCTTCCTCTGGTTTCTGCTCAACAGGTGCAGCAGCTGACTGGGCTTCATCTACTTCAGGAGTTGCCGAATTTGCCACATATCTCTCTACACTGTTTAGGCCCACTAATGATGAGTTTGCTGTTGTAACAATGGTTCCAAATATTTGATCACTATGATCAGCAACATGAGTGGAGAGCCAGGCAAGAATAAGTGCCAGTACCAGAAGAACTATTCCACATAGAACTGTAACTTCATCACCAACTCCTTCGATAAATGTCATGGTGGTGCTGTCCATTTATAAAGAGTTCTCAAAAATACTGAAAGAAAATGAGAGTAGTCAGTAATGGGGGAGCCTTAATTTACCATCCTCAGCACTAATGAACAGCTTTAATGTACAAATACATTTTGCTGTTTGCCTAATTAGATAAAACTATATTAAAAAATTCAAGTTCTCTAACAACTTCAAATAAGCAATGTAAATAAAATAGCAAAGTGGGAATACAAAATTAAGTTAAGCAAAAGTCAAGACAAGTTGGCAACTTAGTGGAACTGATAGTGCGTAAGTCTAATTAGTGCATAACAAAAATCGGAGAAAAGACAAAATTATTGTACCATGTTGCTTGATTTTTTCCCCCCTTTAAAAGAAGAGAATTTAATTTTTGCAAAACACTTTTTGCATTAGGTGGCAGCAGTTACTATACACAGTAAAGATTTTAAACCAAAGCATAAAGAAAGTGGTATCAATAAGCAGAGAAATCAAGGTAATTTGTTATGACAGAACAGTAATAGTGCAATAACAAACTTAATTGAAAGATTTTAAACAACTAATCACCTGAGGCAAGGCTTAGCAAATTAAGAGCAACATGGAATGATCTTGTAAATTATCTTGTGCTGGTATACATCTTAACCAAGTCAAAGAGAACCACTAATCGCAATATTGATAGAGGTAGTTAAGACCAGAAAGATTAATAGTAAAAAAAGTCTTAGGAACAACTGTCAGTCATAGATGAACAATAAAGCAGTATCACATGTGCAGATTGATATTTTTTAAAAATTGAAAGAAACAGATGAACAATATAGGGAGAGAAACAGCTTTGTTTTCAAAAGAATATAAATCTGCAGGAGAACTTGAAAACATTCCAATTTTGATTGTGACTGACTGCAGAGGTCTCCATCTGAAATTAACAAATCACCAGATTAGAAAGAAGTGGACTTGTCTAAATGTCATTTTCCTTACCAAATTAGACCACCAAGATAAAAAGGTATAACTTAATATCTTTATGACTGAATTACAACAAACAGATTTCAGAATGGAGGTCAACTGGAATCTGGTAGGTACGGTAAAGACTTTGTAGTTGTACCTTCTGTAAGCAGTTGTTAGTTGACAGGGGAAACAATATCCAATAACTTCCACTTAGATTTCCTTCTTTCATTATGCCATAACAGACACTGAACACTTCAGACCTTAAAGCACAACTGCCAAAAGAACAATGACTAAAATATAGCCACAAACCCCTAGCATTTAAACTTTTAATTTTGACATTTTCAACTGAACCAAGTCCTCAAAAGTGTTTGTTGAATGAATGTGCTCCAGATTTCTATTATCCATTGTGAAAACTTGCTCCCTAATATCACCTTGGGATTGCCTAAGTTGAATTTTCAGACTGTGCCATCTTCTGTAGTTTCCCACCAATGGAAATAGTTCCCCATTTGCCCCATCAAATCCTTTAAATCACCTCAAACACTTCATTAAATTAGACTACACCATAATTTTCTATAATCACAGGAAAACAAGTTAAATTTATGCAATTTACCTTCATAATTTAACACTATTAGACACTATCATTCTGCTGAATTATTGCTGCAATTGTCCAAAATGTCTATCCTGAACTGTGGTGCCCAGAGATGAACCAAGTCCTCCAGAGTTCTAACTAGCACTCTGCAAAGCTGTAAAGCAACTTGCATCATTTTCCACTTCAGCCCACTTGAGACAACAGGAGCAATCCAGTAACCTGAGTACAACAGAAACAGTTTTTTCTTTAGTTCCTAATTTATATCACTTAGAAGTGTTTAAGTTAATAGCCTCTCTAAACATGACCAAAAATATTCTCCTCCCATCTCACTGCTATTCAAACTGTGGACCTAAGGGACCTTCTCCACGTCCAACTCATGGTAATTCAAATCCTCAAAGTCTAACTATTGGCTAATCTTTAAAGCCTTCATCTCATTAATATGGAGAATTTATGGATTTAACTTAAAATTGTTACCAATTGTTCAGTTGTCAGTCTCCTCTCCATTTTACTTAACTTCCTCAAAGCACACAGTCATTTGTCCCAACGCTAGAGTGATTAGCTTTTATCTCCTGTGTATTTCAAGACATCTAGCTTCGCCATGTTCTTGACAGGATATCTTGAACCTCTTCAGTTACTGCCCTATTTTCCAACCATTTTGAATTTGTTGTTGCAACCTATGAATACCTCCCTTTGACTTTCTCTTCTAATCTGTTAAATTCAGTTTCTGCCTTGACAATAGTTAAAAGTCACCAGTAAGATTCTCTAAATTTGTCTATTGAGTTATCATTCATCATTGTTTTCAAGCTGACAATCACAGTTAACCTAGTCTGGGAATTACTGTTGGTAATACCAGGTAAAGGCATTAACACATTTTTATGACATTATTGAAATAGCATATGGAGGAAAGTAAAGTAATATTCAAATAATGCATCTCTTAACATACTGGATAAAGGTTGTCATACAAACGTGTCAACTTTTATCAATTGAAATAACTAAACAACATGTCATGCCTTTCCACAAAATGGGACACAGAACATAACTTTTATTAAACTGCAGGCCCTTCAGTAACTGCCTTGATCTATAGGCTTAAAATGAAGTGAACAGTATAATTATTCTCTGCCGCTATGAATAGTAATAATCAAAGTAGCTAAACTGACACTGGAATAGTCAAGCCAAGCTGTTCAAAATGCATTTCCATTTCAATAAAAGTCTTAAAATGTTCATGATAACAACAAATCTGAATAAATGTAATAACTTGTATTTTAATACCATTTCTCAAGTCAAGATAATTAAAATAATGTTTAACACCTCCCTCTCCTCAGTGACAAACTAGAGATGGCTCCAAAGTGTCAGTTTTGTAGGAAGCAATTCAAACCCTACATAATGCATCACAAGTAAGTCATATCTCCACATTAATCTTTCCTTTAGAGCTCTAACATTTATCAAGGGTTTCATGGGAACAGGGATGTTGTATTCCTTTCTTAAATCAGTAAGAGATTGATGAATGTTGAAAACACAAGAAATCAAGAGATGCAATAAACTGCCTCTACACAGGCTCTGCAAATAACCACGCTCACGAGTGCAAGCTAAGCTAAGCACCACAAGTGGGATGTGGATGAGATCTCATAGCTTAAAAATGTTTATTCTGTTAGCTAAGTAATTCAAATAACAATTAGACTAGCAGAATGAATGAAAGGGTTGCTGACTTAGCTACTACTGCAAAATAACTTTTCTTGTAATCTAGACTTAAGTGAGCATCTTCATGGAAATCAAAGTATACACAATTAAGGTCAGATGATCATGTGGTTTAAAAGTTACCTTTATATATGGACAGCAGAAAACTAGATGTATGTAATCTGTCCTGGTTCATCTACATCAACACTAGAATCAAGAAAGCACACGAACACCTCTACTTCCTCTGAAGGCTAAGTAAATTCAGCATGCCCACAATAACTTACCAATTATTATAGATGCACCAAAGAAAGCAACCTATCCAGATATATCACAGCTTAGTGTGTCAACCTCTCAGCCCAAGGCCACAAAAAATTAGTGTTGTGAACACAGCCCAGTCCATCACAAAAAACAGCCTTCCTTCCATCGACTTCCTCTATGCTTCCTACTGCCTCAGGAAAGCAGCCAATATAATCAAAGACCCCCCCCCTCCCCTCCCAATCCCGATATACTCTATTACACCCTCTTTCATCAGGCAGAAAATATAAAAGTTTGAAAAGACATACCAAGTTTTCAAGAACAGTTTGTTCGTTTATCAGACTAATTAATGGACCTCTCAGATTTCTCTGCACATTTTCTTTAGCTCTCACATTATTCTCTGCATTCTGTTGTTACCCTGATGTACTTAAGGTATTATTTGTCTGGATAACACAAAACAATACATTTCACTGTATCACAGTACACGTGACAATAATAAACCAAGTGATCTAAATTTTTGATGTTGGGGAATTAAGAAACAAGTATTTAGTTCAACTTGCACCATGACGACAGCCTGTCTAGAATTTACAGCTGCTTTGCAGTAGGCACCAACTCTTCCACACAAATGGCCATGGATGACAGGTCACAGTTTTGAGAACAGCTGACAGGATACTGCAATACATTATATCACACCCTGGACCAAATCTCAGTTAATTTCTACATCAGTTTTAGATGTCTTGCTATAGCACATTTTCACAACACTTTTCCATAGTTATTCTAGAGTTTGGTAATTTTGCACCACTCGAAGTGAAAACACTGGGTTCCAGGTACAGACATCATGCCCTTTAGAGAGAGTGACCATATCTTTGCCCACGCAGCCTGGTCCTGGGAAAGCTGCCAGGGCGCAGTGCAAACCCCACAGCTGGACGGTTGTGCACAATCTGGTCAACTCTGCTGTAGATAACACCCCCACCACCAAATGTGAGGGACATGGCAGAACAGGGAACCGCGAGTCCATTACTGTGCCCATCCCGCACAGAGCGGGACAGGTTGGAACCCCCCCAACACAGTGCCCAGCCCCGGGGAGAGCAGGGCTCGGCCCTCAATGCTGTCCAGCTCACAGCAGAACACCAACTTCCAGAGGAGCCGCTCCCTCTGTCACCCTGACCTGACCAGGCCGGACCCACCCCGCCGCAACAACAAACTCCGGGGAACCGCGCACCCACAAGAAAACACGCCCGCCCCTCGCTCCGCAGCGGCCTGCTCTCCCTGCCCCTCACCTGTCCCCTAACACCATGTTCCCGGGCAGCTGGGAGTCGAAATGTCGGCTCAGCAGATTCCTCCCCGACCTCCGCCACCATCAACACACATACACACACACTCTCAGCAAGACGTCATCACGGCCAGCGTTCCCCATGACATCACCGCGGCCTGCGCTCCCGTCGCCCCAGATGGGGGGGCGGTGCCATGACGTCACTTCGCCCGATTTTCCCCCCTCGCCCGTGATACGGTGATGCGTCATGACGTCAACGCACGGCCAAGCGGCCTGCGTCATGAGGTCACCACAGCCGGCTGGAAAAGGCAATATATTTGAGGAGGCCCAGCTTCTGGGCACTTCAAATCAACAAAACTGAAAAAGTCATACAATGGAATTTCTTTCAGAAATTTAAAAGACGTGTACAAATAAAATGTTCTACAAGATTTATGTTTTATATTAAACGTTTAAGAGAAATAAAAATAGGGAAACAATGTTTTTAAACTCCTTGGCCAGACGAGTGAAACTCAGCCAAAACTCCCAATTCTGATTGTTGTTGGCAATCTGCAACATACAGACAATAAACGACAATTATATTAGTACTGGTGTCCGCAAGAATCAAATAATATTTACTGCATACATCACTATTTGTGAACAATTGACCAAGACTCATTTTCAAATTTGCTGTTTTCCAGTATATAAAGTACAAACAATTTTTCAGAGGTGAGGGGTAATTCTACTCAGCTCTTCAGACAAATGGCAGTAGATGTCCTGAGGTCTCTGAGAAATATACTCCACTATGTAAGAGGCTTTTTAAATTGAAAATAAAACTGAAATAAACAAGAAATTCAGACCATGTCATTGATATTGCCATGTCCTTATCAATTTCCACTTTGTAAGACTGCTGAACAGATGAAGATTCTAATGGTTAAAGAGACAGTAACCTGTTGGCTTTATAACTGTATGACTCTATCATGGAGGAAGTGAAGAGAGCAGTGCCAAGAAAACATCATGTTCCACTTCCAAAGTATTATGAGGGAGCATAGTCATTGCAGCACTGGTTATTTGATCATCCACAGCATGCAGCTAATTAAGCCACTTGGGTGTGTAACCAGCAGATCTAACCAAGAAATAATGGCAGCCTCCTAATGTCATGCCAGACAACCATCAAGTTCCACTGAAGTGCTGGTTATTGTGCAGGAACTCCATCTCGTTGTCCAATGTCCTATCTCTGAACCTTCTTATATCCCCCTTTTGTGATGAGGAAAGGAGTATGCCCCTCCATACTTGCTTTATCAATGCCTACATCTGATGTTGGAGCTACCAATCTTTCAGTGCTTTAGGCGCTCAATAAGCCAGCATACACAAAGGTCCACTCATGTCCTGTATTAAGTAACAACACAGGCTCAATGAACTGAATGGTCTACTCCTGTCTCTAAGTTTCTATCAATATATACTGTCAATTTGAACAAAAACATCAGAAATAAAAAGGCAAATACATGTTAGGCATAAAGCAGTCTAAAAAAGAGTTGAAAAATTTACCATGGAAAATTAGGAATGAATACTCTACTTTGTTCATTTAAAATTGAATAACTTTGCTAAAATAGAGTGAAAATTCCCCAGTAATTTAACTACTGTTATTATTGTTGGATTTTAGTCTTAAAAGTAAGTAGTGCACAATTACGAGAGATGATTCCAAAAGATTTGGATTTCATATGCATACATTGCAGAAAGCTATTATGCAGCTATATCAGGCAATAAGGACGTCAATGGAATTTTGGCATTGATTGCTAAGGGAATAGAATGTATAAGTAGGGATGTGTTGTTGCAACTGTACAAGGTATTGGTGAGGTTGCATCTGGAGTACTGCTGACAGTTTTGGTCTCCTTACTTGAGCAAGGATGTACTTCATTTGAGGCAGTTCAGAAAAGGTTCCGTTGATTAGTTCCACAGATGAAAGATTGAGCAGTTTAGGCCTGTACTCGCTAGAGATTAGAAGAATGAGAGGCTATCTAATTAAGGTGTATGAGAGGTAAAGGGGATTGACAAAGTAGCCATCGTATACATGTTTCCCCTAGTGGGACAATCTAGAATGAGTGATCATAGTTTTAGGCAAAGAGGTGGCAGATTTAAAACAGAAATGAGGAGAAAATACTTCTCTCAAAGGATTATGAATGTGTGGAATTCACTACCCCATAGTGCAGTGGTTGAGGAGATAGAGATAGATTTTAAATTAATAATATGTTAAAGGGATATAGGAACCCAGTAGGAAAGTGGAGTTGAGGCCAAGATGAGATCAGCCAATGATTGTATTAAAGAGCAAAGTAGGCTCAAGGGGCTGAATTGCTTAAACCTGCTCCTAGTTTTTATGTTCATTTCATTATTTGGTGTTTCCTGTTAATCCCTCTCTGTTATTCTGTCATGTTTTTGTTATTCTTTTCACCCTGTTGTATTGTTCATGATGTTGTTTACTGTTGTAACTTGATGTTTACTTGCTTACTGATGTTATATCTTTTCCTTGTGTCAGAAACCTTATGAAAAGGAGAAAGGAATCCCAAGGTTTGGTTTGAAGCTGTAGCAAACTGCATGACAATCATGCATCATAAGCCACACTAGTGACATTGGCCCAGGTTTTGTGCCCTGTAAAGGAGAATTTTGTAACTGCATTTTCAAATATATTTTTATGAATTTAACCCAATTACTCTGCCCATTGGCTTACAATATTGTTCTCTTTCTTTCTTCTTGTTACAATGGTTTCCTTTGTACAACATTTAATCTTTTTAGTAAGACATATTTATATTTGAACTATTATATTTATGATTCTCTATTACTTGTGTTTCAATATCAGTCAAAGTTATTCATTTTTTCTGCTGTAACTTGCTTTATTCAATGCTTTGACTGTCCTTTCTCTCCTATTCTCTGTGGTTGCTTAGTCTTAGTTACTGTTTTTCTGTCAAGCTGTTTATCTATTTCCTGACAAATATTGCACAACTAGGTAACAAGAGCTCCTTTATTAGAGAAAGACATTACAAACCATTGCAGTGATGAAGTAATTTTGATACCTATCTATTTATATAGCTGTAAAAAAAATTAAACCTGTCTTTTCTATTTACAGATACAAGCCGACCTGTGTATTTTCAGCACTTTCTGTTTTTAATCCATTTAATACTTCAGTTCTGAAACACAATCCAATTTTACATTTCTGGTTGCAGACTTTACTGGAAATATTTAATTATGTCAGTTTTAGTTGTACGCTTTGTTTGAATCCTTGAATGTGTTATTTGGATAAGCTTTCTTAATCTTTGTGTGTTTCCTTAAAAGATGTCTTTCTATAAAACACATGCAAAAAGGAGCATAAGGAGTTTACCTATTTTGCTGAAAGCATTGTTCTTACAAAGCTATTCAGTAATAAAAGATTTCTTGAAATGCTTCACATTGACAGCAATTCCTCACTGGGGAAATTGAAAAACTGGGAGTGAGCTATTTTGTAGTGCTTGAAGATATCAGATTTGAGGAACATTTTTGCCCTGCTATTATTTTTATGTTTTTCAAGCAACAAACCCAACATTTCAGCATTGGGAAGAGAACATCTCATTAACATTTTCCAAGGCAAGTGTACCTCTGTAAAACTTATAGACTAGATTGGATGCCGTTTGCAAACCAAAAAGCTGGGCAAGCCAGTTATTCTACCAGAAAAACAAATATACTCTTCCCCACCTTAATTTGTTTAGGCGCTAAAGAAATTGTGTCATTGTGTGTTGGCACCTCTCACACAAGTCATGCCACAGAATTGGAATGCCCAATAGGAGCATCATTATTCTTTAGTTATTTTAGATTAGATTTGATTCCCTACAGTATAAAAACAGGCCCTTCGGCCCAACATGTCCACACCGGCCCTCCAAAGAGTCACCCACCCAGATCTATTCTCCTAACCTGACTAATGCACCTATCATTATGGGCACTTTAGCATGACCAATTCACCTGACCCACACATCTTTGGATTGTGGGAGGAAACTGGAGAAAACCCATGCAGACATGGGGAGAATGTGCAAAGTCCACACAGTCGTTCGAGGCTGGAAACGAACCCAGGTCCCTGGCGTGTGAGACAGCAGTGCTAACCACTAAGCCACCGTGCCACCAAATTTGAGTTGTTGTCAAGACTTTAACAAAAGGGACGAGGCAAAAAGCAATCCTCCGAAAATAAAAACCCTTGACAAAATAAACTAGTCTTCCATACTGCATCAATCGAAAGTAAACCAGTTATAAATAAAAACAAAAGATGCTTAATATGCTCAGCAGGCCTGTCAGCATTTCTGGAGAAGGAAACAATGGTGGAGCAGGCCAAGCCATTTCTTGTTTTTGTGACAATTTCAAACAGACAAACAGCAATTTAGGAGTGAATCTTCGCTTTAAAACATGAAATCCTGTGTCGGGCCTGATAATGTGGGTTAATGTGGACAGACCTGTTTGCTGAAGGTTCTCTTCATTCTAACAAAGTGGGAATTGAGCCTGCAATTTCAGGAATGGAATTTTGAAACGCTGGTTCAGTACCAGTGGGGTTCCTAATCAGAAGGCTAAAATCTCCCACTTATTGGCATAAATTCAATGTCTACTTCATCTTACATACAAATAAACATAATTTAAATAAAATGTGAATTGTATTACTACCAGTAAAGTAAGCACAGCACTATCTGTCTTTAAATGGGGATTTTGTTTTTGTTCTGAAGTCTTTTGCATCACAATCTAATCAGTTTAGTCAATGTTTATCATATGAGTAACTGAATATTTTTTGGGACTTGGCATATAAACATCTCTATTTATTGGTAGTAGATGCTTCTTTTTTCAATATATTTAGTGAGAGTTTTCAGATCAGCAAAATAAACAGAGAAAATGTCTCAGTCTCAAGTTTGATTCCTAACTTATGCTGAGTTATTTGATCTCAAGGCATCAATGTGTTATGACATATTCATATGGCCATCACTATAGATAATTCATTTGTGAGTATTTCAGAGCTAGGAACAAAATTATGACTGAATTTGGTTAAGCCATAAATTTAATTCTCACCCATAAAGTTTATGCATGAACAAATGTTGCATGGCTCCTGCTAGGAAATGCTGACACATGATACTAGAACATCGAACAGTATAGCACAGGACAGGCCTTTTGGCCCTCAATGATGTGCCAACCTTTTCTCCTACTCTAAGAGCAACCTAACCTACATACCCTTCATTTTACTATCATCCACGTGCCTATCTAAGAGTTGCTTAAATGTCCCTAATGTATCTAACTCTACTCCCATCGCTGGCAGCGCACTCCATGCACTCACCATTCTCAGTGTAAAGAACCGACCTCTGACATCTCCCCAAACCTTCCTCCAATCACCTTAAAATTGTGATAGCCATTTTTACCCTGGGAAAAAAGTCTCTGGCTATCAGTCTATCTATGCCTCTCATCATCTTATACATCTGTATCAAGTCACCTCTCTCCTACTTCGTTCCAATGAGAAAAGTCCTAGCTCCCTCAATCTTTCTTCATAAGACATGCCCTCCAGTCCAGGCAGCATCCTGGTAAATTTCCTCTTCACTGTCTCTAAAGCTTCTACATCCTTCCTTTTCCTTCGAGCGTTGGAGGCTGAGTGGTGATTCGACAAAATCATGAGGGGCATGGATAGGATAAATAGACAAAGTCTTTTCCCTGTGGTGGGAATCCAGAACTAGAGGGCAAAGGTTTAGGGTGAGAGGGGAAAATATAAAAGGGACCTAAGAAGCAATTTTTTTCCACACAAAGGGTGGTACGTGTATGGAATGAGCTGCCAGAGCAAGTGGTGGAGGCTAGTACAATTGCAACATTTAAAAGGCATCTGGATGGGTATATGAATAGGAAGGGTTTGGAGGGACATGGGCCGGGTGCTGGCAAGTGGGACTTTATTAGGTTGTGATATCTGATCGGCATGGATGAATTAGACCAAAGGGTCTGTTTCTGTGCTGCACATCTCTATGACTTGATAACTGAACACAATATTCCAAGTGTGGTCTAACATGGCTCTATAAAACTGCAGCATAACCTCGTGGTTCTTAATCTCAATCCCCCTACTAATGAAAGCCAACACACCACTCACTTTCTTAACAACCCGATCAACCTGGGTGGCAATTTCGAGAGATCTATGGACATGGACACCAAGATCCCTCAGTTCCTCTACACTGCCAAGAATCCTATCTTTAACCCTGTATTCTGTATTCAAATTTGATCCTCCAAAATGAATCACTTCATAATTTTCTAGATTAAACTCAATCTGCCACTTATCAGCCCAGTTCTGCATCCTGTCAATATCCTGTTGCAACCTACAACAGCCGTCCACACTATCCACAACTCCACCAACCTTCATGTCATCAGCAAACTTACTAACCCACCCTTCCACTTCCTCATTCAAGTCATTTATAAAACTTACAAACAGCAGAGCTCCCAGAGCAGATCCTTGCAGAACACCACTGGTCACCAAGCTCCAGGCTAAATATTTTCCACCTACTACCACCCTCTGTCTTCTGTAGGCCAGCCAGTTCTGTATCCAGTCAGCCAAATTTCCCTGTATCCCATTCCTCCTTACCTTCTGAATGATCCTACCATGGGAACCTTATCAAACACCTTGCTAAAATCCATTTACACCACATCCACTGCTCTACTTTCAACAATGTGTTTTGAAACATTCTCAAAGAATTCAACAAGGCTTGTGACGCATGATCTGCCCCTCACAAAGCCATGCTGACTAGCTCTAATCAAACTATGGTTTTCCAAGTAATGATAAATCCTGCCTCTCAGAATCCTTTCCTTTGCGCACTACAGAAGTAAGACTGACTGGTCTATAATTTCCAGGATTATCCCTATTCCCTTTCTTGGAAAAGAGGACTAACATTTGCTACCCTCCAATCATCTGGCTCTACTCCAGTGGACAGTAAGGATGCAAAGATCATCACCAAAAACACAGCAATCTGTTCCTGTAGTAACCTTAGGTATATCCCATCTGTCCCAGGGGACTCTTCTATCCTTATATTTTTCAACATTTTCAGCATATCCTCCTTCTTAACATCAACCTGTTCAAGCATATTAGCCTGTTTCATGCTGTCCTCACAAACGTCAAGGTCCCTCTCAGTAGTGAACACTGAAGCCAAGTATTCATTGAGGATCTCCCCTACTTCTTCCAACTCCAGGCTCACCCCTCACTCTGGCCATCCTCTTTTCCTTACATAAGTGTAGGATGCCTTAGGGTTTTCCTTAATCCAACCCACTAAATCTTTTTGATGCCCCCTTCTAGCTTTCCTAAGTCCATTCTTCAGTTCCTTTCTGACTACCTTGCAACCCTCTAGAGCTCTGTCTGTTCCTTGCCTCCTCAGCCTTAAGTCAGCTTCCTTCTTCCTCTTGAATAGATCTTCCACGCTCCTGGTCACCCAAGGTTCCTTCCCCTTTCCATCCCTTCATTATCTGAGTGGGACAAACCTATCCAGCACTCGCAGCATGTGCTCTCTAAACAACCTCCACATTTCTGCTGTGCATTTCCCTGAGAACATCTGTTCCCAATTTAGGCACCCTAGTTCCTGCCTAGTAGCATTGTAGTTCTCCCTCCCCCAATTAAATACTTTCCCATACTATCTACTCCTATCCTTCTCCATTACTAGAGTTGTGATCACTATCACCGAGAGATCTGACACCTGGCTTGGCTTGTTACCAAGTACCAAATCCAACTGGCCTCCCCTCCAGTCGGACTAACAATCTGAAGATATGAGTTCAAATCACAACATAGCAACTGGAGAATTAAAAATAAAATTAACTAAATCTGGAATAACAAAACTGGTATCAATAATGGTGACCCTGAAACTATCCAAAACACATCTGGTTCAATCCTGTTCTTTCAGGATGCAAATCTGGCATCTTTTCCCAAACTGGCCTGCATGTGACTTAAGACCCATAGCAATGTAAGTGACTCTTTGCCTGCAGAAATGGCCTGGAAAGCCATTCTGTTGTATCAAATTCCTGTGAAATGTCTAATCAGGTATGTGGGATCACCTTCACCTGAAAGTTCACCTCCCAAATCACATAACATCCTGACTTAGAAACATACTACTGTTCAGTTAATGTCACTGGCTCAAAACTCTGGACATCTCCAGGAACAACACTGCATGCCTCAACACCACAAGGACCACAGTTGTTCAAAACGCCTCACTACTGTCTTTGCAAAGGCATTCAGAAATGCTATTAAATGCTGACTTGGTCAGTATTGCCCACATCACATGAATGACTAAAAAAAACTTGAGTGAGGTACAAGATGATGACTAGCATCCGTGATACTGAAACACAGCATGGGAAAGACTCAATGCTTTCAGCAGAAGAAAAAAATTGGCAAGCTAAATATTTTTGCAACTATAATTAGGCAACAGCTGCTGCTCTTAAGTGGCAGACTGAAGAAAAGGGAGTAGTATGTGGGCTCTTGCCAACACATTGAAATTGGCATTTTTCTCCCATAGTTGACTCGTTAAGCTTCCCGTATTAGTTAAACTGTCAAATAAATAAGCATAATATATTTGACAGATTGTGAAAAACAATCCAAAGTAAAGCACAGAAACACATTTTAGTTGTTGCATGTAACCTGGAGGACTCATTCAGAAAAAACTAGAAAATGTAACAAAGTATTCTAAACTTCTTCACTTGATATAGCCTTCAAGTTTCAACAGTAGAAATTCTGCAGAGCTATTTGGAAGCTGTAGTTGTGGTATCACTGAATGGCATCTAGTTCCAAGATAGTTCCTTAAGGCACAGCGTGCAAGATGCTGAAGAGAACGAGGTTTGTTGATCATTTGTATAATGGATTCATAGAAAACTTGATGTTTCTGTAGAAAAGCATAAAGATCTTGTTTAAAGTCAATTCTGTGAACTCTGTTATCATAACTCTGTTAGAAAATATTAGATGGATTGTAGAATTATAACTTTATAGGACAGCATGAGGCCATTTGGCCCATTGCATCTATGCAGAACCAGTAAAATTGATGAAATGTTTACTTGAATACCATTTTTTCAGACTATCTCTACGCTTTCACATTTTTCCTTTACAAATATTCCTTTTAAATGAGTTGATATCCTTTATCACAAGAGATATTATCAGTAAAATAAAATCCAGAATCTATGCAATCTCTTAAGTAAAAAACTATTTTAGCTTTTCACTTTGCAATTCCAATGTGAGTTCACAGTCTATAGTTTCGAGGTTTGTACACGCCCATTTTAGAGACATGTGAAGACTACAAGGATCAACTAAGAGGAGCGACACCAATTGATGAAATTAAATCTTTGTTCAATGGAAGAATCTAATTGGCCCAGTGTGGTCACTCTGACTCTCTGCATGAACAGTTTAGATGGAGCTACTTTCGCATGACCCTGCAAATTTCCTTCCTTTCAGTGTTTATCCAACTCCTTTTGCAAAGCCACAATGCAAGCCACTTCGACCACAGTCTCAGGCAGTGCATTACAGATCCTAACCACTTGTTGCATAAATCAGTTTTTCCTCAAGTTGCTGGTGGTTCCTTTGACAATCACTTTAAATTGGTGTCCTCTCTGGCAATGCCTTCTGGCAATGGAAACAATTCCTCTCTATCTGCCCAACCTTAACCCCTCATGCTTTTAAACACCTCTATCAAATCTCCTCTTGACCCTCCCTTCCCTAGGAAGAACAGGCCAATTTCTCAAACCTATCCATTTAACTAAAACTCTCAGCCTTGGAAGCATTTTTAATGAATCTTTTCTGCATCTTCCCTCAGCCTTTACATCCTCCTAAAGTGTGGTGTATAGAATCTGACACATTACATCACTTGACATCAAATTAGTGTTTATAAAGGCAGATCAAAGCTTTCTTGCTTTTGCAATCCCAATATTTTGAAAGCCCAGATGGAAAATTTCTTTTAAAAACTTTCTCAATCTATGATCACCTTCAACAATTCTATTCTCCAGAACTGTGTTCTTTATTTATACTGAGATCTTGATTTTTCACACTGAAATAAACCATTTTACACTTTCTTACATGACATAAATTTCACTCGCCGCATGCTCACCCATTCCACCAGTCAGTAGGTTCTCTTGAAGTTCATCACTATTCTCCTCTAAACGCTTTGGAGACTTGACAGCCTACAGGGAGCAGCTTAAAATATTCAAGAAATACAGTGGAAGATAGTTCAACCATTCCATCAATTCTAAAGAATATGGATGTGGAATTAAGTACTATCACTATCACCAAAGAAGTAGTATGAGACAAACAAATGGGGTTAAAGGCAGATAAGTCCCCTGGCCCTGGTGGCTCACATCCTGGGATCCCCAAGGAGATAGCTGCAGAGATAATGGATGCATTGGTTGTAATTTTCCCAAAAAATCCTTGGATTCTGGAAAAGTACCAGAGGATTGAAAAACTGCAAATGTGACACTCCTCTTCAAAAAGGGAAGCAAACAGTAAGTAACAATAGGCCAATTAGTCTAACATCTGTTGTTGGAAAAGTATTGGAATCAATTGTTGAAGAAGTAATAGCAGAATATTTGGAAAATCATAACCTAATCAAACAGAGTCAGCATGGCTTGATGAAAGGGAAATCATCTCTGACTTGGGAGTGGCATGGTGGCTCAGTGATTAGCGCTGCTGCCTCACAGCAGCAGGGACCCAGGTCTGATTCCATCCTCAGATGACTGTCTGTGTGGAGTTTACACATTCTTTTTGGGTCTGCATAGGTTTCCTCCAGGTGCACCAGTTTTCCCACAATCCAAAGATGTGCAGGTGGATTGGCCAGGCTAAATTGCCCTGTGAAGTCCAGGGTTGGGATATGCTGAATCTGGGTGGATGGTCTTTGGAGGTGCAGACTCTATGGGATGAATGGCCTCTTACTGCATTGTAGGGATCCTATTATTTATTAGAGATTTTTGAGCAAGTCTCAACCAGGTTAGATAGAGGTGGTCCAGAAAATTTGTTATGTTTGGACTACCTGAAAGTGTTCAACTAGGCACCTCATAAAACGTTAGAAGAACAAGAGCCGATGCTGTTAGAGGCAGGATATTGACAAGAATAGACAATTGGCTGATGGGCAGGAAATGGTGAATAGGGATAAGGGATGTTTTTCAGGCTGCTGTCCCGTAACCAGTGCTATTCCACAGGGATCAGTGCTGGAACCACAACTGTTCACATATATGTTGACTTGGAGGAGGGAAGTGAATGTATTGCAGCCAAATTTGTAGACGACACAAAAATATGTTGAAAGGCAGGTTGAGAGAAGGATACAAACAATTTATAGAGATATTGAAAGGTTAAGTAAATGGGAAATGAGTTGACCAATAGAGTATCATGTGGGAAATGAGAAATTGTTCATTTTGGAAGGAAGAACAAAATAACAAAGTGTCAATTAAATGGAGAAAAACTGTAACACAAAGGGACTTGTGCATGAAACACAGAAAGGTAGCACACAGGTGTAGCAGTTAATCAGGAAGGCGACTGGAATGTTGGCGTTTATTTCAAGAAAGCTGGAATATAAGACTCGGAAAATTTTACTGCAACCGTACAAGGTGCTGGTGAGGCAATATTTGAAGTATTATGAGCATTTTTGGTCTCCTTATTTAAGAAAAGACATCATTTCATTGGAAGCAGTTCAGAGAAGGTTCACTGGGATTATCTCTGGCATGGGGGAGTTGTTTTATGAGCAAAGGTGAAACAGGTTGGGATTCTACTCACTGGAGTTGAGAAGAGGTGACTTCATTGAAACATATAGGATGCTAAAGGTGCTTGCTAGGGTAAATGCATAGAGAATATTTCCCCTCATGGAAGAATCTCAGACCGGAGGTCCTAATCTCAAAATAAAGGGGCACCAATTTAAGACTGAGATGAGAAGCAACCCTCTTAAAGGATTATGACTCTTCCGAACTCCTTGCGTCACAGTTATGGGGCAGAGTCCTGATGTATATTCAAGACAGAGATAGATGGTTTTTTGATCAGTAGGAAAACCAAGGAATACAAGAAAAAGGCAGGAAAGTGGACATTAGGAAGGTCACATCAGCCATGATCCTACTGGATGGTGGAGCTGCCTTGAGGAGCTGAATGGCCTACTCCTATTTCTTGTGGTCTCATGTTCTTGTCACCAGCAGTGCCTTTGCAAGATCCTCCAAATCAAGTAGAGGGAAAGGAAGTCCAACAGCAGTGTCTTCCCACAAGCCAATTTGTGCAGTATTTGAGGTGGTAATCATTTCTACACCAGCTCTGTTGGATGGGACACATCTGTCAAACACCTGACACCAAATTCCCAAAACAACTGCTCTATTCTGAGGAAAAAGAAGGAAGCATATGTCAGGTATAGACAGGATTGATCGAGTGAATCCTTAGAAGAGTATAAAGGAAGTAGGAGTATACTTAGGGGAAATCAGGAAGGCAAAAAGGGGACATGAGATAGCTTTGGCAAATAGAATTAAGGAAAGTCCAAAGGGCCCCTTTTAAGGACCAAAGGACATTAAGGACAAAAGGGTAACTAGGGAGAGAATAGGGCCCCTCAAAGATCAGCAAGGCAGTCTTTGTGTGGAGCCGCAGAAAATGGGGGAGATATTAAATTGATATTTTGCATCAGTATTTACTGTGGAAAAGGACATGGAAGATATAGACTGTAGGGAAATAGGTGGTGACATCTTGCAAAATGTCCATAATAGGGATGTACAGCATGGAAACAGTCCCTTCAGTCCAACCTGTCCCTGCCGACCAGATATCCCAACCCAATCTAGTCCCACCTGCCAGCACCCAGCCCATATCCCTCCAAACCCTTCCTATTCATATATCCATCCAAATGCCAGTTAAATGTTGCAATTGTACCAGCCTCCATCATATCATCTGGCAGCTCATTCCATACACATACCACCCTCTGCGTGAAAACGTTGCTGCTTAGGTCTCTTTTACTTCTGTCCCCTCCCACCCTAAACCTATGCCCTCCAGTTCTGGACTCCCTGACCCCAGGGAGGAAGTGCTGGATGTCTTGAAATGGTTAAAAGTCGATAAATCCCCAGGAGCTGATCAGGTGGACCTGAGAACTCTGTGGGAAGCTAGAGAAGTGATTGCTGGGCCTCTTGCTGAGATATTTGTATCATCGATAGTCACAGGTGAGGTGCCGGAAGACTGGAGGTTGGCAAACATGGTGCCACTGTTTAAGAAGGGTGGTAAAGACAAGCCAGAGAACTATAGACCGGTGAGCCTGACCTCAGTGGTGGAGGGAATCCTGAGGGACAGGACATACATGTACTTGGAAAGGCAAGGACTGATTTGGGATAGTCAACATGGCTTTGTGTGTGGGAAATCATGTCTCACAAACTTGATTGAGTTTTTTGAAGTAGTAACGAAGATGATTGATGAGGGCAGAGCAATAGATGTGATCTATATGGACTTCAGTAAGGCATTCGACAAGGTTTCCCATGGGAGACTAATTAGCAAGGTTAGATCTCATGGAATACAGGGACAACTAGCCATTTGGATACAGAACTAGCTCAAAGGTAGAAGACAGAGGGTGGTGGTGGAGGGTTGTTTTTCAGACTGGAGGCCGGTGACCAGTGGAGTGCCACAAGGATCGGTTGATGGGCCCTCTACTTTTGGTCATTTACATAAATGATTTGGATGCGAGCATAAGAGATACATTAGTAAGTTTGCAGATGACACCAAAATTGGAGGTGTAGTGGACAGCGAAGAGGGTTACCTCAGATTACAACAGGATCTGGACCAGATGGGCCAATGGGCTGAGAAGTGGCAGATAGAGTTTAATTCAGATAAATACGAAGTGCTGCATTTTGGGAAAGCAAATCTTAGGAGGACTTATACACTTAATGGTAAGGTCCTAGGGAGTGTTGCTGAACAAAGAAACCTTGGAGTGCAGGGTTCATAGCTCCTTGAAAGTGGAGTCGCAGGTAGATAGGATAGTGAAGAAGGCGTTTGGTATGCTTTCCTTTATTGGTCAGAGTATTGAGTACAGGAGTTTGGAGGTCATGTTGCGGCTGTACAAGACATTGGTTAGGCCACTGTTGGAATATTGCGTGCAATTCTGGTGTCCTTCCTATCAGAAAGATGTTGTGAAACTTGAAAGGGTTCAGAAAAGATTTACAAGTTTGCTGCCAAGGTTGGAGGATCTGAACTGAACAAGCTTGGGCTGTTTTCCCTGGAGCGTCGGAGTCTGAGGGGTAACCTTATAGAGGTTTACAAAATTATGAGGGGCATGGAGAGGATAAATAGGCAAAGTCTTTTCCCTGGGGTCAGGGAGTCCAGAACTGGAGGGCATAGGTTTAGGGTGGGAGGGGACAGAAGTAAAAGAGACCTAAGCAGCAACGTTTTCACGCAGAGGGTGGTATGTGTATGGAATGAGCTGCCAGATGATATGATGGAGGCTGGTACAATTGCAACATTTAACTGGCATTTGGATGGATATATGAATAGGAAGGGTTTGGAGGGATATGGGCTGGGTGCTGGCAGGTGGGACTAGATTGGGTTGGGATATCTGGTCGGCAGGGACAGGTTGGACTGAAGGGACTGTTTCCATGCTGTACATCCCTATGACTCTATGAGAAATCAAACATGCTGGAGAAACTCAGTAGGTCTTGCCGTATCTGTGGAGGGAGAAACACAGTTAATGTATCGAGTCTGATATGACTCTTTGGAACTGAAAGATTCTGGGAAATGTTGACAAAGAGGAAGGAAGAGTGAGTGGGAAGGATGGATGCCCAGAGTAAACAACAAAGCGAATGTTAATGGTGGTAAAGCAATGATGGAGATATAAAATAGATGTTAATAATGGGTGTGAAAAGGAGAAAATATGTTCACTCTGCTGAAGGCGGAGAAATCTAGAATAAAAAGTGATCTAACCAGTGTTGATATCGTGAAAACCAATCTGGCTCACTAATGCCCATTAGGGAAGATAATCTGTCATCCTTCGCTGGGTAAAAACAATGACTGCAGATGCTGCAAACCAGATTCTGGATTAGTGGTGCTGGAAGAGCACAGCAGTTCAGGCAGCATCCAAGTAGCTTTGAAATTGACGTTTCGGGCAAAAGCCCTTCATCAGGAATAAAGCTGGTCTGGCCTGCATATGACTCCAGACCCACAGCAATTTGGTTGACTCTTAACTTACCTCTGGACAACTAGCAATAAGCTATAAATCCTGATATAGCCAGCAATACCCAAATCCCCTGAATAAATAAAAACAAATGTTGCCACTGAATTTTTCACTGGTCCATATCTTTGGCTGAATGTTTGCCTTTTATATTTGGCTCCTCTCTCATTCAATCAACGTTTAAAATCTAAGAGTCTTTGTGGCACATGGAATATGATTATTTGACTGCAGAAGTTCCCTCCAGCTATTCATCTATAATTTGTGTTTTGACGAATTTTGCAATCTAATGGTCAATATATGTGATGCCATCCCCAAATTTAAAAGGCATGGATTTTTTCATTCCACACGCGAACCAATCTCAGTATAAAAGAGTTGACCCTTGAAGTCAATAGTTCAGATATTTATTATACATCTGACCCTTACAAAGCCTGTTTATTCCCTGCATTCAGGATCCTCCATGTAGGATAGGTCAAGTACAACAGTACTCATCTGAGGAATTAAACCATTCATTTAAGTATTTTTTAGCTTAACCAAGTTTAAATGGATCTGGTAAATAAAGTATATCAGAAAGGATACTATTAGCATCAGCAGTGATGACAATACTTCCACTGTAAATGTTGTCTTATGAGTTTATCATTGACATAAAATAGTTACATTTAGTGCTTTATTCTCAATTATTAAAAATGTGTTTGCTTCACCGATCTCCAGTACTAACTGTAGAATGTGTAGTGATTGTTAATTAAAGTATCATTCTACTGCACGTACCTGCCATACGTCAAGGGGTACTGACTCAATCCAAGAGTCACAAAGTGGAATAACCTCATAGGTATTTAACAGAGCTTCCATTGTCCACGGAGACACTGCACATTGTTTAAGCATCTGAAAAGTACACAAATTGTGCATCATTACATTTATCCTGAACTGCTGATTATCATATAAACATTAGACTCAATGGAAGAATTACTAGAGGTGCAAGCATTATGGCTTTAGGACAAATTGTAGAAGTATGGTGATGGCTAAATGAAGAACTGAACCGTACACAGACTAAGAAACTCCCAGGTTTCATTCCAGACCAATATTGAGTGAAATGATCTTCGTCAGTGAGGGAGCAGGAGAATCACAAATTAAAGTGTAGAGAGGAGGAATATCAGTGTGAGTTTGACCCAACAATACTGATTCGAAATGTTATGTATGGATATCAGGTGAGGACTGGATTGAGTGTATGTTAGGTGGTTTAATAATCAGCAACACTTTATGAGGTTTAGACATGGATAATAGCAACATTGAGAAGATACAAAAGTGCAATCATAGAGTCATAGAGTTGCACAGACCAGAAACAGACCCTTCGGTCCAACTCGTCCATGCTGACCAGATATCCCAACCACGGTGGCACAGTGGTTAGCTCTGCTGCTTCACAGTGCCAGAGACCCGGGTTCAATTCCCGCCTCAGGTGACTGACTGTGTGGAGTTTGCACATTCTCCCTGTGTCTGCGTGGGTTTCCTCCAGGTGCTCCAGTTTCCTCCCACAGTCCAAAGATGTGCAGGTCAGGTGAATTGGCCATGCTAAGTTGCCTGTAGTGTTAGGTTAGGGGTATGAGTGGGTTGCGCATCGGTGTGGACTTGTTGGGCCGAAGGGCCTGTTTCCACACTGTAAGTAATCTAATCTAGTCCCACCTGCCAGCAATTGGCCCATATCCCTCTAAACCCTTCCCATTCATATACCCATCCAGGTGCCTTTTAAATGTTGCAATTGTAGCAGCCTCTACCACTTCCTCAGGTAGCTCATTCTATACACGTACCCTTAGGTCTCTTTTATATCTTTCTCCTCTCACAATCAGTCAACAGCAACAATAGCAAGCAAAAGGCCAACAAGCTAAGGCGCTCACAATACAGGTGATAGAAGATTGGCTGTCTGGCAGAAAATAAAACAGTTTGCATAAACGGGGTTCTTTTCACATTGACAAATGTGACAGCTGGGATCTGCAGGAGTCTCTGCTAGGACCTCAACTTTTTTATCATTTATATCAGTGACTTGAATGAGAGGAGCCAAGGCATGGTAGCTAAATGACACAAAGATAGTTAGGAAAGTATGCTGCAAACATAACATAATGAGGTTGCATACAATATAGACAGGCCAGGTGAGTGGGTAAAATTTGGGCAGGTGGAAATATAATGTGGGAAAATATTAAGTAGTTCACTTTGACAGGAAGAATTTAGAAAGGCATTATTTAAATGGAGAATAACTGAAATGGGGCAATGTTCAAGAAAGATCGGGGTGTTCCAGTGCATGAGTCACAATAAAGTTAGTTTGTAGGTACAGCAGGTAATTAAGACCATGGAATACTATTCTTCATTACAGGAGGAAATGAATATAAAAATAAAGGTGTTTTGTTTCAATTATATCAAGCCTTGGTGAGACTACAATTTTGTTCTCATTTAAGGAAGGATGCAAGTACATTGCAGGTGATTCAGGTTTATTATGAGGAACTGAGTAAGTTGTCTTATGAAGAAAGGTTTGATAGACAACTCTGAGGTTCAGAAGAGTGAAGAGTGATCTGACTGAAATACAAAAGATTCTGAATGGTCTTGACAAGATAGATATGGAAGAGATGTTTCCTCTTGTAAGGGAGTCCAGAACTAAAGCATACCATTTTAAAATTAGGGTCACCCTTTCAGAATAGAGATGAGGAGATTTTTGTCTCTTAGAACGCTATGAGATTTTGAAACTCTCTGTTTCAGAACACAGAAGAGGCAGGGACCTTGAATAATTTTTAAGGTGGAGTTTTGATAGATTCTGAAATAAAGACAGTAAGTGCTGGATAAACTCAGCAGGTCTGGCAGCATTTGTGGATGGAGAAAAACAGAGTTAAGTTTTGAGTCCCATAACTCTTCTTTGGAACTAGTTTCGTGTTAGGAAAAGAAATCAAAGGATATCATGGTTGATGGGAACATGTGATTCATAACACTAACAACACACTAACACCACCTTACTGAATGGCAGAGCAGGCTCAAGTGGCCAAATAGCCTATTTCTACTCCCAATTTGCAAGTTCATAAAACCCTTTAGGAGAATAGGAGAGGAAAAAAAGTCACAAAAGGAAAACTTTCACTGTAATATTTGACAAGCAATCACACCAATATTTCAGCACTAGTCAAATACCATGGGGCTAGCTATCACATTTAGCTTACCAGGCACAAAATTCATGGGATTGTAAATAAAGCATTTTTAAATGCTACTTAATATTATTCTGGGTGGTCTGTAAAACTAAAGTCACACTTGTTCTTGCAGGTTTGTGGACAGCTACATTAAGACTAGTATCCCCTGTGCATGTTACTTCTCAGCCCAAAAACTGTTTAACAGCTCCATGACACAGCTTCACATCACACATTAATTGCAAAGTCAGAATACCTTCGGGTCAACAGGACCTGCACCATGGTTCAACAGATCTACAACAATTCGTTCAGGATGCTGTTCCAAGTAATCTTCGACAGCTTGTAAAATGCAGTCCATTGGGGTGTAGCCAGCACTGTTCTTGGCATTTACAGAGGCACCATGCAATAACAAAAGCTTGACAATATCGGGGTGCCCATTCCCACAGGCATTGTGGAGTGGTGTGTGATTTTTTTTCCCAGCAGTTTTCACATTGGCTCCCCAATTAATCAACATTTTACAGACTTTGTAATATCTGCCAAAAGCCTCAGGCTTGTCAGCATATGAGCACGCAGCATTTAGTGCAGTTTCACCTTCTCGGTTCTTCTTGTGACTGTAAGCACAATAGTTCAGGTAAAGGTCCACATGTTTGTCTAAACCATGTTTTGCAGCTATATGAAGTGGTGTATTCTCTCTGTCTTTGGTCTGCAGATTAACTCTGGCATTATGTTCCAACAGGAGCTTAGCACATCTGAAATGCACATGGAGAATTAGATGATACATATCATAAGCATTTCTTCAATTTCTAGAATGTTTTTTTACTGTCCCTGATGTTGGTGTTATATACTGAATCACAAAACCATACAGTACAGAATAAGCCCTTTGACCCATTGAATCTGCACTGACAAAAACTAATCTAAATCTATATTAATGGCATTTTCCTGCAGTTACTCCACAGTCTTGAATGTTATGACATTTCATATCATAATCCAAGTATTTTTAACCCTTTTAACCTCTGCTCCCAGGCAGCGCACTCCACATTCCCACCAGCCTCTGGGTGAAAAATGTTTGCCTGAAATCCTCAAATATATTCATACATATTTATACTTATTTAGCTCGGGTTTTCAGGGAAAGAATAAGGGGACAGTATTAAAAAGTATGCATGATCATTGATGTTGTTTATTGCATTTGATATGTTTCAATATTTTTCTATTCATTCACAAGATGTAGGCGACATGTTTATTGCCTATTCCCTGTTAGCTTGTTAGGCCATTTCCGAGGGCAGTTCAGAGTCAGCCACTGGCCTGAAGTCCCAAAACCAAGTAGGGACAAAGGTTTTCTTCCCTAAAATGACAATGTAATGAACTACTTAGTATTAGTTACTGATGCTAGCTCTTTATTCCTGATTTATTTAATTGACAGAATCTTCAGTACAGTGGAAGTACGTACAACCACACAAATTCAAAGCAGAATCAACCCCTCTAATCTACTCCACCATTCAACATGATCATGATTGATCTGATTGCGGCCTCAAATTCATATTCCCGCATACCCACAATAACCTTTAACTCCAGCTTGGTCATAAATCTATCTACTTCAGCTGTGAAAGCATTCAATTACACTGCGTCCATCACTCTCTGATGAAGAAGGTTTCAAAGATTCTTGGTCTTCTCGGAAAAAAATAGACTCCTCCTTTCCTCTATCTTAAGTGGGAAACAGCTTATTTTTAAACTGTGTCCCCTAGAATAGTCATGTCTCTGCTCATTAGTTCAGCCCCTTTGATTGCTCATCAGTGACATTCATCAGAAGCAGATGCCATTTCATATATGCACTCATTATACGATTTCTAACTTAAATTCATTAAAAAAATCTTGAAATGAGAACACTTGACAAAGACAATTCACCATCTAAACTTTAATTTTCCTCAGCTGCCTGAAATTGGGCATGTTGCAGAAGGATGCAGAAGGAACAGTTCAACAATATGGAGGATAATAGCAATGGATAGTCTCACTGCATCTCCAATCACTGATCACAGTACAGTTCAGATTTATTTTACACACATTCTGAACTCTGTATCCTAAATAAGATGAAAGATGAGCAGGTAAAGAGACACTAGTGTCAGCTTGACTCAGTAATAGCATTCTTACTTCTGTGGTGCAGGACTTGAGCACAGACTCTAGGCTGGCACTTGTGTGCAGCACTGAAGGATGGCCTCATCGTTATAAATGCCAGATACTGAATGGAAGGCCTATGGCTGTTCATGTTATGTAAAAGTTCTTCTAGCACTCTTCAGTGAAGAGGCAGCAAGTCCCTCTAGTGACATAATAAAGTTATTCCTCAACCACCAAAAAAAATTTAATCAGTTGTCTCATTTGTCAAGACCTTGGTCAATGGAAATTTATTCCATGTTTAAATACTAATCAACGGTGAGTGTACTTTTAACAATTATTCATTAGCTGTGAAGCACATTGGAATGTCCTGAGGCACTTAAAATAAAACTGAACTATTGTCCTCGCTACCTCATTGACCTTATTGCCAGACATGAAAAATATGGAATAGCAATCCAGGTGATTAGTGCAGCAACATCCTCTTCCTAACCTTTCCAAGGAATCACCTTATTCAATTTTACTTCATACTCAAGCTGCTTTGATTGAGATCAGATATGGCATGAGGAACTATTGGGTAAAGTGCATCGTAGTGTTTAATGGCAACTTTCATGCAACAGTAGTGCACATTTTGATATCTATACGTGTATTTTACTGATATGGACTTGGACCTATGTTTATATTTGCTATAAAAATACAGTTAAAGGGTTAATATCATCTCTGTTACTTGGTTTCCTAACATTGGATTATATGTATACATAGAAACATTATACTGTGCATTTCTCGAATGTCCTCACTTCTACATCTAAGCACAGAGAAAAAAGAGCTCTTTGCGCTAGCGATCAGCTGCAACATAACAATGTGTAACCAAGAAACATACTTACAGAAAGGTCTGGGGACTGGTGCACAGGTGCAAAGGAGCATACCCGTCTTCAGAGATTGCATTGGGATTAGCACCAATACTGAGCAAAAGCTGGGCGCATTCAGTGTGGCCATTGGCGCAGGCAGTATGCAAGGCAGTTGCTCCTCCAGGGGCAGCATTTACATCAGCACCATGCCCCAACAGGTGTTTCACACAAGCTGTATGTCCTCGCTCTGCAGCAATATGAAGTGCAGATGTCTGCTTCTGTTTGGAGATCAGTGACCAAAGACCTGCAATACAAAAATAGATCGTATGTCCATTAAAATGCATTGCAAAGCATATCTGGTAAGGCCTCAAAAGGGTGTATAATACTGCAACTTTATTAAATTGGCCATGACTAAAACAAATTGTTTGACTCAAGAGGCCTCCTGAATGTAGGACAGAGCAAAATTAAGCCTACATTAATCAGTAAAAGTTCACAACATAAGTTATTCTAGGAATAGTATGATGACTGCAAGGTGGAGTTAAATTTGAAGAGGTGTTGTAAATGTAATTACAGCAGGAATTCAATTTTATTGTTCTCAGAATTGTAAATATAATAGAAATCATACAACCTATTGACTCGTTCTCTAGTCTAGAATGGTGTTGGTCAAAAAATCCACCTTCCTGCTATCCAGAGCTCTTTTCCCTTTTATTAATAAATTGAAACTTCATCTTCACTTTGTAAGAACAGATGTTCTCTCAAAAAAATTGCAAAAGCACCCACTCGCTTCGCTTTTAACTCCAGCCAGATTCTGTGTGCAAACTAATCAGGTAAGAAAGACTTATGTTAAAAATGCACCTCCTACAGCCATTGAAGAACTTTTGAAATATAGTCAGCTTTGTTAATATAGGGAAACATGGAAACATAATTGTTCATTCCAAGTTCCTGCACTGAGGTAAGTACCAAATAATCTCGTTTTTGTTTGGTTGAAGGATGAATGATAGTGAATCATAGAATAATTTAGCAGAGGGATCTATTGTGGCCCATCAAATCTATACCAGCCCTTTCAAACAGCAACATTTTTAATACACTTCCCTATTCTTTCTCTGCAGTTTTGTCTTTCAAATACTTAACAAGCAATGAAAGTGGGAGAATTTCATTTCTCTTCTTCAGCTAATGCAAGAGGTTATTTTACACTTTCCTGAGAGGACAGACAGAAGCAAAAGACAGAATCTCCATTATAATGCACTGAGCCGTCATCCATGTTATTTGCTCCAGTCCCCAGACTAAGACATTTACCTGTGTGTTTTGACTGAAGCATGGGATCTCGATGTTGTGGCCATTTCAGAGACATGGCTAGAGGAGGGACAGGAATGGTTGTTGCAGATTCTGGGATTTTAGATCTTTCAGTAAGAACAGAGAAGATGATAAAAGGTGGGGTGGGAGTGTGGCATTGTCCATCAAGGGTAGCATTACAGCAGCTGAGATAATGCTTGAGAACTCATCCACTGAGGTAGTTTGGGCTGAGGTTAGAAACAGGAAAGGTGAGGTCACCCTGTTGGGAGTTTTCTATCTGAATTGTTCCAGGGATGTAAAGGAAAGGATAGCAAAGATGATTTCGATAGGAGCAAGAATAACAGGGTAGTTGTTATGGGGGTCTTTAACATCCCCAATATTGGCTGGGAAAACTATAGTTCAAGTAGTTTAGATGGGTCAGTTTTTGTTCAATGTGTGCAGGAGGGTTTTCTGACACAGTAAGTAGATAGACTAACAAGAGACAATGCCATATTGGATTTGGTAATAGGGAATGAACCCGGCCAGGTGTTAGATTTGGAGGTAGGTTAGCACTTTGGCAATGGTGACCATAATTTGGTTATGTTTACAATAGAAATGGGCAGGGATAGGTATATACCTCAGGGAAAGAGGTATAACTGGGGGAAAGGCAATAATGATGTGATTAGGCAAGATTTAAGATGCATAGGATGGGGAAGGAAACCGCACGGGATGGACACTTGAAATATGGAGCTCAATCAAGGAACAGCTACGCGGGTCCTTGATAAGTATATACCTATCAGGCAGGGAGGTAGTTGTTGAGAGAGGAAGCCAAGGTTTACTAAAGAAGTTGAAGCTCTTGTCAAGAGCAAGAAAAAGACTTATGTGAGGATGACGTGTGAAGGTCAGTTAGGGGGTTTGAGACTTATAAGTTAGCCAGAAAAGATCTAAAGAGAGGGCTAAGAAGAGCCAGGAGGGGATATGAAAAGCTGTTGGTGGATAGGATCAAGGAAAACCTTGATAGGTATATCAGGAATAAAAGAATGACTAGAGTAAGATTAGGGCCAATCAAAGGTAGTAGTGGGAAGATGTGTGTGGAATCTGAGGACATTAGGGAAGCGTGTAATGAATACTTTTTGTCAGTATTCACATTGGAACAGGCAATGTTAGTGAGAATACGGAGGTACAGGCTACTAGATTAGATAGGATTGACAAAGATGAGGATTTAGCAATTTTGGAAGATCTGAAAATAGATAACACCCCTGGGCTGGATGAGATTTATCCTCAGATTCTCTGGGAAGCTAGGGAGGAGATTGCACAGCCTTTAGCTTTGGTCATTATGTCATCATTGTTGACAGGTGTAGTGCCAGAAGACTGAAGGATAGCAAATGTTGTTCCTTTGTTTAAGAAGGGGAGTCGGGACAATCCTGGTAATTATAGGCCAGTGAGCCTTACTTCGGCGGTAAGGTGTTGGAAAAGGTTCTAAGAGATAGGATTTATAATCATCTGGAAAGGAATAACTTGATTAGGGATAGTCAACACAGTTTTGTGAAGGGTAGGTCGTGCCTCACTAACCTTGTTGAGTTCTTTGAGAAGGTGACAAAACAGGTGGAGGAAGGTAAAGTGGTTGATGTGGTGTATATGGATTTCAGTAAGGTGTTTGATGAGGTTCTACACGGTAGGCTATTGCACAAAATGCGGAGTTTTGGAATTAAAGGTGATTTAGCAGTTTGGATCAGAAATTGACTAGCTGAATGAAGACAGAGGGTGATGGTTGATGGGAAAAATTAATCCTTGTGGTGTACCACAAGGATCTGTTTTGGGGCCACTGCTGTTTGTCATTTTTATAAATGATCTGGTTGTGGACGTAGAAGGATGTGTCAGTAAATTTGTAGATGACACTAAGGTAGGCAGAGTTGTGGATAGTGCTGAAAATGTGTTGCTGGAAAAGCGCAGCAGGTCAGGCAGCATCCAAGGAACAGGAGAATCGACGTTTCGGGCATGAGCCCTTCTTCAGGAATGAGGAAAGTGTGTCCAGCGGGCTAAGATAAAAGGTAGGGAGGAGGGACTTGGGGGAGGGGCGTTGGGAATGCGATAGGTGGAAGGAGGTCAAGGTGAGGGTGATAGGCCAGAGTGGGGTGGGGGCGGAGAGGTCAGGAAGAAGATTGCAGGTTAGGAAGGTGGTGCTGAGTTCGAGGGATTTGACTGAGACAAGGTGGGGGGAGGGGAAATGAGGAAACTGGAGAAATTTGAGTTCATCCCTTGTGGTTGGAGGGTTCCCAGGCGGAAGATGAGGCGCTCTTTCTCCAACCGTCGTGTTGCCATGGTCTGGCGATGGAGGAGTCCAAGGACCTGCATGTCCTTGGTGGAGTGGGAGGGGGAGTTGAAGGGTTGGGCTACAGGGTGGTTGGGTTGGTTGGTCCGGGTGTCCTAGAGGTGTTCTCTGAAACGTTCCGCAAGTAGGCGGCCTGTCTCCCCAATATAGAGGAGGTGGCGAGGAAGGGGAGGGAGGTGTCTGAGACAGTCCAGGTGAATTTAAGGTTGGGGTGGAAGGTGTTGGTAAAGTGGATGATCTGTTCAACCTCCTCGTGGGAGCACGTGGCAGTGCCGATACAGTCATCGATGTAGCGGAGGAAAAGGTGGGGCGTGGTGCCAGTGTAGCTGCGGAAGATGGACTGTTCCACATATCCTACGAAGAGGCAGGCATAGCTGGGGCCCATGTGGGTGCCCATGGCTACTCCTTTGGTTTGGAGGAAGTGGGAGGATTGGAAAGAGAAGCTGTTCAGGGTGAGGACCAGTTCAGTCAGTCGAAGGAGGGTGTCAGGTGTCACCGATTCCCACAGGTACCTAGACTACACCTCCTCCCACCCTGTCCCCTGTAAGAACACCATCCCATATTCCCAATTCCTTCGTCTCCGCCGCATCTGCTCCCAGGAGGACCAGTTCCAATACCGTACAACCCAGATGGCCTCCTTCTTCAAAGACTGCAATTTCCCCCCAGATGTGGTCGATGATGCCCTCCACCGCATCTCCTCCACCCTTGAGCCCAGCCCCTCCAACCGCCACCAGGACAGAACCCCACTGGTCCTCACCTACCACCCCACCAACTTCCATATACAGCGTATCATCCGCCGTCATTTCCGCCACCTCCAAACGGACCCCACCCCTCCCCTATCAGCGTTCCAAAAAGACCACTCCTTCTGTGACTCCCTCATCAGGTCCACACCCCCCACCAACCCAACCTCCACTCCCGGCACCTTCCCCTGCAACCACAAGAAATGCAAAACTTGCGCCCACACCTCCCCTTACTTCCCTCCAAGGCCCCAAGGGATACTTCCATATCCGCCACAAATTCACTTGCACCTCCACACACATCATCTATTGCATCCACTGCACCCGATGTGGCCTCCTCTATATTGGGGAGACAGGTCGCCTACTTGCGGAACGTTTCAGAGAACACCTCTGGGACACCGGACCAACCAACCCAACCACCCCGTGGCTCAACACTTCAACTCCCCCTCCCACTCCACCAAGGACTTTCAGGTCCTTGGACTCCTCCATCGCCAGACCATAGCAACACGACGGTTGGAGGAAGAGCGCCTCATCTTCCGCCTAAGAATCCTCCAACCACAAGGGATGAACTCAGATTTCTCCAGTTTCCTCATTTCCCCTCCCCCCACCTTGTCTCAGTCAAATCCCTCGAACTCAGCACCACCTTCCTAACCTGCAATCTTCTTCCTGACCTCTCTGGCCCCATCCCCACTCCGGCCTATCACCCTCACCTTGACCTCCTTCCACCTATCACATTTCCAACACCCCTCCCCCAAGTCCCTCCTCCCTACCTTTTATCTTAGCCTGCTGGACACACTTTCCTCATTCCTGAAGAAGGGCTTATGCCCGAAACGTCGATTCTCCTGTTCCTTGGATGCTGCCTGACCTGCTGCGCTTTTCCAGCAACACATTTTCAGCTCTGTTCTCCAGCATCTGCAGTCCTCAATTTCTCCTACTGTCAGTAACAGCCAAGCAATTCTAATGAAAATTAGGAAGATGCTCTTCATTACTCTCTGAAGGGCTGCTTCCCTGTACGTATTAGCTATATAGTTAAAAATGAGTTTGAACAGCCAAGGTTTCCCACAGGGAATACAAATTTGGTTTGATATTGGAATAGTCTTGTCTCTCGTCACTTGAACAGTATGTTTTGTAGGATGATTTGGAGATGCCGGTGTTAGACTGGGGTGTACAAAGTTCAAAATCCTCCACAATCACCTGATGAAGGAGCAGCGCTCCAAAAGCTAGTGCTTCCAATTAAACCTGATGGACTATAACCTGGTGTTGTGTGATTTTTAATTTTGTTTTGTAGAAAGTTACTATCGGCAGATAACAGGCAGGTTTGAACATTCCAAAAGACTACAGCTTCTAAAATCCTGCCATGAATTTTGCATTTTGTCTATTGTGCAGAAAGAATAAGACATCCAAGCAAAAACCAACACCCCTGATTCCACCTGCAGAACAGACCCTGGGCAGGGATGATCCTCAAGGTACTGGATTAGTGGTGCTGGAAGAGCACAGCAATTCAGGCAGCATCCAACGCTGCTCGTTGGATGCTGCCTGAATTGCTGTGCTCTTCCAGCACCACTAATCCAGTATTTGGTTTTCAGCATCTGCAGTCATTGTTTTTACCTTGATGATCCTCAGGGTGCCAAGTGTGAGTATTTAACTTTGTTAATAGAGTGCTAAATACCCTGAGGTTAAAGTTAAATGGTAATCAGGAATTGTGAACTAATTATTCAGTTGTATTCATATGTATAGAAAGCAGACTCTTATAACACAGTGGTAATATCCCTTGAACATAGGAGAGTCCCCAGATTCAAGTCTCATGTGCTACAGAGGTGTGTAATAAAAGCCTGAATAGACTGATTAGGAAATATCAATAAAACAATTCTCATGTTCAAAATCCATCTGCCCCAGAGGTGTGTCATAACACATCTGAACTGATTGATAAAAATATCTTTAACTACAGCCTGTAAACCTAACTTGATCTGGGACTGAATGCATGCATTTTGTGGGTAAGAAAGTATAAAGCAGAATCAAATAGTGGTGGTTGGTTGCAATAACCATCCCACAAGAATATGTATGCCTGGACTTTGTCTACAAGTATTTATTGTATGGTATATAACATTGAGATAGAAAGAAGTTCTATCTAAAAATAAGCACATATGACAAAACTCATCTTTCAAATTAGATACTGTTAAGATTTTTACCACAGAAATTTCCCCTTAACATGTCAAAACTTGTAAAAATATGGAAGAATAGGTTTTTTCAAAAAATGCAATAAGGTAGGTAAAGAAAAGTTATTTCCTTTGGCAGTGGCATTTTAGAAGAGTGGGCACATTCTTCAATCAGATCCACATCAGTTAGGAGTGAAAGTCTGACGCATTTTTCCCCACACAAAACCAATGAAAATCTAGAACTCATTTTTCTATTCCCTTATAAAATTCCCTCTTTTTCAATAAGGTTATAGATGCTGGGTTGATTGGAAATTTGAAACCTGATCATTTTTTAAAAAGGTATTTTTAAGATGAGGATGTTTCTTTTTGCACAAGGAAGGGGGATTTGCTGGGTCTGAGTTGGGGAAATGAAATGGAAATGAAGTATCAGAGGGGAATGACTTAGGAGATAGTGATCATAGTATCAAAAGGGCTTGGTTAGATATGAGAAAGGAGTAAGTGAGGACTGCAGATGCTGGAGATCAGAGCTGAAAATGTGTTGCTGGAAAAGCGCAGCAGGTCAGGCAGCATCCAAGGAGCAGGAGAATTGACATTTCGGGCATGAGCCCTTCTTCAGGATATGAGAAAGAACAAGGAGCAATTCACAATAAAAATAATTAGCAGAGCGCCAAATTCAAAATATCAGAGCAGATCTGGACCAGTTAATTTATAATCAAATCTTGGCAGGCAACTATACAACAGGTTACCTTTAAGTTGGGTACAGTCAATGTACACTTCCATAAGGGAGAAAGGATAACAGAATAGAACACAATTAAGCCAAACAAAAATAGATATGACAGGTGAAAAGGAAGCAGGAACAACAAATAGAGAAAATTCGAAGAGACTGGAAGCAAATATAAAAAAGGAAATCAAAAGTCTTTGATAGGCTTATAAATTGTAAAAGGATGATAAAAATAACAGTAGTCAATTAGGTTGTGAAAAGGGATTTGTGTGCAGAGAGGGTAAAATTCTAAATGAACATTTTGTATCTGCCTTTTACCAAGTAAGGAAATGCTATCAAAGTCGTTGTGAAATAGGAGGTAACTGAGACACTGGAAGGGCCAAACACTGCTAACAGGTGACATTAGAAACATTTGATTATGCCTAAAGCAGCTAAGTCCTGAGAACTGGATTAGATTCATCCAAAGATACCTCAAGAAGTAACGGGTCTGGCCATGTTATACCAGCCTCTTTGGAACATAGAGATAGTGACCACTGTAAATGTAACTTCCCTATTCAAGAAATGTGTGCAAGAATAAGCTTAGCAATGGTATAGCAGTCAATTTAATCTTTGGTGGGAAGGGTTTATGAGGTGGCAATCGATGAGAAAATTAAATAATTCCAATAAACGTAGATAAATTGAGAGAGAGCTGGCAAGGATTTGTAAAGGGCAAATTGTGTTTAACTAATTTGGTTCAGGTTTTTGATAAGGTAGTAGAGGATTTCTGAGGCTAATGAAGTTAATGTTGTATAAAAGTACTTCCAAAACCCATTTGATAATAGCTTCATCAGCAAAGATGAAGGTCATGGAATAAAAGAGATCTGGATACAATGTTAGCTCAGTAAAAGGACACATAAAAGAGGAATCAGTGTTTATCAGATTGATTGATATACAATGGGGTTCCCAGAGATCAGTATTGGGACTAATGTTTTTCTCGATCTATATTTATGATCTTGACATGGGTGTGACATGGGCAAGGCAGAATTTCACAATTTGAGGGGACACAAAGCAAAGTTTTGTGAACTATATTGAGGACAGCGATAGACTTTAAAAAAATCAAACTGTACCTATCTATTTTCTGTATTTTTGAAATGGGAAAAGGACTGTTTTAAAAACCAAGCAATATTGAAGGACTGCTGTACTTATGGAAAAAAGCAAGTAATCTGACACTCATTATAAATATTGTTTATACAGCTGCTTGTTAAGCTGTAGCAGAAGCTTCATTTGCAAACAAGCTAGAACTCAGGGATGTTTACAGATGGAGCTTTTGGCTGGCAACAAATAGCTGATTGGTCTATGGACTCGTGACCAGTTATTTATAAAAGAGGTCTTCTGTCTGCCACCAAGTATATGATTGGCTGCTGGGTACTTGAATAAATGTGAACAAATTAGTCAGAAACCATTGGATCTTGGACAAGAATGAACTGCAGTGGAAAGTATCTCAAACCTGAATATAGCCAATTTATTTCCCTTTACCAGTTGCTATAAGGTGTGACTTTTAATTGATAAATCAAAGACTTTCATTAGTAGAAAACAGTCACCCTGTGCCTCCTGCAAATAAGTGAAATACCTGGAGAAGGATGATTGGGAAGCAATCTTTTAAAGCAAACTTTCAGAAATCTTTAACTTTTGGGAACAGTGGGGCTTGATTTTCAGAGCACTATTCCAGTCAGCTGTAAGACAGAAGAGTGAAGTGATACATTTTGTTCGGGATAACAAAGAAATGGAATAGAAAATTTTTAAAAATTCAATTCTAAAGAAGTTCAGCAGCAGAGGGACGTGGGGTATATATGCAAAAATCAGCAAAGTTTGTGAAAACAGTTAATAGAGTATAATATAGAGTACAAAAGCAAGGAAGCTTTGTCAAACCTTTATCAAACTCTGATTTAGCCTCTATTGGAGTCTTGTGTCTAATTTTGGGCAACATACTTTAGGAAGAACAGGAAATCATTGGAAATGGTGCAGAAATTATTCAAAGGAAAGGGGTAATGGACTTCAGACATGACAATGCATTAGAAATACAGGGGGCTGTTCTCCTTAAAGAAGAAGAAAGTGAAAGGAAATTCAATTGCGATGTTTAGAATTGTAAAGAATTTAGACAGTGTAGATTTGAAGAAACAGTTCTTATCAGTGGAAGAACCAAGAACCAAAGTCACTGCTTTAAGAAAATAGGCATAAAGAACCAAAAGCAACAGCTGGAAAAGCTTATTTCTGCAGCAAGTGGTTGGGATCTTTGAATGCACTATCTGAGATTGAATTTTGCCTCTATCGTGGAATTAGATCATTATCTGAAAAAAAATTATTATAGACACTAAAGGGAAGAAAATCAGTGGAGTGGGACTAGCTGAGTTGTTGCCAATGAGCTCCTTCCACAGTTCCAAGGGCATCAAAAAATAAGGATTAAAGCTGGATAAACTGAGTCTGTAATAGTAAACAGCTACAATCTATTTGAATGACAGAACTGACTTGAGGAACTGAATGGTCTATTTCTGTCTCCTGGTTTTATTTGACAATAAAACATTAGGGTTAATATAGACTGGATCTGAAAATCATATAGTGCAGATGCTGGAAACCCAAAACGCAAAATATTTCAAATATCTGTTCAGGCAGCATCTGAGTCGAAACTAAAAGTCACATTTTAGATGTAAATGTTTACTCCAATTAAGAAGATTTTATGTATAAATAGCATTTAGAACACAGATTAGAATAATGGGTTATAAAGGGCTCAACAAATACAGGAGAAAATTATTAAGTGATAGGATGTTTAGATGGGGAACAAGACTTTCTTAAATGGCACATGATATTCTCACTTTAAACAAAAATGTGTAATGAGAAAAAATAATGTCAACATTCATCAGTTATGTGCATAAATATTTTAGGGGTCTAGTCAAATAGCAATAGAAAGGGAAGCAGGAAAACTGACAAGAAGAGCTGGATCATTCCAGAAGCCTGGAAGAAAATAAGCAAATTGACAAAAAATGTTAACATCATCATGTATGTTAAAACCAAGAGCTGAGCAGTTTGCAGACAGGTTAATTAGAGAAAGCAGCACTCAGCAGGGCAATACTTATTTCATAAATGGTCTAAAAACGATAATAGTGCTGGGCCTGTCAAGGCCTATTCCAACATCCTTTGAACGGACTCTGTAATAAAAGGTGCGACAGCCAAATAATTCAAGAGAAGCCTTTTTACTGTCCCAGTATGCAGACTATAAAGGAAACTAGAGATCTAAGAGAATTCAAATTTGCAAGATCTGATGATCAATAGTCAGCCTATTTCACTTCCTGAAGAAGGGCTCATGCCCGAAACGTCGATTCTCCTGTTCCTTGGATGCTGCCTGACCTGCTGCACTTTTCCAGCAACACATTTTCAGCTCTGATTCTCCAGCATCTGCAGTCCTCACTTTCTCCTATCTCACTATAGTCTATTTTGGTAATAAATTAATGAAAATGTAAACAGCAGTTTCTTGGTTATCTGTAGAGTAATTTACTTATGTCTGGTACAACAATAATCATCTTAATGCCTGAATTCAGTCATCACCATCAGTATGCAATAACATTTCAAAAGTGACATAAACTAGACTGGAATTGTTTATCATTAAACCTTTAAAGACAAATGATGGTTGGCTGCATTCTCAATAAACTAAAAGGTTTCTTCTGTTTTCTCTCCCTCTGCACCAATACCAAGAACCTCGTGTTTCTGCTCCAGCTATTGGAAAGCAGTTTTAAAACATTGAACTTAAAGTCAGACTAAGAAATATAATGTACAGAAGTGCCTGCTGTTTGACACAGCCTTCCTTCTATATTCCCGGTACATCAAAAGCAAGTCATATTCCTGGGTGTAGGTGCTTTGATGTGTAAAAAATTAAGATGTTCCTGAGCTTGCCTGAATTCCTACTGAACAAAGTACTACGTAAACTGCAACTTCTAAAATAAAATGCAAGTAGCATATGGTTAGTTCAATTACAATAACTGAATTAAAAAAAAATAACATGGATGGAACAGTGAACAATGTATCCTATCTCTCGACCTGAGCAGGACGAACTTGGGAGCAAGGAGGAAGGGTACAGAAGGAAAAATAAGCAAGATTCTGAAGCAACAAGAGGCATTTGGCATAAATATGGTAAGGAAAGGTGGAGAATGCACTGTTCCAATCTGTGCGGAGGTAGGGCCAGAAAGGACAGGTTCAAGTTCGACCTGCTCCTCCCAAATGTGTCATATTATGAGTAGGACCGTTAAAATAACTATGAGAACAGATCTCTCATCTCAATGGGAGTTTATGGGGAGCAACAGCTTATTGGTACTGTCACCAAACTATTAATTCGGAAACTATAATCATCCATAAACTAAAACTATTAATCCAGAAACTCAGCTAATGTTCTGGGTTCAAATCCTGCCACGGCAGATGGTGGAATTTGAATTGCATAATTTGGAGTTAAGGGTCCAATAATGACCACAAATCCACTGCCTAGTGTTGGGGGGGAAATCCCATATGGTTCACTAACACCATTCAAGGAAGGAAATCTTCCATCCTTACCTGGTCATAGAGTCATAGAGCCATAGAGATGTACAGCATGGAAACAGACTCTTAGGTCTAACCTGTCTATGCTAAGCAGATATCCCAACCCAATCTAGTCCCACCTGCCAGCACCTGGCCAATATCCCTCCAAACCCCTTCCTATTCATACACCCATCCAAATGCCTCTTAAATGTTGCAATTATACCAGCCTCCATCACTTCCTCGGGCAGCTCAGTCCATATACAAACCACCTTCTGTGTGAAAAAGTTGCCCCTTAGGTCTCTTTTATATCTTTCCCCTCTCACCCTAAACCTATGCCCTCTAGTTCTGGACTCCCTGACTCCCTTTGTCTATTTATCCTATCCATGCCCCTCATAACTTTGTAAACCTTTATACGGTCACCCCTAAGCCTCGAAACTCCAGGGAAAACAGCCCCAGCCTGTTCAGCTTCTCCCTATTGCTCAAATTCTCCAACCCTAGCAACATCCTTGTACATCTTTTCTGAACCCTTTCAAGTTTCACAACATATTTCCAATAGGAAAGAAACCAGAATTGCACACAATATTCCAACAGTGGCCTAACCAATGTCCTGTACAGCCGCAACATGACCTCCCAACTCCTGTACCCAACACTCTGACCAATAAAAGAAAGCATACCAAACGCCTTCTTCACTATCCTATCTACCTGCGACTCTACTTTCAAGGAGCTATGAACCTGCACCCCAAGGTCTCTTTGTTCAGCAACACTCCCTAGGTCCTTACCATGAAGTGTATATGTCCTGCTAAGATTTGCTTTCTCAAAATGCAGCACCTTGCATTTATCTGAATTAAACTCCATCTGCCCCTTCTCGGCCTATTGGTCCATCTGGTCAAGATCCTGTTGTAATCTGAGGTAACCGTCTTCGCTGTCCACTACACCTCCAATTTACTAACTTACTAACTATACCTCTGATGCTCGCATCCAAATCATTTACATAAATGATTAAATGTAGGGGACCCAGCAAACTTACTAACTGTACCTCGTATACTCACATCCAAATCATTTATGTAAATGACAAAAAGTAGGGGACCCAGCACCGATCCTTGTGGCATTCCACTGGTCACAGACCTCAAGTCTGAAAAACAACCCTCTACCACCACCCTCTGTCTTCTATCTTTGACCCAGTTCTGTATCCAAATGACTAGTTCTCCCTGTATTCCGTGAGATCTAACCTTGCTAATCAGTCTCCCATGGGGAACCTTGTCAAATGCCTTACTGAAGTCCATATAGATCACATCTACCACTCTGCCCTCATCAATCCTCTTTGTTACTTCTTCAAAAAACTCAACCAATTTTGTGAGACATGATTTCCCACACTCTAAGCCATGTTGACGATCCCTAATCAGTCCTCGCCTTTCTAAATACATGTACGTCCTGTCCCTCAGGATTCTGTCTAACAACTTGCCCACCACCGACATCAGGCTCACTGATCTATAGTTCCCTGGCTTGTCCTTACCACCCTTCTTAAACAGTGGCACCACGTTAGTCAACCTCTAGTCTTCTGACCCCTCACCCGTGACTATTGATGATACAAATATCTCAGCAATCACTTCTCTACCTTCCCACAGAGTTCTAGGGTACACCTGATTTGGTCCTGGGGATTTATCCACATTTATGCATTTTAAGACATCCAGCACTTCCTCCTCTGTAATATGGACATTTTGCAAGGTGTCACCATCTATTTCCACACAGTCTATATCTTCCATATCCTTTTCCACAGTAAATACTGATGCAAAATACTCTTTTAGTATCTACCCCATTTTCTGCGGCTCCACACAAAGACCGCCTTGTTGATCTTTGAGGGGCCCTATTCTCTCCCTAGTTACGCTTTTGTCCTTAATGTATCTGTACAAACCCTTTGGATTCTCCTTAATTCTATTTGCCAAAGCTATCTCATGTCCCCTTTTTGCCTTCCTGATTTCCCCCTAAGTATACTCCTACTTCATTTATACTCTTCTAAGGATTCACTCGATCTATCCTGTCTATACCTGACATATGCTTCCTTCTTTTTCTTAACCAAACCTTCAATTTCTTTAGTTATCCAGCATTCCCTATACCTTCCAGCCTTTCCTTTCACCCTGACAGGAATATACTTTCTCTGGATTCTTGTTATCTCATTTCTGAGGGCTTCCCATTTTCCAGCCGTCCCTTTACTTGCGAACATCTGCCCCCAATCAGCTTTCGAAAGTTCTTGCCTAATACCGTCAAAATTGGCCTTTCTCCAATTTAGAACTTCAACTTTTAGATCTGGTCTATCCCTTTCAGTCATTACTTTAATTCTAATAGAATTATGGTTGCTGGCCCCAAAGTGCTCCCCCACTGACACCTCAGTCACCTGCCCTGCCTTATTTCCCAAGAGTAGGTCAAGTTTTGCACCTTCTCTAGCAGGTACATCCGCATATTGAATCAGAAAATTGTCTTGTACACACTTCAGAAATTCCTGTCCATCTAAACCTTTAACACTATGGCAGTCCCAGTCAATGTTTGGAAAGTTAAAATCCCTTACCATAACTACCCTATTATTCTTACAGAGAGCTGAGATCTCCTTACGTGCTTGTTTCTCAATTTCCCGCTGATTATTGGGGGGTCTATAATACAATCCCAATAAGGTTATCATCCCTTTCTTATTTATTAGTTCCACCCAAATAACTTCCCTGGATGTATTTCCAGGAATATCCTCTCTCAGCACAGCTGTAATGCAAAACCTTATCAAAAATGCCACACTCCCTCCTCTCTTGCCTCCCTTTCTATCCTTCCTATAGCATTGGTATCCCTGAACATTAGATTAGATTAGATTAGATTACTTACAATGTGGAACCAGGCCCTTCGGCCCAACAAGTCCACACCAACCCTCCGAAGAGCAACCCACCCAGACCCATTCCCTTACATTTTACCCCTTCACCTAACACTATGGTCAATTTAGCATGGCCAATTCACCTAACCTGCACATCTTTGTGACTGTGTGATGAAACCGGAGCACCTGGAGGAAACTCACGCAGACATGGGGAGAATGTGCAAACTCCACACAGACAGTTGCCTGAGGTGAGTTAAGCTGCCAGTCCTGCCCATCCCTGAGCCATGTTTCTGTAATTGCTATGATATCCCAGTCCCATGTTCCTAACCATGCCCTGAGTTCGTCTGTCTTCCCTGTTAGGCCCCTTGCATTGAAATAAATGCAGTTTAATTTATTAGTCCTACCTTGTCCCCACCTGCCCTGACTGTTTGACTCACTTCTGTTCTCAGCTGTACCAGTCTCAGATTGATCTCTTTCCTCACTATCTCCCTGGGTCCCAACCCCCTCCCCCCCCCCCCACCCCCGACCTTACTAGTTTAAAGCCTCCCAAGCAGCTCTCGCAAATTTCCCTGCCAGTATATTAGTCCCCTTCCAATTTAGGTGCAATCCATCCTTCTTGTACAGGTCACTTCAACCCAAAAGAGATTCCAGTGATCCAAAAATGTGAATCCTTCTCCCAGACACCAGCTCCTCAGCCATGCATTAAGCTGCTCTATCCTCCTATTCCTGCTCTCACTAGCTCGTAGCACCGGGAGTAATCCAGATATTACTACTCTCCATGACCTTTTTAAATTCCAGCCTAACTCTGTAATCTCCCTTCAGAATCCCTTTTCCCTTCCTACGTCGTTGGTTCCAATGTGGACAATGACTTCTTGCTGGGCCCTCTCCCCCGTGAGAACATTCCGCACCCTCTCTGAGACATCCTTCACCATGGAAGCAACACACCATTCTGATTTTTCACTTCTGGCCACAGAAACGTCTGTCTGTAGCTTGGACTGGACAGACCCCTAACACAATTGAATCTCTTGAAACCCGACGTACCCCTCCAGACCCACAGCAATATGTGTGGTTGACACTTAGCTGCCCCATGGACAATTAGGAATGGATCATAAACGTTAGCCCAGCCAGTGATCCTCACATCCCGATTGCACATGATACTGCTATAATTATTAAGGGGAAAAAGGATTTTAATCAACTACATAAAGTTTTGCCACTGAGGTCAGACTTAAACTATGTTAGGCTGGCACCATCCAGGAATGTCAGTGTGGAGTGTGGGATTCATACCTAGCTCAGCGGACCAGTTAAGTTCATGGCTGACCGTCTGTATAGTCGCGTTAACCGCCTCTTTACTCTTGAAGATGACTCGGATCTTGTCCAAATCTCCATTGCACAAAGCGTCGTGGACGGCAGAGTCGCTGGAGAGCTGTGACAACGTTCTCGATTCCCTGAATACACTTTGACTGACAGCGGCAGTTTGCCTGTTTCTGGGAGATCTGTACAAAGCTCTCCTTTCATCCTCCAAATCCTGTAGCTCCCTCTGCAATCTCAAGGACCGGAGTGTCGAGGGGGTGAAAGTAAACGTGTCCCTGAACATGGTGGAAATGTACTTGAGCTTAGAAATTCTCAATAAAGATTGAATCAGTTTCTGGACCGCCGCTCCCCGGCGTTGGCTAAGACTGATATTGAGTCATGAGTTGAAATAAAGGATCACAAGACCAAATGTCTAGGGGCCACTGAGGTGAGATATCTGGTAGTGTGTGCAACTGGGATATAAACAGATCCAAGAGCGAAGCTGTAAAGATTGCCAGTTCATGCACTTAGGAAGGAATACAGTAAGTAATATAGTCTGACTGAAATACAGGCGTCAGTAAAATAAGTGCTCCCAAAGGAATACCTACTTTTACACTCCCAAGCTAAAAACGTTATTTACTCGAGGTTAGTGTGTTTGAAAGTTTAATGGTAGGTGTAAAAGTATCCTTTGCTTTTCGCATTCCCAGCCATTTTCTGGCCTGAACCACACACCACAAAAGGAAACGTTTTGGCATAAATACAGTATGATTTCCAGCTGTGAGCACGAATTAAAAACAGAAAAAAGTACAGACTTACTAATAATTTTCTATCATATTCTCCAACCTCCCATTCCCAAATTCTCTAGACAAAAATGTCAGTAATGCTTGATTATCTTGTTGCACTGCAGTCACTTTAATGTAACAGTTGTTTGGTAATGCTTACAAAAATCCTGCCTTTTGCCAGATAAGAAAGCCTAATTTTTAAAGAAACATTCATTCAGAGATGTCGGCTTCCTGGGTAGACCAGCATTTATTGTTCACTGCAAGATCTCCCCGTTTCAGATAATGTTCATGACAGCCAGAAATGTGCAAAACCTGTTAAAACCTTCATAAAGTGCTGTCAGATTGCTGGATTTAACTTTCAATAAATAGTAATGCATTAGGACTTTTGTTACACTAACCCTGAACTAACTTGTACAAATTATTATTTCAAGGAAATGATGTGTTGTTCTTTATTCACTGATGAGAGATGAATATCACTGGCTGGCCAGCATTTATAGCCCATCACTAGTTGTCTTTGAGAAGGTGGTAGTGAACTGCCTTCTTGAACCACTGCAACGCATATGCTGTAGGTTGGCCCACAATGCCATTAGAAAGTGAATTCTAGGTTTTTGACCCAGCAACAGTGAAGGAATGACAATATATTTCCAAGCCAGGATGGTGAGTGGTGTTTCATGTATCTGTTGCCCTCATCCTGCTGGATGGAAGCGGTCATAGGTTCAAAAGGTGCTATCCTAAGGATCTTTGTGAATTTCTACAGTGCATCTTGTAGGTAGTAAAGATGACTACTACTAATCGTTGACGGTGGAGGGAGTGGACACTTGCTCATGCGGTGCCAATTGAGTGAGTTGGATGTCAACCGTCTTAGGTATTGTTAGAGCTGCACTCACCATATAAGTGGTGAGCATTCACACTCCTGACTTGTGGTTTGTAGATGATGGACAGGCTTTAGGGAGTCCAGCCGAGTTCCTAGTCAATGGCAACCTCCAAGACATTGATACTGGCAGATTCGGTGATGGTAACACCATTGAATATCAAAGGACAGTGATCAGATTGCCTTTCATTAGAGATGGTCATTGCCTAGTATGTATGGTCTTAAATATTACTGTAGGAATGAATAGTAATGCCCATTAAGAAAGCACTCAATTGTCATGAGGTGCAACCATGTGCAAGTATTGGTTCTGTGGTTGGGTAACTGAGCTGTGCTGTCCTGGTGTTCAACGGGAGTTGATGACATCGGCCTTCTTACCCATGAACCACCCCCCCGCCCACCAATCAGGCAAAAATCACTTGCACTATCCGTGCCCTCATTGGCTGCGGTGATCTCCCCTCCACTGCCTACAAATTCATAGACCCCCAGCCCTGCACTGCCTGGTTCTACCTGCTTCCTAAGCCTGACTACACCCACTGACCCATCATTTCAGCATGCACTTGCCTCACCAAACTCATCTTATCCTACAACTCCATCTTTTCCCCCTTAATTCAGGCACTTCCCACCTACATCCCCAACACCAACCACATCCTCCATCACTTCAGCAACTTCTAGTTCCTTGGTCCCCAACACTTTATCTTCATTATGAACATGCAGTCCCTGTCCATGTCCATACCCCACAAGGATGGCCTGCAGCCCCTCCACTTCTTCCTCTCCAACAGACCCATCCAGTCCCTCTCTACTAATACCCTCCTCCGCCTTGCCGAATTGGTCTTCACCCTCAAGAACTTTTCCCTTAACTCCTCCCATTTCCCCTAAAATCAAGGGGGTGGCCATTGAGACACAGATGGGCACCAGCTGTACCTGCCTTTTTGTTTGCTGGCACTGTGCTTCAACTCTTCCACTGTTACAGTGATGACTACGTCAGTGCAGCAGCCTACACCCAGGCTGAACTGGAGCAGTTCATCAATTTGGCCCACAACTTTCACCCTGCCCTCAAATTCACTTGGTCCATCGCGAACACCTCCCTCCCTTTTTTTAAACTTCACCATTTCCATTTCTGGCAATAGTCTACAGACGGACGTTCACTACAAACCCACAGACTCCCATAACAACCTGGACGACACTTCCTCCCACCTAATATCCTGCAAGAACTCCGCCCCATTCTCCCAATTCCTCCATCTCCACTGCATCTGCTCAAATGAGGAGACATTCCACTCGCGAGCATCCCAGATGTCCACCTATTTTGAATAACGTGCTTTTCCCTCCTCTGACATCCAGACAGCCCTTTGCCGCACCACCTCCATTCCCCGTTCCACTGCTCTAAACCCTGCCCTTCCCAACACAATAAAGACGGAGACCCCTTGTCCTCACCTACCACCCCACTGGTCTCCACATCCAATGCATCATTCTTAAACACATGCCAACTCCAACTAGATCCCACCACCAAGAACATCTTCCCCTCCCCATCCCTCTCTGCCTTCTGCAAGGACCATTCTCTTTGACAGTCTTTGGTTTGTACCACTCTCCCCAACAACCCCTCTTGAACCCCCACGTACCTACCCCTTCAACTGGAAAAGATGCAAAACCTGCCAGTATGCCACATCCCTCACCTCCATCCAGGGCCTCAAATAGTCCTTCCAGGTGAGACAGAGGTTCTCTTCACTTCCTACCTAGTTTACTGCATCAGGTGCAGTCTTCTCCACATCAGGGAGATTGATTGTAAACTTATGGTTCACCGAGCATCGCAGCTGGGCCCGCAGGAGCCGACCTGACCTCTCAGTTACTGTCCATTTCAATTGCCCTTCCCACTCCCTTTCCGATATGACCACCCTTAGCCTCCTCCACTGCCACAGTGAATCAGACCACAAATTGGAGAATCAACACCTCACCTTCCGTCTGGGCAGCCCACAGCAGGAAGGACTCAACATTGAGTTCTCCAATTTCAAATAACCGTCCTTCCCATCGCCTGACTTCCTTCCCAGCCTCTGCCCCTCCCTTCCACTCCTCCCCGTCACCAACCATTCCTCCCATTGACCAACCAGGTCATACCCTCAACCTGTCATCACCTATCCCCACTTCACCACCCTGCCCCCACTAACCCCTTTTCCTACAGCTCCCCCTACAACCACCCCCAGTCCTGAAGGGTTATACCCAAAACATCAACTTCTCCACCTCCTGATGCTGCCAGGCTTACTGTGTTCTTCCAGCCTCTTGCCAGTCTATTTTGGATTCCAGCATCAACAGCTTTCTTCTCTCTCCCAGTCAACACAACAAAATGAAAAATCTAAAATATGAAACTAACATTCTTTAGGATACCTAGTCCAATAGATAGAGGTTTCATCTTGTAGACACCTTATGAAGTCAAATAGATTTTAAAAATGTATGGGTGTGAATGAAATCATGTGCGTGGGGCTTGCTACCTTTGATCTGAAATGTGTCAACAGAGGATAAGGCTTCCTTGGAGACTTAGGGTTGTGAATGGGAATATGCAAGGGATATGATAGCATTGGAGAGAGTGCAAAGATTTACCTGGATGTTACCTGCTTTGGAGTTTCAGTTACGAAAAGAGATTGTACAAATGGAGGCTTTCCTCAGAGCAGAGCAGATTGACAGGGGACATGATTGAGATGCTTAAAATTATGAGGGGCACAGATAGAAAAGGCAGGAAGAGCTTTTCTGCTCGATTGAGGGATCAATGCCAATGGACATAGATTTAAGATAAGTGGCAGAAAATTTGTAGATGTGAGAAAAGAGAGTGGTGAGAATCTAGAACACTGCTTGTAAAAAGGTGGTAGAGGAGAAACTTTCATAATATTTAAGTGATATGTAGATATGCACTTCCGATTGAAAAGCATACAAAGCTAAGGACCAAGTGCTGGAAAATGGGATTAGAATAGTTTTGGATGATCATGGATGTAATGGGCAAAGAACCTTTTTGTCTGTGTTGATCTTTGACTCTGTACCAGAGTCCTGTTTTTGAGCCAACAGCCTTAATCCTTGTAACTATGGTGCTCCTATGTGTTCTTAAACAGGGAACATCAGGATATTGGCTCAAAGAAATAACGCATTTTGTTGTGTATGGGTCTGGCAATAGTTAAGACTAAGCAGTGCCATAAACACCACCCATCATGACGTTGTCATGATGGATCTTCAGGCAGAACAGCTGAGTATCTTGAAGGTTCTAGGTTTTAGTGAGTTTTGAGAAGATTTGTAGCTCAGGTCGAGGTTCTGCATCTAGGTTTGCTTCCAGCATAATATAGTTGCTTGATAAGTTCTAAGACAGCAGCTCTAATTGAATTCAGAATCACTGGACTGTTCTCTCTTCACATTGCCTCTGGAAAGAGGGGCTTATAAGTTTATTTGGAAAGAACACCCTCTAGAGTCAAAGAGTCTTCAATATTGAACAAAGATGACCTGGATGAGATACCAGAGCCTACCAGCAGCTGTGCAACTAGACTCAGTAAGAGCCAATGCCCTGAAATTGTTGGAGAGACAACAAGAAAGAAGTTGGGCCATGGAGAGAAAGACTAAAAAAAAACTAGAAACATTATCAAAAACAAAATTATTCAGATCCCTTTGAAATTACATGCAATTCATGACTTCCTTGGGTTTCACTGTGTGATGGAAGAGAAAGGGAGGACTGCAAATGCTGGAGATCAGAGCTGAAAATGTGTTGCTGGAAAAGCGCAGCAGGTCAGGCAGCATCCAAGGAACAGGAGAACCGACGTTTCGGGTATAAGCCCTTCTTCAGGAATGAGGAAAGTGGACACACTTTCCTCTTTCCCTGTGTGATGCAATCATAAGGCCCAGTCAGATATAACACATCCCTCTGTTGACAGAGCAAGCAATATGACCTTTACTCCTGGCCTACTGCCGGCAGCAAATCTTAAATAGCAACATCATTTAATAAGACAGAAACCGGAGACTCAAACCCACCAGTTTAGAGGATGAACAAGAGCGTGCATTTGTTTTTCTGGCATCATTGATAACTAATCATCATTTATTGGACATTACTGCAGGACCTACTCAGAGCAGTATCACAAGTCTAATCATCTTTACCTCCATTATCAACAAAAGCTTTCCTTTATTGTAAGGCCTGGAGAGAGACTTTTTGCTTACAATATTCATGTCAATTTATAACTTCCTCAGATAATGAGGGACTCCAAAGCAGGTATAGCAGGATCCAGCCTTGTGTTAACAAATTAAGTGTAACATGTGCGCTATATAAGAGGGAGATAATGATGGTCACCAACAAGAGAAAAACCAATCATGGTTTCACGAATGGAACGACCATTTGAATACCATACAGGCGATATATTGGAAGGCACCAGAAACCCAAATGGGACCAGCCATATCAATACTACGGTTGCAATAAGAGGGCAAACATTGCATAGTCTACAATTAGTGGTTCACCTTATGACTTTTCAAAGCCTCTCTACGAGTTACAAAGCTCATCAGCAGTGCCAGTTCACTATCCTGTAGGAACTGTTGCTCATGGTGAAGGTTTTAGCCAGCATCTTCAAGTACAAGAATCTAGAGGGCCTGATTGATCCAGGGTGGTACAGCAAAGCTCTAACTATAAAAGTCTTTAGCAACTCCATCATGTAAACTGCAAATGTGCAAAATAAATGACATCAATATGATGGACATTGTTACCAAGAATTTGAGATGACCAGATGTTAATTATCAGTCCTTCGAAATCCTGTTCTGCCCACAAATTGCCAAGACAGCATCACAGTAAGTGATGCTTATGGCACTGCTCAGTATTAACCCTTTCAGATCCATATATGACAAAGTTCATTATTTGTTTCTAAACCAATATATTGGAAATCCCTAAGGGCACAGTAGGAGCACCAAGGATTAAGAGCCCTAGCCCCTCCTGGGAACCAAGTTTGACACTAAATGTTGACTACATCCCCAGAACTGAGTTAAGAAAAATTATCACTAAGTGTTTGCTGTAATTAGAAAATAATTGCACAGTAAAATTTATCCTTTTAAGGCTTGAAATGACCAACTGTTGTGTGCCGGAAGACTAAAGCCAAACAAAGAAATTATCAAAGTCTCTACATGTGAAATGACAAATATGGCAGCTCTCAACCAAATGCCAACCACCACAAGGTTACTAATGCAAATTTCATTTTCACTCAAAAATATAATGAGCTAGATTTTGATTTAGCCATGTTTCTACAGTGACACTGTTGCAGTAGAGAGTGTTCAGAGGAAAAATTAAACTACTTAGATTTTCCAAAATAAATTTGCTTTCACTGAAAGGAAAGTATTATTGAGATAAATAAAACAAAAGAACAAGTCCATATTATATAGCACCCTTCACAACTACAAGACACCCCAAAGCACTTTAAAGCCAATTTACAGGCTTATGAAGTGGTGACATTGTTGTAAAGTGAGAAGTGCAGCAGTCAATTTGTGTACATGATCTCACAAACAGCATTGCGAGTAATGATCAATCTAGTTTAGTGATAAATATTATTCTAAACACTGTGAAAACTCCCTTCTTCAAATAGTTACATAGATTTTTTACATCCAGCTGAGAAGGCAGATGCAGCCTCAATTTAATGCCTGAGGCAGCACTTTCAACAGTGAAGCACTGTCTCAGTGTTTGGCTCAATTATGTGCTCAAGTCTCAAGAGTTGTTTTTGAAAACCACAAGTTTCTGACTCAGAAGCAAGCACTACCACCAAGTCAAGGCTGGCACTTCAAGAATGAGTTTGTGTTTTATATTGTCGTGGTCGTATACTTTATTTTTAAAAAATTATTCACGAATGTATTCAGCAGGAGACAGGTTCAATTTTGATGAACATTAAAAGGTTTATTACATATTACTTAGTTCAAACACATCTGAGGTACGTAATGATTTCGCATGAGACATCAGCATCAATGCAAGAACAAGTTCACACAAATTGTTCAGAAAATATTTACAAGGATGTTGCCAGCGTTGGAAGGTTTGAGTTATAGAGCAAGGCTGAAAAGGCTGGGGCTGTTTTCCCTCAAGTGTCAGAGGCCAAGGGGTGACCTTATAGAGTTTTATAAAATCATGGAGGGCCAATGAATAGGGTAAACAGACAAAAGTATTTTCCCTGGGGTGGGGGTCCAGATCAAGAAGGCATAGTTTTACGGTGAGAGGGGAGAGATTTAAAAAAGGGACTTAATGGGCAACTTTTTCACGCAGAGGATGGTTCAAGTATGGAATGAGCTGCCAGGGAAAGTGAAAGCTGGTACAATTCCAACATTCAAAAATGGATGTGTACTTGAATAGGAAGGGTTGAGAGATATATGGGCCAAGTGCTGGCAAATGAGAATAGATTAGGTCAGCATGGATGATTTAGACCAAAAGGTCTGTTTGGATGCTGTACATCTCTGACTCTTCTGAAATATTCTTGCATAGTAACAAACAGAACTAGCTGGTTCTTTCCCGCAACTGTACATTACATCTTGGTGGGTAGAGGTTCTCATTGTCAGTTAACTCTTTTCAAGCACATTGTTTTATACAAGATCTTCCTCTGAGGTAATGAAGAGGATTTGCTTCCATTCCAGTTCAATGGGCTTTGCATTAGCTGGTTAGTTGAAAGCACAATTTGCAGACTCTGGCTCATGTGGGGCAAATTAAGGATTGAATGGATGGGTTTTTTGGTATCTTACTAAGCATCTCAATGTTGCCTTTTCACATTCCCAATGGTTTTTCAATGTGTTAGATGCCTTCCCCAACAAGCCTTCTCCATTTTAAGTGGTCATTAGCTGCATACTCCAGTGCATTAAGCTGCCTGCCTGTCCAAGTCTCAGAAGGATTTAGGAGCTCATGATCATTGCTGCAATCACAACCCTGGTCTTAACTTCAGGTTTAAGAATGTGGTCTTCAAAGACTGAGCTGCCAAATTTTAGGCAATATTGACACTGATCATCAAGTAGAGGCTACCAAAATATGGAAAATTACCCACATTTTCCAGTACGTCTTTGACCTTAATTGAGCAGGGAGAGGTGCAGTGGGAACTAGTTGGAAGAGGACTTCAGTTTTCAAAATATTTAGTGAAAGGCTTATTTTCTATAAATGTTATTACTGAGGTTAGAGTGATTTCTATTTTGAATTGAATGTGGCATAGATTGACAGTTATAGACAACCTCCTGGTCTGTGTGTAACTTACTGGAGGAAAGGTACATTGAAATTGGATTGGATAATGGTAACATCACTAAACTAAGTAATCCAGAGGCCCAGGTAAATACTGTGGCGGCCTGTTCAAATACAACCACATCAGCTGATGGAATTTAAATTAAATAAAACCAAAAATAAGGTTAGTGACAGTGAAAACTATTAATGATTTTTGTAAAACCCCATTTGGCTGACTAATGTCATTCAGGGAAGTAAGTCCATTGCCCTTATTACAGATACGTAGCACTGTGGTTGATGTTTGGTTACCTTCTGCAATGGCTGGCAAGTGACTCCATTCAAGGATGGCCAATAAATACTGGCGTTTGCCAACAATGTTCATAACCCAAGGAATATCAAAGATGCAGTGAAGAGAACGGAGAAGAAACTTTGTGCAATGACACTGCCTCGTTTGGTCCCAGACTTGACTGGATAGAAGTGTGAACAATAAAACCAAAAGATGTCGGAGCAGGAGCACGCCATTCAGCCCGTTGAGTCTGCTCTGCTATTCAATGAGATCATAGCTGATCTGATAATCTTCAGCTCTACTTTCTTGTCTTTTACTCTCATAAGATTGGACTCCCTTACTGATTCAGATTCTACCTGTCTCAGCCATAACTATAATAAACAACCCAGCCTTGACAAACCTCTGTAGTAAAGAATTCCATAGATTCACTATTCAAGAACTTCCTCCTCATGCTCTGTGTTAAACATATGACCCTTTTGCCCGAGACTCTCCCAGAAAGTGAAGCAACAGTTGTACATCTACCATGTAAAGGCTGCAAAAGAATCTTGGTATGTTTCAATAAGTCGCCTCTAATATTCTTCTAAATTCCATTGAGTACAGACTTGCTCCGCATAAGACTATTACTCTACACTGAATACCAGCCTAGTGAACTGCTAATAAGGAAGTTATCAGGCCTGAAACATACTTAAGTTACTTTTGTCCATGGATCAATACTTATGTTATTGAGAGCTACCCCAATCCACATCTCCTCCACCCAACCCAGAAACAGTTAAATGATTTTTGTTGCAAGGTTAAAATATCCATCATTGCATTGGGTACTAGGCTAATGCAGAGGCCAAGTTAAGAGACCAATGCATTGCTATGCGCCTGGAGTAAAGAAACAGGCTTCCTTTCCAAAAGGAGGTTAGTGAACGAGTTCAGTTTTTAAATAACCAACCTGTTTAAGAAACTGTCTGAAGGTTAAGAATGTGTATAGATGATCAAACATTGCATTTGAAAAGTGATTCTTCATATCCTACTGGGATTATAGAAATTTCCTCTTTGGACTACACTTGGAACTGAATAGTGCCAACATTAAACTTCAGTAATTTAGCTGAAGTAGAAGATTAGGCAGAAATTTATAAGAACATTTTTCTCTAGAATCTTTACCATCAAAAGATGGTTTGGATTAGGGTTGCTCAGGAAAGGAATAGATATATGAGGAGTTTTCATAATCCATACTCTTGTCTGTTGGAAAAGGTCAGTAAAAAGGGATATTTTAGGACTGAAAGTTGCAACACTTCCTCTGCAGGTGAGAGGGAAGAAACAGAAAAATGAAACAAAAAACACAATAACAGCGCATGATGCTTATTTTAGATACTAAACTATGGAGATTAGTTTGAACTTAGTCTCAAACATAAACAGAAACCAGTAAAAGTTAGTAGTCAAACTTACATATCTTAAGGTACATGACCAATTCTATGAATAAAACTAACTAGAAATCATAGTTTTGTAAAAGATGTATGAAAATGTTTACAATATTTGAGATTCCCACAGTATGGCTGTTTGCTATTTGCCTTCATGGAGACTGAACACTGCCCTTTCATCATCGTTGGGTTGGATTACCTCTGCTGATGTCATTTATAAATCCAGACCACAGAATCCCAAAATAGAATCACACTTCACTCCAAAACAACTTAGAAGCTTGCAATCAACACACAATATCTAGGGATAGGGTTGAATGCACAATTTCTGAACATATGGTTACCAATGCTTTACTTACATCAATATCACAAACTCTAAAACAGATTTAAATCCAGATAAGAAGCATTTGCCAATTTATTATTAGTGCATTAAAATAGATTAGTTAAATTATGCTCATAAATAAATCTTTAAATGTTATGGATTTGTCATGTAGAAAAAAAGAGCACTTCCCGTGCAACATATACAGAAAGTATGTCTTGTTTTGAATTCACCATGGCACTTCATTATAGAGAATTTCTGTCCACTGTGTTGAAGAGAATTAAAAATATTGAAAAGCTTGTTCTGCAAAAACAAAACATATTTTAGTGTTCCAAATCACTTTACACAATGTGAAAAATTTTTTTCACATTCATGAATAACCTCCTTTGAACAGCAATTTGCCCAGATTTTAAAAAGTCATTAATGGAGGGATTAATATTGACAATCATCCACACAGGATTGAGGGGGCAGAAGAAGAAAGAAGGAACAACTCTTTCTGGGGCTCAGAAAATTAACACTGACCTCAGGCTGCTGAGCAGTAAAACTGCATTTGCTTCAGAAGTAAGCAAATGTAGGCCCCTCCTCTGTGGATAAGATTAGATAAAATAGGGTGGGTGGAGAATGGTGTATGATACTGACACTGACATGGATTACTGAAACAAAAGCAAAATACTGTGGTTGCTGCAATTTTGAAACAAAATAAAGTACTGGAAAAACTATAATAAAATCAAAGAAGGGGCAGCACAGTGGCTAGCATTGCTGCCTCACAACACTAGGGATCTGAGTTTGGTTCCAGCCTCGGGTGACTGTGCAAACTCCACACAGACATTCTCCCAGTGTCTGCGTGGGTTTCCTCTGGGTGGTCCAGCTTTCTCCCACATCCCAAAGATGTACAGGTGAATTGACCATGCTAAATTGCCCACAGTATTAGGTACATTGGTCAAGGGGAAATATAGGGAAATGAGTCAGGGTGGGTTACTCTTCGGAGGGTCGGTGTGGAGTTGTTGGGCTGAAGGGCGTGTTTCCACATTGTAGGGATTCTAATCCAATCTAAAAAATGTGAAATATAAACAAATTGCTGGAGAAACGTAATGGGCCTGGCAGCATCTATGGAGAGAAAATTATTCATGTTTCAAGCCCAGTGACCCTTTTCCAGCAACTTCTGAATTTGTTACTGAAGAAACTCAACATTTCTTATATTAGCATGAATTAGTTAGCACGTTTGTGCTGCGTATTCTGCACGTGGTTTACTGTTACATGGTGAACCAAAACAGTGAATCAACCAACCTTCTTAAAAGCAAGATATGACAACTTTCAATTATTAGCAAATACACTCAAAATAGTGTCACAAAAGTAATCATACTTTAACAAAGTGTTCACTCATTAATGTTTGGCTGAAATTCGCAGAGACTTGTACATGGGCAAGTACAATAGTGCCCTGAAAAGGATGAACAGCTGACTGATCAGATTTGACTACCTGATTCTGCCTGAAATCAGACAGGGCAGAACTTATTGAACTGCCTAAGACAGATGGAACAGTACAAATAAAACATTTGCCATGGTAGCATAGGGCTGCTGTCTCATTAGAGAGAAAGATAACTAGTGGTGGTTTAACTACACTTCAGGTGAGGGGAGAGGTTGAGGAAAAGAGTCCTTCATGGTAATCTCAGCCAGTGCAAAAATTGAACACAAGCTTTTGGCATTATTCTGCCTTGTAGACTAGACATGCAGCCGAAAGAGCTAACCGATCCCTTTCTTTGTAATTAAATTCTATGGATTGCCCATTGTTTCAGGTCAACTACCTTTCATCAGAACTTAGAAAAATTAGAAATGGAATAGAGAAAGCAACTGCATGGTGGGAAGAGAAACATGTAAAGTCTGAAAGGTGGAACTCAGATTAAATTAAAGAATAGAGGCTTGGTTGTGCAAGCCCAAAGGGAGCAGTAAGAGAACAAAAGACTGCCCAAAAAAAAGATATGAATGAGAAAATGGTGAACAGCTGCCATCTGCAAACAAAAATGAGGATTAAAAAAAAAAGAAACCAAAATCTGCAAAGGAAATGGAAACAAAACAGAGGCATAGAACACAAATAGGAAGCAGATGATCATATCGCCCATTGAGTCTATCTTGCCATTCAATCCAAGCATGGCTGATCTTGAGTAAATTGTTTCACATTTACTCCCCATATCATTCACTTCGAGACAACAAAAAAAAAACTGATATCCCAGTCTTGAATGTGTTCAACAATGAAGAATTCATATTCCTCTGGAGACATACATTCCAAATATTCATCATCTTTTGAGTGAAGTAATTTCTCTTAATCATAAATGATCAGACTCTTATCCTGAGACCATGCCTGGGTTTTTGATGGGCAGCAAATCTAAAACCATCTCTACATGTTTATCCTATCAGATCACTTCAGAACCTTGTATGTTTCAATGAGACCACTCCAAACAAAGGCCCAGTTTACTCAGTCTAACATTTTCGATCAAACCTCTCTTTCCTGACTGGTTCAGTTTATATTAAAATAATTAAAATAATTGTCTTTGGTCATTGAAACCTCCCAGGCCTAGGTGTGAATATAAAGAAGATTAAGTTTCCAAGTGTTCACATTTTGATGTGACAAGACCAAAGGACAGACTCTGCAGGACTAATAAGATAAAAGGCAGCAGTGGCCAAATGAGCAGGAAACAGATGTTAAGATAGAACAAGAAGCCAGAGTTAGGGCAGAGAACAATGGTGATGCTCAGATCATAGAAGTGAAAAGCAAAACAAATTAAGCCAGTCAATTTTTAAAATGATATTGAATGTGGTACACACAACTGGAGTTAGGAGGAACTATTTTCTGAATTCGTAATTTGTTAATTCATTGTTATTTGGATCAAGAATTTATTGTGAAAGGTTGATCTCTGAAATCCATGAATTGACAGCTTCTTTGAACTGCATTCATCAAATTATAAGCACATTCTGAAATGTGAAATTTAGAAGCCAGATATTAGAGCATTTGCAAATTATTTACTTTAATACTTCAGCATGTCTGACAAAAAAAACTAGACAGGACAGGTCTTGAGTCCAACCCCAGGTGATGAAAATTGGAATTGCTCATAAGTTAAAATGATATGCATATAATATGACCACTAGCTGGTGCTATTGCCCTTAATGTCAGTCTCCAGAGTTGTACAAATGCTTGACAGGCACACAATGGTCTTAAAATCACCACATGGGTTTGAGCTTAAGACCCAGACAAAATCTTTGAACTCAAAAAAGGAATTAATGAAACCAAGCATATAATTCCTAAAGCCAACGTATGCACATCAAAGGTATTCTTATGATTTACACCCCTCTTAAAAATGTAGGATGGTTTAAGTGACAAACAAAAGCGCTGGGAAGTTGATATAATTCATTTCCCTGTGACTCAATGGAATATCCAAATAGCATTTCAGTTAAGCTAGCATCAGTGCAGCTTGTCTAATGGAAACTAACAGATCTCTAGCTTAATGAATGCACTGGACTCCAGCAGAAACTAGGAACCAACAGAAACTTCAGAAATAAGGAGTTTGGAGGATGAATAGCAGCACAATTTGAAATGGGGATTAACCAAATCTTAATCTACTATGACTTCAGAACTTAGTCCAACATTAGAGACCTTCTTCCAACATGAAAGGCACAAAATCTTAACATAAATCCATATTTTAATGAATTTCCAAAATTAGCATTCTTTTCACATTCAATACACAGCAAGATTTAACAAAAAAATCTCAGGCTTAAATTGAACCATTATAAAGTGAAAAGTCAATTCGGTTCACTTTAAATGCACCAAAATATATTTTACAGTAATGTAGCAAGACTGTAGTAGTATATACAACGTCTTAACCTCCCAAGTCCGATTCTTAATCCAAGAGGAAATATCTCCTCCTTAATGGAGGTAATTTAGGTCCTAATTGAAGTGATTGTGTAGTCTCATGTTAATAAAATTCCCATGGGATATGGAAACAGACTTGCAACTTATAATTATCAGTTTAAACCAAACCAAACAAATAAATAATAGGCTATCCTGTATTCAATTCTGTGCTCCACAGGGACATTAACTAGGCTCTAAAAATGGGGTGAACAGTTCCTCTGGCAGTTCAGCCATCAGGCAGTCAAGACCATCTGCAAAAGAAAGTAGAGAGATTACAAATATTTTAATTACAATTTAAAAACCCTTTCACAGGAATGAAGTTACAATTCATACATTCTTGCAACTGATATCACACAATATACATTTTTCCAATGGCATTATAAGCAAGGAAAAGTGAAATTAAAGGCGAAATACGGGGATGCAAACAAGAGTCAAGTAATTTATTACTACATTATGTTCAAACGTTACTTTCACTGGTACAACCTATGGCCTTTGGTGTAAGAATGATTTGTATTGAAGTGACAAGTGGGTAAGGAGGGGGCATTAAACACAAACAGGATGCCAAATCTCTCTAGTACAGTAACGAGAGGCTGCAATTAGAAATAAACAGATTGCTAATTATCTGCTTGGCAGCATAACAAAAGTCTATGAGGGAAAGCCTTGACACTCAGCTCTTATGGACTCTGAGTAATTCAAGGAAGTTACTATCTGAAGTAGGTGAATGTACAACTGAATTAGCAGCTATGTTACATTAGCATAAAGTACTTGCAACGAGGATATCAAAAACTTTCTGCACTGGAGACCAAATGACTCTGATGCTCATTTTTCCCACTAGAGTTTATTGCTGTTTGTCATAAAAGTTTGAGTCAAAGTGAAAAATGGTCAAACTGTTGCATCTAACAGCAACTTTCACCAACTAGCACTTCTATATATCAAAATAGCTTGATGTGAAATAACATCAAGCTATTTATTTCATGGACTCATATCAAGCAATAGCGGTGTGTTAATCAAAACCTAAGGAAATATTGAGTGATGACTGAAGCTTGGCCCATGAAGTGGTGGTGGTGATGCGGGGGGAAGGATGGTGTTAAACATTTAGAGTAAATCACTACATTATTCTTTACCCAACTGGACCAATTCACAATTCTCTGCTTTGAACAGTGTCTGCACATATTTGTGTACTAATTACCTCCTATATTGTTTCTCAGTTTGCTACATCCCCTAATTTGGGACATTTAAATGACATTAACACATCTTGTAACAGTTATCTAAATTACTTATACAAAAATGTTATACAGAAGTTACGCTGGTGCATATTACCCACATGCCTAGCTGAATAAAATTAATTACTTTACTTTTGCTTTTCATCTTTTAGGTATCTGCCTGTTGATTAAGGCAGCCACAAACTTTCATTTAAAATAAAATCATTCAGAGGACATCGACATTGATTATGGGTCAGCACTTGTTGCCCATCCCTAGTTCCCCACGAGAAGGTAATAGTGAGTTGCCTTCTTGAATCACTGAAGTCTATTTGTTGTAGGTCGACCCACAAGACCATTATTGGGATGAATTTCCAGGATATGGATCCAGTGAAAGTGAGTGAACAGAAAGGACGGTGATTGGCTGAGAGGAAAACTTGCAGGTGGTTCAGTTCCCACGTACCTGCTGCCCAGTTTTGAACACATCTAATATGGTACAGAATTGAATATTGTGCTCAGAAATGATTCAGCTCAAAATGGTAGGAGAGTTATGCATTTATTCTTTTCAATTTAACAAAAGCAAAATGGACTGAAGTGAAATCTACATCGTCTCACTGCGACATCCGGTTCCAGTAAAAACACTATTGCACAAAGATGCAAAACTCTGCACCAACCTGTAATTTAAAATGAGACAAAGGCAGGTTGGCTGTCAAAAGACAATGGGATTCTTTCAAGGGGAGTTTAAGAAAGAGAGATAATGAACTGTTATGGGGGGACACAGGGACAATTAGAAAATCTCTCCATATCCCATATGGCATACACAGCTGGTAAAAGATTTTAAGCAAGTTAGAATCAAATGGCGAGCAGCAATTGATTTCCAAAGCCACTATTTTCGATGCCAAAATGTTTTGAATTTCATGACTTGGGGAAGAAAATCACAGCACCCAAATAACAGCATAGGTTTTATACTTAATCTTTTATAAAATACAAGGTTAAATGCACATAGAGAACTGAAATCCTCAGCATGGTGGTATCAACACAAGATATCTTTTCCAACAGATCTACTTGCCACTGTCAGCAGGGGATGCTCTTCCTCCATTACAGTGAATACATAGGGAAAAGAAAGCACGTAAGTAATGCTTAGATGCTTTTGCTATGATTTACAAACAATGAATTAGTGACATTATTGCACTGCCTTCTATTTAGAAATAAAATACAATCAGGATAGCAATATGCATTCTTTCACACAGCTAATTTTTAAAATATTTTAGACCAATCACCACATATATTGCGATCCCTTTGCATGTAGGAAGATCAACATGCACAGAGATACAATATAAATGTAACAAGAGTTAATCCAGATAATTAAATGATCATTGATGGTCACCCTCTGCATATTCACTGTATGTAGACTTGTATATTTTAAAAAGCAAACACAAACCAAATGCAACAAATTGTGCTAATGCTTTTGTGGGCAGTGCAGATTCAGGTAACGTCAGGGTGCAGTAATGGCTCTTATTAAGGCTGTGGATGCAGCACGACAACCATTAAACATATTCCGGCCTACTTATAAACTAGATCCTCTTTTATGATGGCTGCGTAATGGACTGTGTATGGAATAAGGAGAAAGCAATTCCATGTTGTGAAGAAAGGGTAAACTCTTCATTCAGCAAGAAGCTATTAATAAAATTGTAGCAGAATCTCAGTAAGGAAATAGTTGAATATCTTAATTTTTAATGAGAGTGCTTTAAGCAATTGTCAGAGCATTGCAGCAAAGAGTTAGTAAATTAATATAAAAATAGTGACGAATGTTCATGTCGTTAAAACAAATAAATGATCAGCAATTATTTGAAATGTATTTTTCCACTTCGACATTACCAACCAGTCTGAACTATTTATCTGCTGAAATTACTTTGGTTTTACTTTGTAAAAGTTGTTACAGTTACTCTAGATTAAGTTCCACTGTGAAGTTTGTGCTCATAAAAAATAAAGTACTTCATTTCAGATCGCATGCTTCTCTACATTTATCATGCTTTGAAAGATGGATTTTCAGAAAGATTCCTACCACCCAATGCATATAGTAATCTATATCTGGACTTCTATTAGTTTTGCCATTTTCAGAATGTCTTTGCTGAAGACATTTATCCACTTTCTTTTGAAGACCTTCACCTAAACATTTGCAAGTGTTAGAAACAAATTTTTATAAATTGTTTGATTGGTATAACAGCGTAAGCATATTAAGAATGGATGAATAGGGGACAGACAGTACCATTAGGTATACTGTATACTCAGGATCTTATTAATTTGCATCTTCAGATACAATATTTTAAGGACATTCAGGTTATTTGTTTGTCATTTTGAAACCAACAAAAAGATGTGTAGCATGTGTAGTGAAAGTCACCCCCTCACTCTTATACCAAAAACTAAAATAATTGGGGAATGGAAAAAACTTGTATATTATATGGACAGCAGTAAAAGAAAAGTATATTGAATCCGCATCTGGCAGGTTTTATATAGTGATTTATATAGTTAGCAAGGCACACCGAAAACACAAAGTATAAAATTTAGAAATTAGATGTTTTGTATTTTACATAAACAAGTTAGCACAATATCCACAATGCATAAAACTACATTTTTAAATAATTTATCAATTTGGAAATCATCTGTTTGTCCATAGTAATACTATGCTGACAGATTGAAAACCATATTCAATTCACTGAAAAGACAGTAAGATGATGGAATATAAACACACAAGGCTCAATTTCTTTTAAAAAGTCCACAAAAATTAAAGATTGTGAGAAATCAATGCAAATGGTTTGGACCATAAATGAATAGAAATATGCCATTTGGCTGCCCAAGCCTGTTCTGCCATTCAATAGCATCATAGTTGATCTGACATCCCTCACGTCTACTTTCCTGCAACTTCTCCATTGGTTCTGGATCAAGTACTCTGCACCTACAGCATTCTGTGGCAGAGTTCCAAAGATACTCAACCTTCAGAGGAGAAATTAAATTGGAGTCCCTTTATTCTGAGACAACGCCTGCTGGTCCTATACCCTCCCCTCAGTGTTTACCTTGTCAAACCCATTAGAGTCCTATATGTTTCAATGAGATCACCTGAAATCTAAAAATCCAATAACTTGAATCTCAGTGATTTCTTTCCTTAAATAAGGAAGAATAAATAAAACTGCTCAGTCCTCCAGATGTGGTCTCACCAGCATCTGTACAGTTGCAGTACACTTTTCCTGTTACACTCCAATCCCCTTGAAATAAGGGCTATCATTCCATTGCCTTTCTGATTACATGCTGTACCTGTGTGCTAAGCTTTCTGTGTTTCAAGCACAAGGATATCAAAGTCCCTTTGTGTTACAGACTATTTGTTCGCAATTTTCAAATCAACAACATGCATGTATAGCAGAAATCATGGTGAAAGTCACCTTGTTATTCTTATACAAAGACGACTGGGGAACTGAAGAAACTTGTATACTATATAGGAACAGAAAAAGAAAGATATTTTGGATCCTTAAAATGTATTATGCATATTTCCATTTAAACGATGCTTTGCTCTTTTCTTCTCCCTTCCAAAGTGAAAAAAAAATTCACATTATCCCCAGCCTTTTTTTTTGTCCACTTACTTATTCTATCAATATAGAACATAGAAAAGCACAGCACCAAACAGGCCCACAATGTTGTGCCGAGGATTATTCCTAATCTAAAATAAAATAACCTAACCTACACACCCCTCAATTCACTGCTGTCCATGTGCATGTCCAGCAGTCACTTAAATGTCCCTAATGATTCTGCTTAAGTTACCTCTGATGTCTCCTCTGTACCTTCCTCCTAATATCTTAAAACAAAGACCCCTCATGCCAGTCAGTCCTGCCTGGAGGAAGTCTCTGGCTATTGACTCTATTCATGCCTCTCATTACCTTGCATACCTCAATTAGGTCATCTCTCTTCCTCCTCTCCAGAGAGAAATGCGTGTTCTTAGTCAACCTCTCTTCGTAAGACAAGCTCTCCCAGTCCAGGCAGCATCCTGGTAAACCGTCTTTGCACCCTCTCCAAAGCCTCTGTATCTTTCAGATAATAGGGCGACCAGAACTGGACACAATATTCCAAGTGAGGTCTCACCTGAGTCTTGTAGAGCTGAAGCAAAATCTTACGGCTCTTAAACTCTATCCCACTGTTAAATGAAAGCCAAAACGCCATGCTTTCTCAACAACCTATCCACTTGGGTGGCAACTTTGAGGGAACTATGCACTTCAACACCAAGACCCCTCTTTTTCCACACTGCCAAGAATCCTGTCTTCAATTCGATATTCAGCATTCAAGTTCGACCTTCCAAAATGCAACACTTCGCATTTACCCAGGTTGAATTCCATCTGCCGTTTCTCAGCCCATCTCTGCATCCTGTCTATGTCACGCTACAGCCTGTAATAGCCCTCAAAACTATCAACGGCACCTCCAACCTTTGTGTCATCCACAAATTTGCAAACCCACCCCTCAACCTCATTCAAGTCATTTATAAAAATTAGAAAGAGCAGAGGCCCAAGAACAGACCCCTGTGGGACACCACTCGCCTCTGACCTCCAGGCAGAATACTTTCTACCTACAACCACTCTTTGTCTTCTGTCAGCCAACCAATTCTGAATCCAGAAGGCCAAATCTCCCTGTATCCCATACCTCCTGACTTTATGATCGATCTTTCCGTGGGGAACCTTATCAAACGCCTTGCTGAAGTCCATATATACCACATCCACTGCTGGACTTTTGTCGATCTGTCTCATCACTTCCTTAAAGAATTCAATAAGATTTGTGAAGCATGACCTGCCCTTCACAAAGCCACACTGACTGCCGTTAATCATGCGATGCTTTTCCAAATAGTCAAAAATCCTATCCTTCAGAATTCTTTCCAAAACCTTGCTGACCACAGACATAAGATTGACTGGTCTGCAATTGCCAGGGATTTCCCTATTCCCCTTCTTGAAAAGAGGAACAACATTCGCCTCCCTCCAATCCTCCGGTACGACTCCCGTAGAGAGTGAGGAAGCAAAGATCTTCGCAGCAGCTTAGCAACCTCCTTTCTCACTTCCTGGAGCAACCAAGGATAAATCTGGTCTGGCCCTGGGGACTTATTGATCGACTTCATCAATCTTGATCTGTTTAAGCCTGTTTCCCAGCTCCTCAAAGTCCTCATTCACAACAAGGTCCCTTTCATTAGTGAAAACTGAAGCAAAAAAACTCATTTAGGGTTTCTCCATCTGCTCAGATTCCACGTACAAGTTCCCTACACTACCCCTGACCAGCTCTACCTTCTCCCTGATCATTCTCTTATTCCTCACATGAGTAAAATGTCTTTGGATTCTCCCTAATCCTGCCTGCCAAGCCTTTCTCATGCCCCTCCTGGCTCTCCTCAGTCCATTTCTGAGCTCCTTTCTAGTAAGCATATAATCTTCTAAAGCTGTGCTAGATGCTCACTTCCTCCACCTTACATCAGCTACGTTCTTCCTTTTGACGAGAAGCTCCTCTGTTTTCAAAGGCTCCTTAATCTTACCCCTTTCTTGCCTGTTTCAGAAGAACAACTGCTCCTGAAACACAGTCTCCACATGTCTGTCGTGCCCTTTCTGTGGAACAATTGCTCCCAATCTGTACATCCCAAATCCTGTCTGATAGTGTCATAATTTCCTTTCCCTCAATTAAATATCTTCCCTTGGTAACTGCTCCTTTCCCTCTCCAATGCTATGGTAAATGTGAGGCAGTGGTGGTCAGTGTCAAAGTGTTCCCCTGGCTCATTGCTCAGCACCAAATCCAAAATGGCCTCTCCCCTTGTCAGCCTGTCTACATACTAAGTAAGGAAACCCTCTTCTAGCCTAGGAGTTCTTCAATCTCCCTACTGCTATTAGGGAATCTGTAGAAAACTCCCAATGAGAAAGCTGCTCCCTTGCTGTTCCTAACTTCCACCCATACTGACTCAGTAGACAAACCTTCCTCAACAACCTTCGTTTATGTAACTGTGATGTACTCTCTGATTAGCAATGCTACACCCCCTCCTCTTTTTCCATCCTCCCTGTTCTTTTTAAACATTCTAAACCCTGGAACATCTAGCAACTATTCCTGCCCCTGTGAAACTCACGTCTCCATTATGGCCACAACATCATAGAGCATGGATCAGTACTTGGGACGAAGTTCATCACTCTTATTTCTGACACTCCTTGCGTTAAAGCTGACACACTAACTGATCCCTTTATTTCATCACGTGAAAAGCCTTCCCGATAGATTCACTACATCCTGTCACTGCCCCATCTATAATGACTCCCCCCTCCCTCCACAGATATGTAGGTCTGGTTCCCAATGCTTGCTAAACTAGTTTAAACTCTGCAAACTTTCGCATATTGCCATACCACCTATTTTTGTGTCTTCTGCAATTTTGGCTACAGTACATTCACTTCCTTCCTCCAAATCATGAATACTTATTGGAAACAGTTGTGGTTCTAGCAGTAATCCCTTCAGAACCTATTAGAACAGGTCACCATCCTGATAAAGAACCCCTTATTCCCGCTCACAGTTTCCTGCCCATTACCTGATTTTCTATCCATGTCAGCATTCTACCTTCAGCACCACAGGCTCTAATGTTAACACTTAACCTTTTGTGACAGACCTTGTCAAAAGTCTTCAGGAAGTCCAAAGACTCCAATGGTTGAGTTTTCTCAGAAAACTAAATTAGTCAGACACAATTTCGCTTTCACAAAGTCACACAGCTAAATGTTCCACTATTACTCCCCTAATAAGGGACTCCAATATTTTTTCCAATAGTAGATGTTAGGCTAAGCAGTCAATATTTACCCACGTTTTGTCTCTCTACAATTTTGAATAGGGGTGTCACATCGGAAGATTTCCCATCTTCTGCTACTGCTCCAGAATACATGTTGTTTTGGAACATTGCAACCAATGCATCCACAGATCTTTCCCAGGTTGCAAGTCATCATGGCCAGGGAACCTATCAGCCTTCAGCTCCAATAGTTTGTCTAATACTGCTTCTTTAACGCTAACGATGGTACTTAATTTCCCCTCGCCATATTCTGTAATATTAACAGGATGTTTGAACTATAAAGATTGATGCAAAATATCTGCTTAACTCATCTGCTATTTCCTTGGTCTGCATAACCATCTCCCTGATACATTTTAGAATCAGAATAAAATTTTATTGTCACAACTACTCTAGTACAGGATAAAGGGATACAGTGAAAGGTGTACAATGTCACTATTGTTGGTACTGTCTGAGGTACAATGGTACCTAGGTACAAAATCTTAGGTATAAAGTAGAAAAATAATAGTTAAAAGTTCAACATTAAAATCCTTCTTAATATAAAGGAGAAAAATAAAGAAATAATTTTCTGAAGGTCTCATGTTCACTCAGACCTTCTTTTGCCTTTGTATTTATTTAAAGAAACACACTGTCAGTTCTTATATTCGTCACCATAGAGTCATAGAGGGGTATAGCATGGAAACAGACCTCTCAGTCCAACTTGGCCATACCAACCAGATATCCCAACCCAATCTAGTCCCATTTGCCAGCATTTGGCCCATATCCCTCTTAAACCCTTCCTATTTTTATACCTATCCAGATGCCTCTTAAAATGTTGCAATTGTACCAGCCTCCACCACTTCCTCTGGCAGCTCATTCCATACACGCACCACCCTGTGTGTGAAAAGGTTGCCCCCCACAAGTCCCTTTTATGTCTCTCCCCTCTTAACTTAAACCTAGTTCTGGATGCCCCCCACCCCAGAGAAGAAACCTTGTCTATTTATCCTATCCATGTACCTCATGATTTTATAAACCTCTATGAGGTCACCCTCAGCCTTAAACACTCAAGGGAAAACAGCCCCAGCCTATTCAGCCTCTCCCTATAGCTCAAATCCTCCAGCCCTGGCACCATCATGATAAATCTTTTCTGATCCCTTTCAAGTTTCACTACATCATTCCGATAGGAGGGAGACCAGAATTACACACAATATTCCAACAGTGGCCTAAGGAACGTCCTGTACAGTCGCAACATGACCTCCCAACTCCTATATTCAATGCTCTGACCAATAAAGGAAAGCACACCAAAGGCCTTCTTCACTATCTTATCTACCTGTGATTCCACTTTCAAGGAACTATGAACCTGCACTCAAAGGTCTCTTTGCTCAGCAACATTCCAGAGGACCTTACCATTAAGTGTATACGAGCTGCTAAGATTTGCTCTCCAGTCTAAAAAAAACTCTCTACCACCACCCTCTTTATTCTACCTTCAAGCCAGTTCTGTATCCACATGGCTAGTTCTCCCTATATTCCATGAAATCTAATCTCACTGTCTAATCAGTCTCCCATGGGGAATCTTGTTGAACGCCTTACTGAAGTCCATATAGATCATGTCCATCGCTCTGCCCTCATCAATCCTCTTACTTTTTCAAACGATTTAATCAAGTTCATGAGACATGATTTCCCATGCACAAAGCCATGTTGACGATCCCTAATCAGTCCTTGCCTTTCCAAATACGTGTAAATACTGTCCCTCAGGATTCCTTTCAACAAATTGCCCACCACCGACATCAGGTTCACCAGTCGATAGTTCCCTGGCTTGCCCTTACCACCCTTCTTAAACAGTGGCATCACATTAGCCAACCCCCAGTCTTCTAGCACCTCACCTGTGACTATCAATGACACAAGCACCTCACCAAGGGGCCCAGCAATCACTTCCCTAGTTTCTCACAGAGGTCTGGGGTACACCTGATCAGCTCCTGGGGATTTATTCACCTTTATGCTTCCTAGACATCCAGCACTTCCTCCTCTGCAGTATGGACATTTTTCAAGATGTCCCCATCTATTTCCCCACATTCTATATCTTCCATGTCCTTCTCCACAGTAAGCACTGATGCAAAATACTCGTTTAGTATCTCCCCTATCTCCTGTGGCTCCACACAAAGGCTGCCTTGCTGATCTTTGAGGGGACCTATTCTCTCGCTAATTACTCTTTTGTCCCTCAATGTGTTTATAAAGATCCTTTGGATTCTCCTTAACTCTATTTGCCAAAGCCATCTCATGTCCCCATTTTGTCCTCCTGATTTCCCTCTCAAATATACTCCAACTGCCTTTATACTCTAAGGATTCACTTGGTCTCTGCTGTCTATAGCTGACATATGCTTCCGTCTTTTTCTTGACCAAACCCTCAATTTCTCTAGTCATCCAACATTCCCTGCACCTACCAGCCTTTCCCCTCTCACTCACAGGAATATACTGTCTCTGGACTCTCGTTATCTCATTTCTGAGGTCTTCCCATTTTCCAGCCGGCCCTTTACTTGCAAATATCTGCACACAATCAGCTTTTGAAAGTTCTTGCCTAATACCATCAAAATTCTCCATCCTCCAATTTAAACCTGGTCTATCGTTTTCCATCAATATTTTAAAACATATAGAATTATGGTCGCTGGTCCCAAGTTGCTCCCCCATTGACACCTCAGTCACTTGCCCTGACTCATTGCCCAAGAGTAGGTCAAAATTTGCAGCTTCTCTAGTAGGTGCATCCATGTACTGAATCAGAAAATTTTCTTGTACACACTTTACAACTTCCTCTCCATCTAAACCCTTAACACGATAACAGTCCCAGTCTATGCTTGAAAAGTTACATCCCCAATCATAACCACCCTATTATTCTTACAGATAAATGACATCTCCTCACAAATTTGTTTCTCAATTTCTCACTGACTATTACAGAGGTCTATCATACAATCCCAATAAATGTGACCATCCCTTTCTTATTTTTCAGTTCCACCAAAATAACTTCCCTGGATGTATTTCTGGGAATATCCTCCCTCAGTACAGATGTAATGCTATCCCTGATCAAAAAAGCCACTCCCCCTCCTTTCTTGTCCCCTTTTCTGTTCTTCCTGTAGCATTTGTATCCTGGAACATTAAGCTGCCAGTACTGTCCATCCGAGCCATGTTTCTGTAATTGCTACGATATCCCAGTCCCATATTCCTAAACATGCCGAGTCTATCTGCCCTCCCTGTTAGGCCTCTTGCATTGAAATAAATGCAGTTTAATTTAACAGTCCTACCTTGTTCTCTTTATCCCTGCCTGCCCTGACTGTTTGACTTGCTTGTGTTCTCAACTGTACCAGTCTCAGATTGATCTCTTTTCTTGGTCTCTCCCTGGAACCTACAACACCCTCCTCCTCCAAACCCCTTACTAGTTTAAATTCTCCTGAGCGGTTCAAGCAAACCTCCCTGCCAATATATTTGTCCCCTTCCAATTCAGGTGCAATCCATCCTTCTTGTACAGGTCACTTCTACTCTAGAAGAGATTCCAATGATCCAAAAAAAATGTGAATTCTTCTCCCACAGACCAGCTCCTCAGCCACACATTCATATGCACTATCCTCCTATTTCTAGCCTCACTATCTCGTAGCACCAGGAGTAATCCAGATATTACTACCCTTGAGGACTTCCTTTTTAAATTCCTGTCTAACTTTCTACATTCTCCCTTCAGAATCTCATTGTTTTCCCTTCCTATGTCATTGGTACCAATGTGTACAATGACCTCCTGCTGATCCCTCTTCCCCTTGAGAACGTTCTGCACCCTTCGAGACATCCTTGACCCTGGCACCAGGAAGGCAACACCCCATTCTGATTTTTTGTTGCTGGCTGCAGAAACTTCTGTCTGTGCCCGATGCGATAGTCCTCTAATATAGGGATGATTTGGAGATGGTGTTGGACTGGGGTGTACAAAAATTAAAAATCACACCAGGTTATAATCCAACAGATTAAATTGGAAGCACTACCTTTTGGAGCCCTGCCCCTTCATCAGGTGGTTGTCTCCCTGATACAGGGAGACAGTGAGGTCTGCAGATGCAGGAGATCAGAGTTGAGAGTGTGTTGCTGGAAAAGCACAGCAGGTCAGGCAACTCCGATGAAGGGTTCCTGCCCGAAATGTCGATTTTCCTGCCCCTCAGATGCTGCCTGACCTGCTATACTTTTCCAGCAAGACAGTCCCCTAACACAATCGATTGCTTGGAACCTGATCTACGCCTCATTCCATTAGCAGAAACTTGGCTGTTCGTGTTACACTCCCCTGAAAGTCCATCACCCCCTACATTTTTCAAAACCGCATACTTATTTGAAATGGGGATAGCTACAGAAGACCTCTGTACTACCCGCCTACCTCTCTTGGAGTTAACCCATTAATGTGACTGTATCTGCAGCTTTTCTCTCTTCATATAACTGCCATCCATCACACCCCAGCTCTTGTCAATTCCTCATTGCCTCTAACTGTAACTCCAACTGATCCATTCGATCTGACAGGATTCGTAACCAATGACATTTATTGCAGATATAATCCTCACTAACCCTTACACGCTCCTGAAACTTCCACATCCGACAAGAGCATATCACTCAATCAAGGCTATTTTGCTCCTTCCAATCAACAGACCTAGAAAATAGCACAGTCTTATCGCTCCAAAAAAACACTGCTCCAGGCTAACTTAAAACTTACGGCATATATTTTTATAATTTTAAAATTTAATCAAGAGACAGATTCTAATAAAAACATAAAATCAAGAACGAACCCACTCTACTCACTACTGTAGATTTACAGCAAGGCTATACTTAAAACTATTTACTGATCTGTTTCTATGCTGTGACTTCTCCCAAACAGGTTACTCCAAGATCATTGGCGAATTTCACGGTTGGTTAAGTTTTCGTAGACACACTCCAATGTCCAACTATACATGAATTCAAACAGCAAAGGGAGTAACTGTGCAGATTCACTACTATATCAGTTGGCAGGCTGGGTTTCTTTCTCTCGCTCTCTTCCTTACAGGCCAAGTGGACGCTGCCTTTGTCTGTCTTTCTCCCTTTTAAAAGTGCTGATGTTTTGACTTTTCTTCCCCTCAAAGTTCCAAAGCAATTGCAACAGCATATAAAACAGTAATTGCTGCTCCTGGAATTCGAGGAAATCACCTCCAACACCTAAAGTACCTCCAACACCCAAAATACCTTAAAAAAAAAAAAGGAGCAGTCTGTTACAGCCAGAAATCTTTCCCATCCTCCATCCTGGATTTTACCAGTTTGGCCTTGTAGTTTATTTTCGGTCTTCACTAGCTTTTTAGTCCTCCTTTGCTGGATTATAATTTATCCCAGTCTTCAGGGCTATCTGTGACTTTGGCTCCTACATGCTTTGCCTTTCAACTTTATACTCTCCTTAACCTCTTTGGTTAGCTATAGTTAGTTTATCCCTCTCAAGATCTTTCCTCCTTACTGGGATGCCTGATAACTATCCACCCAGTTCACTTTATTTTCATGCCATTGCAATTCCTTCTAATGTTAAATACAATTGTTTCTGACTTAATTTTCTCACACTCAAACTGAATATTAAATTCATGTTATGTTCACTACTTCTTGGGGGATATTGTATTCTGTGGTAATTTTAAAAACTCGTCTTATTAACTAGATCCAAGACCACCTGCTCCCTCGTTTGCTCTATGACGTATGGCTTTCAAAAACTGATCCTAATCCGTTCAATGAATTCATTGTCATAGCTACCCTTTCCAATCTGATTAACCCAATTAATCAACAGGTAGAATAAAGTCACCTATTATTGCTCTATTCTTGTTATATGCACCTATTATTTGTTAATTGCCTTTCCTACAGATTGGCTGTTATTAATATCTGCTTTCCCTTGCAGTCTTTTTACCTCTGCCCAAATGGGCTCAACATTATCTGAGTCTATATCATCTCTCACAAATACCATTATTATCTGTCTTCTTAAAAATGCTAACCCACCACCTTTTCCATTCCTCTCATCTCCCCAAAAGGTCAAATATGCGTCAATGTTAAGTTCCCAATTTTGATCTCCTTAATGCTATGTTTCTGTAATTGCAATCAGATCACAATTACTCACCTTTGTGCCAGTTTGTCTACCTTATTCGAAAAGCTTTTGCATTAAGATACAAAGCCATTATATGTTTGTTCAATTAACCAATTTCTCAACACTTTTATGGTTCGTTGGTATATGACATTATTACCTGAAAATAAGAAGTGGCGATCATTCCCAACACTAACCTGCAATCCTACCTTCTCCTTTACTTTTAATTTTTAAAATTTTCTGTGCAACTGAATCCACTTATTAGTTTAAAGTCCTATCTACAACCCATGTTATTTTGTTCGCCAGGACTCTAGTCACAGCCTGATTCAGGTAATCTTACAGATTAATCTTACAGATTTTAGGAGGTTTGTTTAAAGATTATCACAGGACAATACATAATTCTGAAACTTACCCTGAACTAAGAGCAAATATAAATATTATCTATATGCAAATAATTTTAAAACATACTTGTCGTGCACAATTTCCCTTAATATCCCACCTACCTTCTTCCCAGTTTTCTGCACAATATTCTTGTAATGCGGTGCCTTTATATTCAGATAAAGCCAAGCTTTTATCCCTTGTACGAGAAGATGGCGTCTGAGAAGCCCATGATGTGGAGTCTGTACAGGAACTTCTATCCATCATTAAAGATTCAAATCTCGGTTTACAGGGATACCCGGCCGCTAAGTCAAAGGTGGAATGTTGAAATGCAATGTGGTTCTGAAAACAAGGAAAATATGTTAAATCAAACAACACATATCACTCAAAAATTCATTTGGAAAAAAAACTCCATTCACTGAGCACCAGATTTATGAAGCAGAAATAATGTTTGAGACAAAATAACTCGAGGAGAAAGTGAGGACTGCAGATGCTGGAGATCAGAGCTGAAAATGTGTTGCTGGAAAAGTGCAGCAGGTCAGACAGCATCCAAGGAACAGGAGAATCGACGTTTCGGGCATCAGGAACGTCGATTCTCCTGTTCCTTGGATGCTGCCTGACCTGCTGCGCTTTTCCAGCAACACATTTTCAGACAAAATAACTCAGACAATTTGAGACTGTAACTTACACAGCAGGAAAAGGAAATAAGTAGATATATCATGTTGGATTTTCAAATGTATTCATCAGTGTGCCACAAAAGACACTGTCACAAAATTAGAGCTCATGGACTTTTTTGAAGCCGGGGGGGAGGGGGTGCAAATAAACATGAATTGAGGATTAATGAGCAAAACAGTTGCTTTTGGGTTGGCCATTACCCTTGGTAATCTGTCTGGTCCAATCTATATGTACATTAAAATAACCCATAATTATTGTTGCACCTTTCTCACTATCTACATTATACTTAGTTCGGGAGCCTATAAACAACTCCCATAAGTGACTTCTTATTTTTGCTATTTCTCATCTGTACGTGCGATTTGCTATGTTCTTTTGAGAACCAAGGTCATTTCTATAGCTAATACTTCTCATAAATAGTTGATTCAATTGCATAAAGTTCATAATATTCTTGCCTCAGGACTCTGATCCAGCTGGTTACGAATGCATTCACTGGCACCTTGTGGGTATATTCTTATCACATTGCTTCGTGTTATATTCAAATAATGATTTCTAAGTGATGGAGAAAATACACCAACCTAAAAGCAGAAGTAAAAACATACGTTAGCGCTGAGGAAATACTGATTCCACCTCTAAAGATCAGAAATTACACTGAGAGACAGATCAACCCCATTGAAAAGTCAAACCAATCAAAAACGTTGATTCGCATCATTCAAGAAGTGGAGGAGGCTGGTACAATTGCAACATTTAAAAGGCATTTGGATGGGTATATGAATAGGAAGGGTTTGGAGGGATATGGGCCGGGTGCTGGCAGGTGGGACTAGATTGGGTTGGGATATCTGGTGGGCATGGACGGGTTGGACTGAAGGGTCTGCTTCCATAGAGTCTCTATGACTCTATGCATCATTGTAACACACTCATATGATAACCTAAAGCATCTAATAATTCTCAAGGTTGTGTGGGCAATATTATATGGGCATGTATTACACTTCAACAGCTAACATTAGCATCTATGTAGGTGGCAGCCTAGAGCGATTGCACAAGTAACATTAAATGCTTTTTGGTTATTGGAAAGACAAAAATATAATGTAGCACTTTTATAGTTAACTGTTTTCTTTTACTAATCCATACCAATTTAAGAACTCTTTCTACCAACCGGTTTTTGGAGTCATGGGAACAACCAAACCACCCACTGAAGCAAAATAATCCTAAAGCAAACACAGAATGGCAGACAAACTTAGCAGATCTGGCAGAGAGAAACAGAGTTAATGTTTCAAGTCTGGTATGACACTTCTTCAAAACTCAGGTTTAATTCTGACGAGTCTTACCACTCTTAAAACATTAATTCTCTTTCTCCAGAGATGTTGCTGCATCTGCTCAGTTTATCCAATATTCTGTGTTTGTTTCAGACTTCCACCAACCACAGTATTTTGCTCTTAAATCATCTTAAAGTTGTATTTCAGTTCATTATCCAGTATTGGAAGGGCCACCATATGGACAAAGGGAAATTGAAGGGAATGAAGTTTCCTTAAATAATTAGCTAAATGGTAATTTTTATTTCCCTCATGTTAATCATTCTCTTCCTATGATATTCACAACATACCTGGTATTATCTCCAGCACCCACCCGACACATCCCAAAATCATTCTACAATTGGTGTAAATACAGAAATAATTTCATTAAACATTAGAGTATAGAGCTAACAACCTGTTTCAAGAGAAGCACTGTTCCAACCTTAAGATTATTCAGTTCTTCAACTAGAAGCTGTCTGTGAATGGTGCCTTGCATTTCTCCTATGCAAGTAAACAAAAAGAATTAGGTTTCAAGGAAACTAAACTGCAACAGCCATCAGTACTACACTGCCACTTGAGACTTAAGAACCTCCATCATTTATAATGCTTTATCTGTACAATGTCTCTTCATAGCCTTTACTCTGGTTCATTCCTGGTGGCAAGGTGTTGTTAGGAAGAAAGCAAACTGATAGTTTCCCCAAGTACAACTCAGACAAAATATAATAATAAAATGGTGGTTATCAATTGAAGGGAAGAAAATGCCAGTTGAAAGAGTGGAAAAATAATTTGACATGTCCATTGCAAGCTGGATTCTATTAATGTGAGTATGGACCAGATTTACATCCATGGCAGGAAAACGATGTTGGTGCTCAAATTAAAATGAAAAACTCAGGACCAGCTCAGACATGAACTTTGTTTGTCAGCTACAAACATGGAGTTTGTAGCTGACCTTCCAATGGTCACAAGGTTCATGAGCCCAGATCGTACTTGAGGACAGAAATATGTTTATACTAACAGTCATGTTTTGTTAAAGGAAATCTGCAAAGACTTTCAACAAAGTATGCATGCGAGAAATGCTCAAGGATAGTTAGTATATCTTGATTAAGTCAAGAAAGAAACTGATGGGGGGAAGCAGGGCATCGGTACTGATTGCATTATGTGAAATCTGATCGTTACTGTTATACTTTATTTTCCCTTGCTGCGAATTGAGGCTGTTCAACAATTCACATCAAGCTCATTTCACGTCACGTAAATTGGAGTGGATCCAAATTACAAAAGGAGCAGTGTTGTTTTATATCTTTGGATGATGCTGTTGCACAAGCAGATCTATGACAGCAAGAGTCAACTCTCATAGAAATGCATAGAGTGCTGACAGGAAGGGTGACTGATACCACTGAACCCAAAAATATTCGAAAAGCAATAACTAGTTAAATTAGGAGTTGTGCCACAGAACTGGTATCTATCAGGTAATGTGGAGATCATTGTGGGCAGGTCTATATGTTGGATGATGCTAAGATTATTATGTCATCTAGCCTGCTTACATTGATTCGAGTGTGTGGTACTGGAAAAGCACTGCAGGTCAGGCAGCATCCAAAGAGCAGGAGAATCAACCTTTCGGGCATAAGCCCTTCATCAGGAATCCTGCTTTCTCCTGCCTATATTGTTGCCAATCTAAAAGACATTAATTTAGGCAATTTGGGATTGACTTCATGGCTGAGAAATTATCCTGTAAGTACTTCATTATTCAGACAGGTAGCTTTCAGATTTGACCCTTGATTAGTGCAGCTATTCTGTTTGTTGGGCAGTGGCAAGAACATTACAGCGAGTCTTGATGCTTATTCTAAGAAGATGGAATTACTGAAGTTTCTTGATTACCACCCAATGGTTTTTGGTGGAAAACAGACTTCTGTCAGCTAGGATGATTCCTTCTATCAAATAGTGTGCAGACTCTATATGCCAGAGGTTGTAATTACTGCCAATTGACAGAAGTATGACAGGCCGCCAATAGCTTTAGCTCAGAAATAAGTCACTCAACCTCAGGACGAGGAAAGACTCAAACAAAATGATGCTTGTAAAAATAAGTACCAGTCAAGATCAAAATCTCCAAGGGAAAATGAGAAGAGAATTAATAAGTAATGCATGTTTGAATCAAAGTAAAAGCAATTAGCAACAGAGAGAACACTCCCAACTAAACCATATAATCTATGTCAGTAAGACAGTACATACCCTATGGTGCCCATTAGTTACTGAAGACAACAGCATATTGGACATTGAAGGATTCTGGATAATCCAAGAGGAGGATGGGAAAAACATTGTGGCTTTAAAGCTACATTTTTCTGTTAGGTATTTTCAGCATTGGAGCTGATTTTCTTGAATTCTAGAAGCAGTAATTACTGTTGCATTGTTTTGAAACTTTGGGGAAAAAAATATCAAAACAAATAAGGAAGACAGGTTGCACTTGAATTGGAAGAGATCAGTCAGAGACTGGTGCAGTTGGGAAAAGGAGAAGTCAAACAATCAGGGCAGGAGGGCAAAAAGGGGACTAGAGATAACCTTGACAAAAAAGGTTAAGGAGAATCCAAAGGAATCCTACAAATATATTAAGTCCAAGAGTAACTAGCGAGAGAATAGGTTCCCTTAAATGATCAGCATGGCCACCTATGGGAGGAGGCAGTACTAAATGAGTATTTTGCATCCATGTTTGCTGTAGAGAAGGATATGGAAGGTAGAGAATGCCAGGAGTAAACAGCAACATCTTGAAAAATGTCCACAGTGCAGAGGTGGCGGTGCTGGACATCTTAAAATGCATAAAGTTGGATTAATCCCCAGGACCTGGTCAGGTGTACCTTAGAACTCTGTGGAGTTCCCTTATTGAGATATATGTATCAATAGCCACAGGTGAGATGCCAGAAGACTATAGGTTGGCTAACATGGTGCCACTATTTAAGAAAGGTGGTAAGGAAAAGCCAGGGAACTGAAGACCAGTGAGCCTGACATCAGTGGTGGGCAAGCTGTTGGAGGGAATCCAGAGGGACAGGATTTACATGTATTTGAAAAGGCAGAGACTGATTAGGGATAGTCAACATGGCTGTGTGTGTGGGAATTGGTGGGGTGGTGGAGGATTGCTTTTCAGACTGGAGGCCTGTGACCAGCTGCAAGCCACAAGGATCGGTGCTGGGTCCACTGCTTTACATCATTTATATAAATTGTTTGGATGCGAACATAGAAGGTAAGTTTGCAGATAACACTAATATTGGAGGTGTACTGGATAGCGAAGGAGGTTATCTCAGGTGAGTGCAACGGGATCTTGATCAGATTGCCAATGGGACGAGGAGTGGCAGGTGGAGCTCAATTTAGAGAAATGTGAGGTGCTGCATTTTCAAAATACAAACCAGGGCAGGACTTATACACTTCATGGTAAGGTCCTAGAGAGTGAAGGTGGTGGTTGGTATGCTTGCCTTTATTGGTCAGTACATTGAGTTTAGAAGTTGGGAGTTCATGCTGCAGCTGTAGAGGACATTGGTTAGGCCACTTTTGGAATATTGTGTGGAATTCTGGTCTCCTTCCTATCGAAAGGATGTTGTGAAAGTTGAAAGGGTTCAGAAAAGACTTACAAGGATGTTGCCAGGATGTTTGAGCTATCGGGAAAGGCTGAATAGCCTGGAGCTACTTTCCTTGGAACTTCAGAGGCTGAGTGACCTTAGAGAGAGATTTATAAAATCATGAGGGGCGTGAATAGGTTCAATAGCCAAAGTCTTTTCCCCAGGTTGGGGGAGTCTAAATCTAGAAAGCATAGGTTTAAGGTGAGAAGGGAAAAGATTTAAAAAGGGTGCTAAGGGGGAGGTTTTTCACGCAGAGGGTGATGCATGTATGGAATGAGCTGCCAGAGGAAGTGGAGGGTGGTAAAATTACAACATTTAAAAGGCATCTGGATGGGTATATATAAAGTAAAGGTTTAGAGGGATATAGGCCAAATGCTGGCAAATGGGACTAGATTAACTTAGGATATCTGGTCAGCATGAACGAGTTGGACCGAATAGTTTGCTTCCATGCTGTACATCCAAGACTCTATGATTCTAATAATTTGAAGGTAAAGTCGGCAAGAGATGATTGTAAAATGAAGTTCCTAATCCATACAGCTAATCTCATTGAAATAACTTGAGAACAACTTTATCTAAACCGGTGCTCAGATTGATCCAGACCTGCTATCCAGACAGATAGCACACCTGTGAAAACTCATAAGGAAAGCTCTACCTGATGGATCTTTAAAAACAGCACTGGCATCTGTATTTGTGCGTGTCAGTGACTTTACAAGAACTGCCATTTTTGGGACCTTGCCTTTGGGGAGCTGTTTTAAGGCTGCCTGTAGAAACAATGAAGTGTTGGTTAAAATATTAGAAACAAAAAAAATTTATATAAGAATAAATTCAATAAAACAAAAGCAAATTCTATAAAACTAACAAGTGCACTCAGAACGTTGTCTGCTCCATTTAATTTTAAAGAAAAATAACTTTTATCACGAGCCTTCTGATAACATCAAGATGACTCAAAGTACTTTGCAACAAATGAAGTATATTTCTAATCACAGCCACTTGTGTAATATAGGAATCATAGCAGCTAATTTGCATACAGCAAGCTAAGTCAAACAGCCATAGATAATGACTGAATAATCTGTTTTCATGATATTAGTCATACATGGATCAGAGTGTGTAAAGACAGGAAAGATTTCTTCCCTGAAGGATACTTGAAAACCATTACAGTTGTTAATTAAAGTGACCTTGAATAAAAACTAATTCCTGTCTAGCACTAGAAGCACAGGTCAGCAGCAATGTTCCTCTAATTTTCTTACTGGTTGTCCGAATGTCCAAGGCCCACCTGCAGTAACAACATCCAGAACCAGAAGTCAAATGCAGAATATCAGAGTGGTGTACAGCTGATAGAGACCATTGGCTCGGAATTGATGCAATATACTCCACTCACCTAGATGAGTGCAGTTGTTACGACATGGGGTATAATTTAAACTAATTGGCTGCATCAAATTAGTTTTTGTCTCCAGGCAACCAGCTACTCTAGCTGCTGGACCAAGGAATTAAGGGATATGGGGAGAGTGCAGGTAAGTGGCATTAAAATGCCATGACTGAATGGCGGAGAGGACTTGATGGGCCGAATGGGCTTATGTCCACACCTATTTCTTATGGATTTATTGTATCTTGTTCAGAACACTTGGTGCCAACAGCACCAAGCTTTCAACTCTTAAAAGGTACAGTGCACTTCTTCAACCTCATAACATAGTTTCAAAGTGCAAAAAGCTCACTATCAGACAATAAAACTGCCTGCTTGACAAGCATCCCATCTACCACATTAAATGTTAATCCCCTTTGTTACCAATGCAGTGCAGCGGTGTGTACACTGATACATATGATACACTACAGCAACACATCAAGCCTTCTCTAACAGTATTTTCCAAACCCACAGCTTCCACTACTTAGAACAAGGGCATTAGATGCATGAAAACATGACCACGTGCAAGTTCCTCCACAGGGCCCACACTACCTTGATTTGGAACTATATTGCCATTCCTTCACTGTCATGGTGTCAAATTCCTATAGTTCCCCAACAAAGTTCCAGATGTGGACTGGAATCGTTTGAGGCAGCAACTCTTCACCACCTTTTGTAAACAATTAGAAATCTGTAATAAATGTGGGCCTTGCTCGGAACACCTCATGAACAAACCACAAAGAAAGAATTCAAATTCATAAACTGTCACATTGGGATCTGAATTTGTCTGTATAATTAGGGTTTCTTTCAAGATTTTTGTATAGCAGAGTCACTATGTAATTGCATTCCACCCATGTGAATATTATAGATAATAAGCTGTAAACCAAAAGGCTAGACATGATATCACGACTATAAGTATTTTTGTAAGTCATACCTTTCGTAGGACCATGACAATGCTGTAACTTCGAAGGAAACAGTCAGCATCTTCCTCATCCAATCTCAACTCTGCTTTCATGGTTGCCCATGGACCTCTACCAAAGTCATCTTCAACAGATTGTTGAGAACCAGGGACCTCCTTAATTTGAGATTGAAAAATTATTCACAGTGAAACAATGTAGATAAATATTGAGAAGCATTTTTCACATTCATCAATCCACAGGACTGAAAAATCCAAATAGTTTTCCAATTCCCATTTGGACTTCTGGCAATCCTGCTCTGCGCTTTCTTTGTAGTCCTTTGTTGGCTCATCAATCTTTAATATTACAGCAAAAATTCACACACAACTTGTAGAATATCCTTAAGGGAAAAATGCAGTTAAGAGAAAGGAGGATGAATGAAAATAAATCAATATAGAATGCAGTTTCTCATCCAACCATCAATAGAATATGGTTTTTCATGAAAAAACAACAAAATATTAAGAATGACTTGCAGTAAAAGAGTCACTTTTTCTGGGAAAAAATTTCAAGAATTATAGAAGTCAATATTCACAATTAATCATCCATTTTTGTTAATCTTTTATTCGAGTTTGCTACCACTTAAACCAAGATACAACTTGGTATCACCTCTGACTGTATCCTGTCTAGAGCCTTAAGTATTTTCCATTTATTGTTTCATTGATGGAACAAACCTAACCATTTTTGCTGTTGGCTGCAATCTTTGCCGACACCAAGTTGGACTTTTGCTCATTGCAAAGACAATCTGCAGCCACCTATTGAACATGCCTAAAGTATTGTAAATGTTTTTTCTAAATCCTGATTGATGAGCTGATTGCAGTGTTAAGTCAGTTACCAGATGCTTGGCTAGTAATTACCACTGCAGCCTGCAAGCAGAAGATTTCAAAATGAAGGATCTATCATCTTCACAATTTCACTGAGGTGGCATACTGCTGTACAAGGATGCAGTGGGGTGAAAAGACACTGATAAAGCCGGTCTTCAGTTGCATGGTTATTGTTTTGACTGAGCAGAGGAGAGTCAGAAACTGGAATTGATGTGGGCACACAACTTTGAAAACAACAAAATAAGGTAAAGTTGGAAGTTAATTGGCTGGTGAGAATTGTAGCTTTCGTTTCCCTCGCTGCAAAGATAAGCAGTCTAAAGAGCAAGACTTTGAAATTAAGGGTTAAGTAAAACATTGAGATAGCTTCCTATAATTAAGTAATTTCAACAGATGGCAAGCCTCTGATTTTAAGAAAGGGCAGCAATATTTATTATCTAATAGACTAGAGGGCAGCTCTGATCAGGAGTGTACATGTCTGCATGCATTGCATGCCCTGTGACTATAGTCAGTTGCAACCTCTCGAGCTCTATCTTATGGAACTCAGGCAGCCTCTGGAAGAACTGAGGTGCATCTCGGAGGGTGACAGTTTTGTGGATAACATATTCATGGCTGCGGCCACCTACACGTTAAACATTTGCGGGGTGGGGTGGGAGATGTGGTGTCAAGCTTCACTCAGGTAGCATGCTGGAAATTAATTCTCACAAGGATGTTGTAAAACTTTAAAGGGTTCAGAAAAGATTTACAAAGATGTTGCCATGGTTGGAGGGTTTGAGCTATAGGGAGAGGTTGAATAGGCTTTGGCTGTTTTCCCTGGACCTTCAGAAGCTGAGGGGTGACCTTACAGAGATTTATAAAATCTGAGGGGTATGGATCAGGTAAATAGACAAGGTCTTTTCCTGAAGTTAGGGGAGTCCAGAACTACAGGGCATGGGTTTAAGGTGAGAGGGGAAAAATTTACAAGGGACTTGTGAGGCAATTTTTTCACACAAAGGGTGGTGCGTGCACGGAATGAGTTACCAGAGGAAGTGGTGGAGGCTGGCACAATTACAACTTTTAAAAGACATCTGGATGGGTCTAAGAATAGGAAGAGTTTAGAGGGATATGGGCCAAATGCTGGCAAATGAGACGATATTATTTTAGGATATCTGTTCGGCATGGGTATGTTGGACCAAAGGTCCATGCTGTACCTCTCTATGACTAAGTTGTCACAAAAGCTGAAAATTTAAAAAAGAACACAGAATTCCCCAATTTACCTGTCTTTTATATCCAGGATGCCAGAAAGCAAAGACCAGGTTTCTGGCCTTTCTGCTTAACAACAAGAAAATTACTATCTATAACAAGTAATTAGCCATTTGTCATAAACCATGATCACATAACTCTTAATTAAAACTGGAGTCTCCTTATTAACTCGCTTTTACACAAAAAAAAAGGGTTGTGGACAGAGAGATAAAAGGAGGTAAAGTATTCAGTGGTTTCTTTGCACAAGGTTTGCTGAGATGATTCTTGTCAGAATGCTCCCCTCCCAGTCATCCTTCTCAGGATGTTTCCACTGGTTTGCAAGAGCCTATGTGGCTGACAAACTTAGAAAATCTCTTATTAATTAAAAACTACAGCTTACAGCAGTCACTGAAATAACTACGAATTAGTTTTCTTCAGGCTTAAAGTGATTTACTCTAGTGAACAGAAAGAAAGCTCCTAAATTGATGGTGGTCCAAAAATATAATTTTGTTTACAGCCCCAAAAGGTGCTCAGTAATTCGAGAACCAGTCACAAAGTTGTTGGCAGGCAGTTGAATTTTCATTGGTTTGCAGGCTCATGACCAATCCATTGATTGTTGCCAAAGCTCCATTTGTACACAACATTTGGGTTCAGAGCATCAATAACCACTGCTGTAACCCACAGCTGTGCAATCAGTGCTCATAATGAGTATCAAGTTACTTTACTTCAAATAATACAGCATTCCTTACAATCGCTGGTTTTGAAAACAGTTCTTTTCTCACTTCAGTCTATGACTGAAAACAAAAGAAACAAAAAAAGGCATAGTCTTTACAAGAGGAATGGGTGACATATCAGTAGTTAGGAAAAAGAAAACCAGGCATATAATGCAGGAGTCCCCAGAGATACATAACATCTATTTCCTGCCGCTGCACTGACCTCTGAAGTTAGTGCATATTAGCAGTTTCCAGAAACAAAAAGTCACTTCATCTGTAGACTGATAGGTGCTTGGACCATTCAAGGAACATGCTGGGAGGCAATGCTGTCTCGCTTTCCAACTACTGCTGAGTTCAACACAACAATGAAAGCAATGGCTAAACTGAGAAGTGCAGTCAAAGCCAAATCCATAGCTCTACAATTGGTTCATCTTTTCTGAGGAGTGAGACACATCCAGAGCGAGACAGAAGAGGTCTGAAATTGGCAAGCAGAGCATTCAAAGTAGCAATGTGGAGACTACTCTTGGTACAAGTCAATATAAAAATGGTAAGTCAAAACAAGTGAATATGGGACTGTAAAGATTGTGCCGGACAGAGGTCTTTAGATTCTTGTGACATTGGGAACATAGCTTGGACAGATGGAACGTCCTCAGATACTGAAGCAGCCAATGTCCAAATGCAGCAAGATTTGGACAATATTCAGGTTTGGGATGACAAGTGACAAATAACACGTGTGCACATATTGACAAGTGCCAGGAAATGAATAACTCCAGTCAGACAGAAGCTTACCATCACCGCATGACATTTAATTGGATTGCAAAATCATTGATTTCCCACCCGGACTAACAACATCCTACTATTGACCAAAAACAGAACTGAACTAGTCATACAGGTATAGTGGCTACAAGAACAGGTCAGAGGTTAGGAATTCTACAACAAGCAACTCAGATCCCAACTCCCCAAAGCCTGTCCATAATCTACAAGGCTGAAGTCAGGAGTGTGATGGAATACTCCCACTTGCCTGAAGGGGTGCATCACCAATACTCCACATGATTTGCACCCCGATTTACTCCCTTCATCACTAATGCATTGTGGAAATAGTGTGTACCATATTGAAAATGTACTGCAGTAACGGACTAAGCCTCTTTTGACAGCACCTTCCAGAAGTACAACTTTTGCTCCTTAGGAACACACATGCAGCATGGTCATGCTACCATCTACAAATTCTACTCGAAGCTTAGATACTATCATGAATTCAAATAGCAATTGCTGTTCCTTTACTGTCACTGGGTCAAAATCCTGCAAGTCCCTTCATAACAGCACTGTGGGTGTAGCTTTAACACATGGACTGCAGCACTTCAAGACAGTGGTTTACCACCACCCTTTGAGGAACACCTTAGGGATATGCAATATGCTTTCATCTTATCTTTCACAGAATGTACATGAAAATATGCCAGGCAACAAGCTACATTATAATATTTCTAGAAACTGTGCAGGTCTCTGCAGGCTTACCTGAGGCCTTAGCTTTGGCACTGCACCATGAGTTGGCGTCTGTGGATCTGAAATTAAGACATCATCTAGGTTTTTCCCAAGATGCTGGAAGACAAGCACGGTGAGCAGTCAATTATCAGACAACATGCTTTAAAGAGTTAGTTACAAATTCAGCATCAGTTTCAATTACACTAGTCCATGCTACATAAACTAAAAATTACATTTGGAATTAAAGTCCTTTTATTGTTACAGAATACATGCCTATGTATTGGTACGGTTCCTCATTACTAGTAGACATTTTAAGGATACATATTCAAATATCTAGCTACAAGCCTTGGAATTACATTGTTAATAATGTTCAACATTGTTAATTATTTTATTTACTAGATTAGATTACTTACAGTGTGGAAACAGGCCCTTCAGCCCAACAAGTCCACACTGACCCACCAAAGTGCAACCCACCCAGACCCATTCCCCTACATTTACCCCTACACCTAACACTACGGGCAATTTAGCATGGCCAATTCACATAATCTGCACATTTTTGGGATTGTGGGAGGAGACCAGAGGAAACCCATGCTAACACAGGGAGAATGTGCAAACTCCGCACAGAGAGTCGCCTGAGGTGGGAATTGAACCCGGGTCTCTGGCGCTGAGAGGTAGCAGTGCTATCCACTGTGCCACCCAGTAAAGTACACAATTACTATGAACACAAAGGAAACGAAAAGCTGGACTTGAAGGCATGGAAGTAGAAGTAGGCTAGTCAGTCCATCAGGTCTCATCTACAATTTAGCTAATAATCCTCACCTCCACTTTCCTGCTTTATCCCCATAATCCTCGATTCCCTGACTAGTTAAAACTTTGCCTATTTCAGCCTTGCATACACTTACCATCCCAACCTCAATAGCCTTCTGTGGCTAAAGAGGTAAAAACAATGACTGCAGAAAGAACTTAACTGATACACTACTTTTAGAAGAATTTTCTCCACCTCTTGCCCAAATCTGCATGGGACAATAACCTCTTCACATTTACCATAATAAGCCTGTTAATAATAAGACCACAAAAAATAGAAATAGGAATAGACCATTGGGCCCTTGAGCCTGCCCCTCCATTCAATAGAATCATGATTGACCTGACACTCATTAGTAACTTAAAAACCCAGATGCAGTCCATCATATCCAGAAGACTTAAGAGCCTTTAGAAAACCCATTAGTTTCATGAGAACTATTTCTCTAGTGATAATTAGTGTACTTATTTCCTACCACTCTCCATTATACAGTAATTTAGAATGCTATTGGTGAATTTACTGTGAAAACTGATGAAAAATATTTATTTATCTTCTCTGCCATTTCTTTGTTCACCATTATTTTCAAAGCCTTGTGCTCTAAAAGACCTGTGTTTACTTGGGCTGCTCCCTTTGTTTTTATATATTTAAAAGAAGCTCTTAGAGTCAGAGAGATATACAGCACAGAAATAGACCCTTCAGTCCAACTTATCCATGACGACCAGATATCCTAACCTAATCTAGGTCCCATTTGCCAGCACTTGGCCTATATCCCTTTAAACCTTTCCTATTCATATACCCATGCAAATGTCTTTCAAATGTTGTAATTGTACCAGCCTCTCTCACTTCCTGTGGCATCTCATTCCATACACTCATCACCCTCTGCGTGAAAAGGTTGCCCCTTAGGTCCCTTTTAAATCTAGCTCCTCTCACCTTAAAGCTATGCATTCTAGTTTTGGACTCCCCACCTCAGGGAAAATACCTTGTCTATTTATGCTATCCATGATTATATAAACGCCTATCAGGTCACCCCCTCAGCCTCCAACACTCCAGGGAAAACAGCCCCAGCCTGTTCAGCCTCTCCCTATAGCTCAAATCCTCCAATTCTGGCACGATCCTTCTAAATCTTTTCTGAACCCTTTCAAGTTTCACAACATCCTTCAGATAGGAAGGAGACCAGAACTGCATGCAATATTCCAACAGTGGCCTAACCAATGTCCTGTACAGCTGCAACATGACCTCCCAACTCCTATACTCAATGCTCTGACCGATACAGGAAAGCATACAAAATTCCTTCTTCGCTACCCTATCTACCTGCAACTCTACTTTCACGGAACTATGAACCTGCTCTCCAAGGTCTCTTTGTTCAGCAACACTCCCAAGGACCTTACCATTAAGTGTACATTGTCTGTTTTTATATTACTTGCTAGTTTAGCGCCACAGTTTATCATCTATTTTTAGTGTCTTTTGATCATTTTTCATTAGTTTAAAAGAAACTCTCCCAATCCTCTGGTTTACCACTAAACTTTTCTATATTTTATGTTTTCTTTCCTTTAAGTTTGATATAATCCTTACTTGGATATAAACTTACTTTGATATAAACTTACTTGGTTAGCCATGTTTTTGCCCTTCCTAGAATCCTTCTTCCTTACCAGGATATACCTTTGCTCGGAGTCATGCCTTTCATTGATCCTAAACCAGTTTTTATATTATACTTCTTTTCCAGACCACTCCAGCCAACAGTGCCTTCATTCCTTTGTAAGATTAGTATAGATGTTTGACCCTCAAACTGACTTCTAAATTCCCCTGGCCTCATCACACAATACCAGATTGAAAACAGCCTGAGCTATGGTTGCATTTGCAACATATTGCCCTAGGAATCTGTCCAAATACACAGTGAACATTTGTGGATACCTTTACTAATTTAAATGTACCCAATCTCCACAAAGATTAAAGTCAACTACGATTATTGCAAACAAACCCCTACTAGTCCAGATAGTCCTAAAGAACAGTATATGGATTACTCTAACGAGTATAATCTTCCCCTTATTACTTCTTACCTCCACCCATATGGATTGTGCATTATCCAATTAGATTAAATTACTTACAGTGTGGAAATAGGCCCTTTAGACAAACAAGTCCATGCCAACCCGCCGAAGTGCAACCCACCCGGACCCATTCCCCTACATTTAACCCTTTCACCTAACACTAGGGGCAATTTAGCATGGCCAATTCATCTAACCTGCACATTTTTGGGCTGTGGAAGGAAACCAGGGCACCCAGAGGAAACCCACGCAGACACGGAGAGAATGTGCAAACTCCACACAGTCAGTCGCCTGAGGCGGGAATTGAACCCGGGTCTCTGGCGCTGAGGCAGCAGTGCTAACAATCACAGGTGATTTCCTCTCTCATATGTTATAGTTAGTCAATAATATCTTAATATAAAGTTTATCACAAACATGGCCATAGAATATCAGTATTATCAATCATATAACTAAAATAATTTAAGGAAATTCAAGTGCCCGTATTAAGCTCATATCACCTTACACTTGGTCAGTCAAATATTCCTCCCTCCATAGACTTTGAAAAAAACACCCTCTTTCAAAAATCCATCAGCGATGAAATAAATAGATCATATGAGCTCCGCCAGTTCATCCATTTGCAAATTAAGACATCAAGCATTTAACAAGAAATCTCCCAATCAATAAATGTCCCACTGTACAAAGCAGCTGTTGTTACCTCACTATTATTTAGCACCAAGACCTGGACTATGCCTCAGCAACTCAACTGCATTATGTAAATTATACCAGCAATGCTGCTGCTGAATCCTCAGTGTAATGAGAGGACGTCTGAACAAATATCATCATCTTTCTTGAAGGCATTTCCACAAACATTTTGGCAAGATCGGAAAATCAACCACAGTGCACTGGCACAGTCTCAGTGGCTGAACAGTACCCATGGCAGGCATTCCAGGGGAGTAGAGAGAAAATGCTATAACACCCTGAAGCTCTCTTTGAAGCAGACAGAGCAGCTGCAGAAAAGGAAAGAAATTCTGAATCCCACTATTTCATAGGGTATCCTGACCCAAATGTCCATAGATCGACACATCGGCTATTCAGTCCAGTGAAGACAATCAGAAACCTGCAACCCTGAACAGATATCACCTTCAAATTGGGGGACAGCTGACAATGATGTCAAGCAATACTGGATAGCAAAGTACACCCAATAGTTTTACAAGTAGCAATCAGCTTACTTGGTGATTTTTAATTTTCTAGTTAAGTACCAAATGGGGAGAAGCAGGACATGGAAATACAAGTAGTCATTTCACTTACTTTTTGTGTGTTTGACTGAATAAATGAATGACTGAGAAAGTTTCATATTAAGGTAAATTACACAATACCCAAATGTTCAAAAGGTTGCCCTATCAAACTTAGGAGCTTTGAGATACAGGACGACCAATGCAATGCCGACAGATGATTTAATACCGAAAATAATCCGAAAGTATATTGGTACTAACACTAAATACACCCAATTACAAATTTATTTCTGTAGTTGTTTCACACAGCAGAATTGAATAGGGAAAATTTACATAGAATTAGTAATGCATCACCACAAAAGTAAACTTGTCAGATGAATGACACTTCTGAAATAATTAATGAAGTTCAATGAAAAGACAAATGATTTCCATCTTGAATCTCTACAAATAATCTTCGACCTGGATAGGCAAAGCAAAGCAGAGGTCAAATTAAAGCGAAGTACATTAGGTACAGTAATGATCTTAATTTATGAAAAATTTGTGTATAATTTACCAATGTCAGGAAAAGGAAAATGCAAAGATTATTGATAGAAGCTTCTGGAAGTGAAGAAAGGCAAGCAATTATATTGCGAGAGACACTGGCCCCCTCACATACTGACACCTCTCACACTCTCCTGCCTTTTCAATTTGTCATCAACTATTTATCCTCCAAACTTTAAAATCTGTTTCTGCTTCCAACAATTTCAGGCAGAATACTCAATGATGTGTTAAAAAAAAAGCCTTGCATAATGCTCCCACTATTCTTTGGACAATTGAGAATATGTTCTCCAGCTATCCATTTACTGCTCACTAACTACCTACCTCAGAACAAGGCTAGCAAATATTATATTCAGTTTTTTGTTTGACTTAAGCCCTCCATCCAGAGTACGTTCAGTGCCCTTACTACCCTCCATACTTCTTCCAAGGCCCTCAAACCTGCTTAGCCTTTCAACTACATCGTGGATGATTTTCTACTTCAATGCCATTTCCTCACACTATCCCCATCTCCCTCGGTGACTTTAGTACCTTGAAATCTACCAGTCTGCCTTGGTCATATTCAATGACTGGACCTCCTGAGCCCTCTAGTAAATAAAAGTAAAGGTAAAGTCACCATTGTCCTCCCAGGATATCAGCTGCTGGCTCTGATGAGGTAATATTAGTTTTTGGAGAGGTGGGGGGTGAGTTAAGGAGAGAGACAGACACAGACAGACAGAGAGACACAGAGAGAGAGAGAGAGAGAGAGAGAGAGAGAGAGAGAGAGAGGAGAGGGAGAGGGAGAGGGAGAGAGAGAGAGAGAGAGCGCCTCTTTGGGATAGGGTGTTCCAGAAAGCACCGATTTATCATTTGAAGGGGATGACAACCAGCAGTTTCTTTGTCCATTTTGGATCTTACGAGACCCAGAATCAGAGTCAATGTTGAGGACTCTTAAGGTCATTCCCCAACACCTGCCCTATCAATGGAACAGGACCTGCACAGGGTTAGAATGTTACTTTTCTCAGGCATCTTTGTATTTTGTGGGTCTGGTGTCATAGGCTCGATCAGATAAGGGCAAAAGATTTCCTTCCTTGAAAGACATTTGTGAATCAGTTGGATTTTTAATTACAGTTTCGTAAATGTCCTCCATTATCAAGAGTAACTTTTTATTTCAGATTTAGTTAATTGAAAAAAATTCTGCCAGTTGAAGTAATGGCTCCAAAACTCTCAGTCAGGCCTGTGGATTACGACACATTAACAATGATTGCACCCCAATTGTCCCTTAAGTAACTATTGGAAAGGAAAAACCAAGGACATTTCATTGCTTTCTTCTTCTACTTCCTGGCAGTATTCACAATTACAGTACTGCACAACAATTTTGATTTGGGGACTAACTAGACATAACAAATCAAAATAACTGGTTCATTCTTAATGTAACATCTCCCATCATACCTGTTGAGGAAGAATTCCAGCAGGTCCAGGAAAGCGTCGCTTCAGTCGGGGCCTGTCTAACCTCACAGCTTCTGGTGTTCGATTAGCTGCCGATACCAACTGAATCAAGTGATTGGTAACAGGGGTTCCCACACAACCTGAATTTGTTGCCGGTGAATATTGAGCTCCAATAGCAGCTGATGGGCTTTCAAAACCACATATTAATGTTCGAGGATCACTAGTGGACATAGTTGCTCTTTTGACGTCTCCATTGGAATGTTTAGGGATTGAAGAGTTCTGTAGAGGGAGCCTTGGTCTCAATAACATTGGATTTAGACAGTTTTTAGTACCAGTAGAACTTACTTGCTGAGGTGGAGATGGAGTCTGCAGGTTTGAAGACACAAGTTTACATGAGCCAATAGCACTCCCTCGTATGATTGTTCCTAAATGATTTTGCGGCACTGGAGTTAATTCATTTGCTGATCTAATATTGTCAGATGGAATAGAACTACAAAATTCAGTTCTTGGCACAACATTCGACAGCGTAGCAGAATGACCGTGACTTTCAATTATCTCAGAGGAATTTCTGTCTCCTTGCTTTCTGATGCCAACAGAATTGGAGATGCTCACAGCAGTTGGACACTGGTTAAATTCAAATGATGGATGAAACTTTGAAGTTTTGCGTGCAGTCTCAGAATAATTTTTCTGAATCATTGCTTGACTATTTTTGCAAGAAACAGTCACTTTAGAACTTTCAGTCTTGCCAGTGTCTGTTTTCTCGTGTTGTGGCAATTTCGCTGGTAGCACAGCAAGATCATTTCTTTGACATTTTGGAGAAGGAATAATTCTAGGAGTTACAACTGTCTTCTCTAAAAACATTGGACTATTGGTCTTCCTCAATGTTGTATTTGGCACATTACCGTCCTCCTCCAACTCCTCACAGTCAGACCAAAATAAATCATCAATTTCTTCAACTGAGCCAACTTCAGTGGTGTTCTGCTTTAAGTCAGGGGTTGATTTTTGTTTGTTATTCCAGTTGTTTGATTCAGAAGAATCTATTGATGCTGCCATTGCACTTTTTGTAGGGTAATCATTGGTCACATATTTTGAAGTACAACCATACTCCAACTGGCAATACCTCTGACCCAAGGTGCCATGTGGCAAGCTCTTAGGTTCATAAGATGAGTTAGTAGGTGTCCTGAGAATTGAAGCAATGGGTCTTAACTTAACACATGGATTTGCTCCAGACGAACTGGTAGTTGTCTTTTCAACATCCAGCGCAGCTGATAGTAAATCCTGTCCACAATGGATTAAAAAAAACACAATTAGCTATGGACGTTGACACAAAATTTAAGAATTTGATTCTGATTTTAAAATAATTACCTTAGTTTATCTCAAATAATTTAAATTGCAAGACAATTATGTAAAAATTTACTTTACCAACCTTAAATAAAAAAACTTACTAATTCAGAATGATTTAGCACCTGGACCAATGAAAATTTCAACATCATTTGAGGATTTTAATTAAAACAAAACTGATCGTTGATGCTGACTCCGCTACACTGAAAATAAAAATCCAACTAACAAAGTAAAACAGAGCTCAATGGAAAATAAATCTTTTGCAATACCCTATCAGAGTACCTTTGAAATTAATCAGAAAATATGGTTAGATTTTCCAATCAGAAGGTTTTCCAGTCAAGAGTTAATAGCAAATTTAATTAATTTCAAAACATTAAAAAAGGTGTATATCACAATTAAAAATAACTTAAAAATTTCAGGTATGTTCAAGCTTCTTGGTGCAGCAAGGTCAGGTTAGTCAGCCTGCCTTCAAACCTGCTGTGCCATTCAATAAGATCATGGCCAATCTGACTTGAATTTCCATTTTGCATTCTTCTATAGCCCAAAGATTTATTATTATTAAGGGAATAAAGAATTTATCTACCTCTGCTTTTAAAATATGTAAAGATTTTTCATCTACTGCCTTTTTAAGGGAATTCCAAAGACTCTCAGGAAGAAAAATGTTTCCTTATAGTTAAAAATAAGGGGACACCCATTTAAAACAATGACCACTAATTTTAGATTCTACCACAAGTGCTAACATCCCTTCAACATCTACTTGGTCAGGTTTCCTCAAGATCTTATTTGTTTCAAATTAAGTTGCCTCTGACAACTAAACTGCAGAACTGACAGGCCTAGCCTGTCTAGCTTTTCCTCATTCCAGGTATCAGTCTAGTCAGCTTTCTGTAAGCTGCTTCCAACCCATTAATATATCTTTCCCTAAACATGGTGACCAGTAATCTACACAGTATCAAGATACGGTCTCACCAACGTCCTGTATATGAGGCATAATCTCATGATTCTTGCATTCAATTCTCTTCACATAAACCATAACATCCTATTAGCTGTCCTGATTAGTTCTTGTACCTGCATACTAACCATCATGCACTAGGACACTCAGATCTCTCTCTACATCAGAGTTCTGCAACCTCTCTCCATTTGGATAATAGACATATTCATTAGCGAGTTTTGAGAAGACTTGTAGCTCATGTTGAGGTTCTGGATGTAGGCTTGCTCGCTGAGCTGGATGGTTCGTTTTCAGACGTTTTGTCACCATACTAGGTAACATCTTCAGTGAGCCTCCAAAGCATTGCTGATGATTCTTGCTTTCTATTTATGTATGTGTGTTTCTTTGGGTTTGGTGATGTTATTTCCTATGGTGATATCATTTTCGGTTCTTTCTCTCAGGGGGTGGTAAATCAGGTCCAATCAATGTGCATTTGTTGATATTGTTCTAGGTGGAATGCCACGCTTCTAGGAATTCTCATGTGTCTCTGTTTGGCTTGTCCTAGGATGGATGTGTTGTCCCAGTCGAAGTGGTATCCTTCCTCATCCGTATGCTAGGATACTAGTGAGAGAGAGTCATGTCATTTTGTGGCTAATTGATGTTCATGTATCGGGGGCTAGTTTTCTGCCTGTTTGTCTAATGTCGTGTTTGTTACAGTCCTTGCACAGTTTTTTGTAAAGGGCATTAGTTTAGCTTGTTGTCTTTCAAGTTCATTAGCTGCTGTTTTATTGTGTTGGTGGGTTTGTGTTGCTAAGGAGTCTGAGTAGTCTGGCAGTGATTTCAGAGATGTCTTTGATGTAGGGGAGAGTGACTAGGTTTTCTGGACGCATTTTGTCTGCTTGTTGGGTTTGTTGCTGAGAAATCTGTGGACAGTGTTCATTGGGTACCCGTTCTTTTTGAATACACATACGTGATTTTCCTTTGCTCTGTGTAGCGGCTCGTTGGAAGAATGCTCTGATGCAGCTTTGTTTGTGGATGTTTGGGTGATTGCTTCTGTAGTTCAATATTTGGTCTGTATGTGTTGTTTTCCTGTAGACGCTGGTATGAAGTTCGCTCTAATGTGACATCTAGGAATGGCAGTTCGTTGTTGTTTTCCTCCTCTTTAAATGAATTTTATGCCAGTAAGGGTATTATTGATGGTCTTGAATGTTTCCTCTAATTTGTTTCGTTTAGTGAAGACAAAGGTGTCATCCACGTAGTGGACCCAAAGTTTAGGTTGGATCTTTAGCAGAGCTATTTGTTTGAGTCTCTGCATTACTGTCTCTGCTAAGAACTCTGATATTGGAAATCCCATGCGTGTTCCGTTGATTCGTCTGTTTCATTCCAACCGGAACTCTATCAACAAACACATTGACTTGGACCCGATTTACCAAGTCTGAGAAAAATAAGAGGAAATGACATCACCACAGGTAACAACATCACCAACCCAAAGAAACCCAAACATATAAATAGAAAACCGGAATCATCAGCAGTGCTTCGTCCAGAGGCTCACTGAAGATGTTACCTAGTACGGTGACGAAATGTCTGAAAATGAAACTTCCAGCTCAACGAGCAAACCCACATCCAGACATATTCATTCTTTCTGCCAAAAATGGACAATTTCATACTTTGCTGCATTTGTAACCCATTTGCCAGAGCTTTGCCCATGAACTTAAATTTATTTATATCCTTTTGTAGGCTCCTTCTGTCCTCTTCACAATATACTTTCCTATTTTTGTCTTCAGCAAACTTAGCTACTATACTTTCGATCCCTTCATCCAACATGATTTATATAAACTGTAAAGAGTTGAGGACCCAGCACCTTCCTCTGTGGCACACTACTCATGGCATCCTACAAGCCTGAAAAAGATCACTTATTCCTCATCTTTACTTTCTATTAACCCAGCTAAACTTGTATCCATTCCAATATCTTATTCCTTATACAATGATCTTTTGCTTGTATCAGATGTACCAACCACCTGATGAAGGAGTAGTGCTCCGAATGCTAGTGCTTCCAAATAAAACCTGTTGGACTATAACCTGGTGTTGTGTGATTTTTAATTTTGTACACTTCAGTCTAATACTGACATCTCCAAATCATTACTTATTTGTAGCACATCAAATGTCTTCTGAAAACTGATAGACAACACATGTACTAGATAAAGGGGAACCAGTGTAAGTTACTTCTACAAAGAATTCCAAAAAAATTATATTCTCTCTGGTAAAGCTCAATGCAAAATATCTGTACAATTCATCTTCCATCTTTTTATCCTCCATTACAAATTCCCCAGCTAATAAGGCCGATACTTACTTTGACTCTAAAGAAACTTTTCCTATTTATTTTTATATTTGTGGCTAACTTTCACCTATACTCATTTTTCGTGCCTGATTAATATTTTAGTACTTCTTTGCAGTTTTTTTAATGTTCTGTCCGAACAGAATAGTACAGCCCTTCGGCCCTATTGTTGGGGCGACCTTTTACCCGACTAAGGTCAAACTAACCGACATACCCTTATTTGACTATCATCCATGCCTATCCAAGAGTTGCTTAAATGTCCCTCCTAGCAAAGCATTCCACACACACCACTGTGTAAAGAACCTAACTCTTGACATCTTCCCAAACTTTCCTCCAATCACCTTAAAATGATGCCCCCTCGTGATAGCCAATTCCACCCAGGGATAAAGTCTTTATCCATACTTCTTATCTTGTACATCTCTATCAAATCACCTCTCAACCTTCTTTGCTCAAATGAAAAAGCCCTAGCTCACTCAACCTTTCTTCACAAGACATGCCCTCCGGTCCAAGCAGCATCCTGGTAAATCTCCTCTGCATCCTCTCTAAAGCTTCCACATCCTTCCTATAATGAGGCAACCAGAACTGAACATAATATTCCATGTATGGTCTAACCAGGGCTTTCTAGAGCTGCAGGGAGAAAGTGAGGACTGCAGATACTGGAGATCAAAGCCAAAAAGAAGTGTGCTTTTCCAGCACCACATGAGGTCAGGCAGCATCCGAGAAGCAGGAGAATTGACGTTTCAGGCATAAGCCCTGCCTCAGGAATGTGTGCAGCGCATGCATGTGGGGGTGGGGGACAGGCAGCTGGGAAGGAGATAGGTAGTTGGAGGTTGGGGGGGGGGTGGGGGAGAAAGAGAGAGGTGGGGAAAGAGGTGATGGTGATAGGTCAGGGCAGAGGATGGAGCAGTTAGGCAGTAAGGAAGATGGACAGATAGCACAGTTTAAGAAGCAGTGCCAAGTTGGAGGGTTGGATCTGGGATGAGGTGGGGATAGGGGAGTTGATGAAACTGGTGAAATCGGCATTGATGCCGCATGTTTGGAGGGTCCCAGGGGGAAGATGAGGCGTTCTTCCTCCGGTGGTTGGTGGCTTGGATTTGGTGGCGGAGACTGCCCAGGACCTGCATGTCCTTGGCAGAGTGGGAGGGTGAATTGAAGAAGTGGTTGGCCACAGGGTGATGAAGTTGTTTGGTGTGTGCGTGTCCCATCGATGTTCCCTGAAACGTTCCAAGAGTTGGCGTCCTGCCTCCCTGATATTACTCCAGTGGACAGTGAGGATGCAAAGATCATTGCCAAAGGTGCAGCAATCTCTTTCTGTAGCAACCTTGAGTATATCCTGTCTGAACCAGGGGACTTATCTATCCTCTTGTTGTTTTTAAATCACGCTGTCCTCTCAAACGACAAGGTCTCTCTCACTAGTGAATACTGAAGCAAAGCATTCATTAAGAGCCACTCTTAACTACTCCGACTCCAGGTACAAGTTTCTTCTACTATCCCTGATCGGCCCTATCCTCACTCGGGCCACCCTCATACTCCTCACACAAGTGTAGAACACCTCGGGGTTTTCCTTAATCATACCCACCGAGGCTTTTTCATGATTCCCTTTAGATCACCTAAGTCCATTCTTCAGTTCCTTCTTGGCCACCTTGTAACCCTACAGAGCCCTGTCTGATTCTGGTTTCCTCAACCTTACATAAGCTTCTTTCTTCCTCTTGACTAGATATTCCACATCTTGTCACCAAGGTTCCTTCACCATACCATCCCTTCCTTGCCTCAGTGGGACAAACCTATCCAGCACTATTAGCAATTGCTCCCTAAATTACTTCTACATTTCTGTCGTGCATTTCCCTAAAAACATCTGTTCCCAATTTAGGCACCCCATTTCCTGTCCAACAACATTGTATTTCTCCTTCCCCCAATTAAACACTTTGCCATCCATCTGGTCCGATCCCTCTCCATGTCTAACATCAGAGTTGTGATCTCTATCACCGAAATGCTCTCCCACCTGACCTAGTTTCTTGTCTCATTGGAACAAACCTATCCAGCCAATTATATGTTTTTTCTTTGAGTTTGAAGCTATTTTAGAATTTTCAATTGAATCACAGATGGTAGATTTTTTATTTGTTGTAATTTACCTATTCTACATTTTCTGAAATACCCCCTCATATGTTTGCCACTATGTCACTATTGACCTATGCCTTAAATTTCCAATTCACTTCCGTTAACTTCATAGCCTTCAGTTGCCTTTGTTTAAATTTAAAATATAGTCTCGAACCCATACTTCTCCCACCAAAATGTATACAAAATTCAAATATGTTATGGTCTGTTTCTTGGACTGCTCTCACGAGATTAGTAATTAATCCTTTCTCATTGGTCAAAATCTGGTCTTCTATAGTTTGCACTCTGATTAGCGCCATAACATGTTGGTCTAAGAAAATGCCCTGAAAACATTCAGTGATTCCTCCTCTAAACTACTTTCCCCGCCAGTTGATTTTTCTAGTCTATGTAATTTAAAATCTGCCGTTATTAACCTATAGCAATACTTTTGATGATGCGCGTATTTGCATAGCAACTCCGTACAAATTTAGAGACTCAGTGTTCAAAGTGTGTGTGACCTTTTTCTTACTAATATATACTCCCTTATGTTTATCTGTATCGATGTTGATTTGCCACACTCACATTTCGCAAGTTCATTGAATTCCTTCCAAACTTTTGTGGAAGTCTTCCTTTCTATTAAAAGGGACAATAAATTTGATTTGCAATTTCTGATTCCAACTTTCCAATTAGTGAGCAACGGCCTTAGCATTAATCCTTGTTGTCACCACTTCTATCCTTTGCATACCTAGGTAACTATCTGTAATCCCAACCTTTTTCTGCTTTTTACAAATTCCCTGTTCATTTTGCGAATTGCCCCTCACCCCAATCATGTCCTGATCTTCAGTCAAGAGTTCTACTCTGCAGTACTTGGTAAAAACACACAAGTTTCTTCAAGGAACCAAACTTCAGAATACAGCAGCAGAAATCCACTGTTTCACAGACGCCATATCAATAGGCATGACTTGCATGTGCTGGGCATTGCAAACACTGGAAGCAGCTGTTCACCAACATGAAGATTCAGATGCTTTTACATTGTGTTTTATACAAAATACAGATCAGTATAAAACAAATGAGAAGTAGAAATACAATCAATGAACATGTATGAGGGGAAAACACACTAATACTGAAATAGAATTATTAAATAAGTGCGGTACAATGAAAATATTTTAACAAGATAGAAATAACTTTAAGACATGTCCAACTAATGTCTAGGTTTTCTTATGATTACTCTGAATTACTGCTAGTATCACAACAACATTGTGAAAATCCAAATATGACTGCTGTCGGATTTGACCAGTCACCATTGTCAATGACTGAAATAAATGAATGCATGCCAACCAAAGGATCAAATGGAACAGTCACCACTTCCAAATTGCAAATAGTCAGTCTCCCTTTTCTCATGCCGAAATCTTTTTGACATCAACTTAGTCAGAAGACAGTTTCTCCAAACAGAGAAATCAATAGCTAAATGTGCAAGTTGATTCAATTTTAGAAATATTCATTTGTTATCAATAGGAAAAACATTCTTTCTTTCTTTTGAAATGGAAACCATATCCAAATTTTGGTTCATAAAAATCAGGTAGTGCAGTCACCAGTAGGATCCATTTTGACAGCCTACTGGTGCAAGAGAACTGCAAAATGCCCAAATGTTCGGACCTTGCACTTTAAGTGTCCAATAGATCAATATATAAAACCAAGATCAGCACACTGTATAGCATGGCATTACAGCATGGTTAAATAGGTAGTACATTTTAAAATAAGTATTGTGCACTCAGTATCTCAAATTAAGTCAGTTTTGATGTTTAAAAACATTTCAGTGCACACAGCTGGTTGAATAAGTTATTTGGAAAATAGCAAGATATGACATTTTCCTTTAAAACATTGAAAATATTCAATGTTTTTTAAAAATTAATCTATGGGATGAGGATATTGCTGGCTAGGTCCACAGGACAGTTAAGAGTCAATCACATTGCTGTGGGTCTGGAGTCATATGTAGATCAGACTAGGTAAGGATGGCAGTTTCCCTCTCGAAAGGGCATTAATGAACAAGATGTGTTTTTCTGACAATCAACAATGAATTCATGGTCACGAATACTCTTAATTGCTGATTTAGTTTTTTTTAAAAACTGAATTTACAACCCACCATCTGCCATGCAGGATTCAAACCCCCGAAACATTACCTGCATTTCTGGATTAATAGCTCAGTGACAGTACCACTAAGCCATTGCCTGCTCTAATGTCAATTATGTAGAAAATTACTTACATCATCATCATCAAACTCTTCATCAACAGAAAATAGCTTCTGGAAACTGCAAGCCTTGGAGTGAAAAAAAAGGAAAATTCAAAGTTTTACTAATGCAACTTAGAAATACATTGTAGTCACAAAATAATCTGCGTTAAAGCTTCTTTATTTTCTCATTCATCTTGTGCAATCCCTGAAAATTTTATACTTTCAGAAGAAATGACTTTTAAGTTTAAGACCTTCTGAATGAATTTACAATAAAGGTGTTTTAAGGGAATTCTTAGTCTTATTGGTAGGTCTCATGATCACAAACATCAAGAACTAAGATGGGCACTTGCAGTTGACAATTTCAGTTAAATAAGTTCATTACTTCCAAAATTTTCATAATCAAAATATAATACAGTGCTTTTAACTTGAAACTAAATTGACATTTAGTTTACCATATTCACATACCACTGAAGGTTACATCACATCATATGAATTAAGTCGAGACAGGGCAAAAAAACACAATTTGTTATCTTGGTTTACATGGTACTCCACGTGAAAGATATTGACAGACCAATGGCATCAATTAACATTGATTAAGAAGTATTGATCAGTAGAAATTTAAAACTTGAGTTGGAAATTGGAGTTTTTGAACTAACAATTCTATGTAGATCAGAGGTTTATTCTGAATCTTTCTTCAGATTCACCACGAGAATTTTAAGAAAGAAGAATTAAATTTACTGGGTGATCAAGGGAAGGAATAAGTCGTCACCTAAATAGGGAAATCACGACTAGCAATACACCAAGAGTTTGCGCTAATTGATGAATCATAACAATTCTATTACACCTGGGACCTTGGTTTGGTACATATGGAATGGAACAAAGTTGCTGTGGAATATAAAACTGACAGCAGACACGTACCTGAACATTTTTTCTCACCTATCTTTTCAGAAGATTTCATGTCTCAAAAGATCAAATAAACTGTGGACAAACCAATGTCACCAAACATCTTGTATGTGCCAATTAAAGCAAGAGATATTAATCTTGGGGAATAGCACATTCGCCATATCAGGTAGCTCCAGATCAAATACAGTAGTTACATACAAAGTAAGAAGTTTCTCCACTCTACCCTACTTTTTTTTTTAAAATATAAAGAGCTCTTTAAAACATTCTTGCCATCTTGAGATTTTTCTGGGTGAAAGTATTTAGGAGTACATTTTTGAAGCAACTAACATCACACAGCACCAAGGCCAAAGATTTCCTTCCTCTGGGCAAGACTTGAAACTAGGTCTCAGAAGTAAAGTAATGGTCCAATTCAAGTCGTAATTAGATCCCTCCACCATTCTTCTGAACAGTCATTCTGGTCTCAAAACATCAACTCTTTCTCAATCCAGAGCTGATGTCAGACTGGCTGAATTTCCTCAGCATTTTCTGTACTTGTTCCCTCCTTCTGTTTGTTTGAATGCTAATTCTTTAATTTAGATACTGAGGCAAGAAACTGATTATTTCAATATTACCTAACTCCATTTGAAACCAACCCCAAGTGTTACAGGAACATTGGACCAAATTAATAAAAATTCCCCTGACTTCAGTACAGAGATGCCTGCGCTTCCCTGTTTCCAGGAATTGTATGTCCTCTTTGACTTTAACTGTATGTTCTGATCATACTCTGACTCATTTTGACAACTTCTACAATTGAAAAACACTCCTTTACATTTATTCAAGGTAATGGTGGCAGATCTCAGGAAATAAATCACTTTACTACCCTTCTAGTCCATTTTAGTAAACCATCCTGATGTGGCAAGGGTATTGGCAGTTTTAAAATTCTTTTACTTTATTCACTTTTACAAAACCTCGAATCTTTAGTCAATTTCCAGGAACACACATCATTGAAATACTATTCTTCAATTCTTCACTAGTCTGCATCAATGTTTAATGTTCTAGATTGTATTCATCAATATTTCAATAAAACTTGGGGCCATTATAAAAAATGAATTAATATCTTTCAAGAACATGTGGGAAAGTAAATCTAACAATTGGTCTACTTTAACTGAATCCTGAAATCAGTACATTTGTTTGTACAATCATCTAAACTGTAGAGAAATACATTATTAGAGATTACATAATAAGACATTAATATGTTAATATTAACTGCTCCCTTGAGTAGGCAAAAATCACACAATAAAGTTACAACATTTAAAAGGGTCTGGATGGGTAGATGAATATGAAGGATTTATAGGGACATGAGCCAAATGCTGGCAAAATAGGATTTGGTCAGATTGGGATGGCTGGTTGGCGTGGACAAGTTGTACCAAAGTGTGTTTCTGTGCTGTATGACTTTCACTGTAAAAACTGAACTCAGATGGGATTGAGGCTCCATATCGTAGAAGAAATTAGAAAAAGGTAAACCATAACACATTCAAAATTTGATAGCAATAAGCATTATATAACTTCAAACAAAAGAAAACATTTTGATTTTAATTTGACATTGCACTTCAAACTGTGAGAATCTATTAGCTAATTTTGCATTCAAGCCTTTCTTTGAACACTGAAGACATCAATGAGCTAGGGGTGCTCCTTTTGGTTTAATATAAATTATTAAAAGCTAGTAAGCTCTGATTTGCATTGCAATGTTGGTTTAACTAAACAATATGCAATATTTAGCACTAAAAATCTGAATACAATGCAATATCTGGCATTAAAATTCCAATATGCATTTATATTTTGATAAAATAATAGAACCCACCTACAAATAATTCCCTGTCACTAATTAATTCTTGTGCAAATTAAAAATACACTCACAACTACTAAGTAGGTCATTAATGCTTATCTTAGACACATTCATCACAAAGGTAATTAGGCATAAAATTATTTCAAACTTTTCCTCCTTTAAAGCAACCAGGCTTAGTTCAAAATCATAAAAACAAACAAATCTCATCCCCAAGACAGAAACTGGAAAAAGTGCAGGATGGAATTATTTGGGGTGCATCATCCACATGAAATGAACCCCACTTTAATGGGCGTACTTTGGGCAGAATGGACTACTAAGCATTGAGGTCCGATGGGATTGTTCAGCACCAAAGCAATCTTTATGCTGTATCTCATAGTAGGACCCAGTGCCAACTTTAGCAAAAGCATCAGGTGAAACAACAGGTCTAGTACTGGGTTAAGAATGCAAGTTAAAACATTTCCTTGCAGGTTAGGAGGCTCAAGGCATTCTGTCAAGTTCCAAAATCAAACCTCTTATGGCAAAATCTTCCTCCCTTGGCTTTGGCACTGTCTGGTTGCAAAACCTACTCCACCCCAAACAACTCATTGTTAAGAAAAATTCCCACAGATAATTGTCCTGCCTCTCTGCCCTACTTCTACCCTCTGGCCTCAAGTTTCGCCAACATCAGGTGAGAGTTGGGCCTGACTTTGATAAAGCCTGAGTGTTAAAACAGTCGACATCAGGAAGAAGCAGCCTTCCCACATGCTCAGCTGGCTCTATATTGACCTCCTGAGGATACATTATTAGAAACTATATGGCTATCTAACCTAACCCAAAATGTACCGTGTAAAACATATCTGAACTAAAGCAGATTGATTATTTTGAATTGAGATGTAAACTTATAGATGCCATGGCCCTACATTACCACAACTAACAAATAGGGAGGGTCCTGTATTATAATTTGTCTATCAAAAGGTTTCAGCTCATCTCTTAAGATCATCAAGTAAGACAACCCTCCAGAAACCATTTGTCTCTTGAATTCTAAGCATTTGTGCAGTCCAGTTTTGTTGCCTCACCATTGGTAACTGTAACCTCAACTGTCAAGATGCCACGCCTTTCTGCCTTCTTCTCAAGTCACTCCTTAAAACCTCTCCTTTAAAACCAAGCTTTTCGTCACTTCCAATGTTTAAATTAACTAAGATCAATTTTTGTCTCATTACACTCCTGTGAAGCACTTTTGAACTTTTTTTTGCTACATTTCAGGTGCTTTAGAAAAAACACAAACTACTGTTTTTCAGTTCTTGATGGAGGAGCTCCCAATTCCAGAATTGGGGAACAAGGTAACACAATACCTCAAAATGAAGTATCGTATGCATTGTACTTATTTAATCAACATTTCAAAATTGATACCCTGATCATGAGATAAACTGCTTCAAAGCATACTTTTCACATGAATCCCACAGGGGGGCTGTCCTTGACTTTAGGAAATTATGTTCCCTTTTGATCTGGCTTACTTAATGACATCAAATATATGAATACAATTGAGTATACAGGCCTCACTACTTCTAGTTAACTGTGCTGGGCTAAGAATAGGAACTGCAATACAGTCAGTCAGTTCTTCTTTAAAGTGATGGTTGTATTATAGAAAAATTGCACTTCAGAAACTTACTTAAAATGTTGGCACTGTAATCACATTACAAGTTCACACTGTAGAAACACAGTCTCCCAAATTTGTCAATTGCATTACTGAGAATTTGTGTCGACGATATGCATGCTGCAACAGAACAACCTGTACATTTAACCATGAAATAAGTACAGTGGATGGCCATAGTAGTGGTAATATCAAGGTATGCTTAGTCATGTCAGGTATTTGATGTCAATGAAAGGTTCATAAGGAGAAATCTGGGTGAACTCTCAATCAATAGTGAAGCCTTTAAATATGAATAAAGGAACAAGAAAAGGCAAGTTAGGCCTTTGAGATCATAACTGAGTTGTCACCTATAAAATTAAAAATGACTGATTTAGCAGGATTGGTTATTTGTGGAAAGAACTCCAAAACTTTAACCTCTTTTTGAATGAAGTAATGTTCCCTCATTTAATTCCCAAATGGTCCAGTCCTCATGTTTAGATTGTACTTAGAGAAGAAATAAATAGTTTTTCTTTACTTACTCCAGCTTTCTCCTTAAAATCTTGAAAGCTTCATTAGTTTCCTAAATGCCATCACATTTAAGCCCAGCTTACGTAATCATTTAAGCTTTGGAGTTCAGCTATTATTCCAGTAAATTTACATTGCACTCCCTGCAAGGCCACCATATTCTTCCTACAGTGTGGCAACCATTAGTTTTAAGTTTACTTACTGCCGGTTGGAAGGAATTAAGAAACACTGTACGTACTCTTTAACGATCTTCAATAAGGACTGATTGACAGATTCAAGGTTTCTGGAAAGTTGCCTTGATCAATAACAAAGTTGTTATTAATAACAGTGGATCTGAATTGGCGTTAGCAGTTTCCTAGGGATCCATGCCCTACGGTACTGCATAGGTGTTTTGTTCAGGCAGTAAATTAGCAATTCTACCACAGGAGACTAGTTTTGAGACCAGGTCGGAAACAAATTTAAAGCAAATAGCAATTGGCGTTTTTATGTCATACATCCACCCCAGAATTAATGAATATTCACGAGATACCTGACAAGCACAATTGTGCCTACCATGGCTTAGTGGGTCACTACTTCTTCCCAAAATTCCAGGTTCAAATCTAACTGCAGGATCTGCACACAAATAATCAAGTGTAGTACTGAGGGAGTGGTGCACTGACAAAAGGTGCAATCTTTTGGCTGTTAAACCAAGGCTACACCTGCCTGTTTGATGGATATAAAAGATCTGATGGTCGTGTTTTAAAGAGTATGGGAGTTATACCCAGCACCCTTACTCTCTGATTTCTTATAAGATGCAAGAGTAGAAGCAACCTATTTGGCTTGAGTCTACCCCACCAGTCAATAAGATCATGGCTGATTTGATAATCTAGACTCATGGAGTTGAGCATTATCTTATTAATTAAAAAAATGGTCAAGCCTCAAGAGCTCTCTGCCATATAAAAAAAATCCACAGATTCACTACACCGAGCAAAACATTCCTCAACTCCATCCTAACTGTGTAACATCTTAATCTCTGATCATATCCTCCGCTTCTAAACTCTCCCATGAGAGGAAACATCTAGCCTGCCAAGTCCCCTAAGAATGTCCTGTGTTTCAATAAGGTTAGTGAGTTTTAAAAAGATTTGTAGTTCAGGTTGAAGTTTTGGATTGAGTTTGCTCGCTGAGCTGGAAGGTTTGGTTTCAGGCATTTCATTACCATACTAAGTAACATCAGTGAGCCTCCGGTGAAGCACTTGCGTATGTCCCACTTTCTATTGCTGTGTTTAGTTTTCTTTGGGTTGGTGATGCCATTTCCAGTTCTTTTTCTCAGAGGATGGTAGATGGGGCCCAAATCAATGTGTTTGTTATAGAGTTCTAGTTGGAATGCCATGCTTCTAGGAATTCTCATGCATGTCGGTTTGGCTTGTCCCAGAATGGATGTGTTGTCCTTCCTCATCTTTATGTAAAGATACTAGTGATAGTGGATCATGTCTTTTTGTGGCCAGTTGATGTTTATGAATACTGCTGGCTAGTTTGCTGCCAGTTTGTCCAATGCAGTGTTTATTACAGTCCTTGCAAGGTATTTTGTAGATGACGTTTGTTTTGCATATTGTCTGTATAGGGTATTTTAAGCTCATTAGCTGCTGTTTAAGTGCATTGGTTGGTTTGTGCGCTACCATGATTCCAAGAGGTCTGAGTAGTCTGGCAGTCATTTCAGAGACGTCTGATGTAGGGTAAAGTGGTTAGGGTTTCTGGACTCGTTTTGTCTGTTTGTTTGGGTTTGTTGCTGAGAAATTGGCAGACTGCATTTATTGGGTACCTGTTCTTCTTGAATACACTGTATAGGTAGTTTTCCTTTGCTCTTTGTAGTTCGTCTGTGCTGCAGTGTATGGTGGCTTGATGAAATAATGTTCTAATGCAACTTCATTAGTGGATGTTTGTTTCTGTAGTTAAGTATTTGGTTTTGTTTAGTGATCACAAAGGTGTCATCCACAAAGCAGACCCAAAGTTTGGGTTGGATGGTAGGGAGAGTTGTTTATTAGAGTCTCTGCATTACTACTTCTGCTAGGAACCCTGATATTGGTGATCCCATGGTTGTTCCGTTGATTTGCTTGTACATCTTGTTATTGGAATTGAAGTGGGTAGTGAGGCATAGGTTCTTTGGTTCTTCTAATAGTGTAGCCACAAAACGACATGACCCACTATCACAATGATCCTTACATACAGACAAGGAAGGACACCACTTTGACTGGGACAATACATCCATCCAAGGACAAGGCAAATAGAGACATGTGTGAGAATTCCAAGAAGCATGGCATTCCAAATGGAACTCAATCAACAAACACATTGATTCGGACTCCATTTACCATCCTCTGGGAAAAAGAACCAGAAACAACAAAACCAATCCAAAGAAAACTAAACACATAAATAGAACACAAACACCAGTGCTTCACTGGAGGCTCACTGATGATGTTACCTAGTTTGGTGATGAAACATCTGGAATTTCCAGCTCAGCAAGCAAACTCACTTCCAATCAGGTTGTTTATCATTCTTTTAAACTTCAATGAGTACAGGCCCAACCTACGCACCCTCTCCTCGAAGAAAATCCCTCCATACCCAAAATCAACCAAATGAAATTTATCTGAACTGCCTCTAATGCAAGTATCTCTCACCTTAGATCAACAGCACCAAAACTGGTTACAGCTGTACTGGCATCCTGACTAATATTTATTCCCCAGTCAAAAATATTAACTGGTCATAAATAATAAAAGGATGAGCACTTTACTGGGATTGTACTATAAACCCCCCCAATACTCAGTGAGAAAAATCGAGAAACAAGTTTGTAAGGACGTCTCAGATATCTGTAAGAATAATAGGATGATTATAGGAGAGGATTTTAACATCCCAAACTGAGTTTTGGTGGTTTAGATGGAGAGGAATAGTATGTATGTAAAAGAAAATTTTCTGATTCAGTATGTGGATGCACCTACTAGAGAAGGTGCAAAACCTGACTTGCTGTTGGGAAATAAGGCAGGGCAAGTGACTGAGGTGTCAGAAGGGGAGCACTATGGGGCCTGTGACCACAATTCTATGAGTTTTAACTTTTTAGGTTCAGTCTGTCCAAGTTCTAAATTGGAGGAAGGCCAATTTTGACGGTATTAGGCAAGAAGTTTCAAAAGTTGATTGGAGGCGAATGTTCGCAGTAAAGGGATGGCTGGAAAATAGAAAGCCTTCAAACATGAGATAACAAGAGACTAGAGACAGTATGTTCTTGTTAGGGTGAAAGACAAGGCTGTGTAGGTGTAGGGAATGCTGGACGCCGAGAGAAATTGAGGCTTTGGTCAAGAAAAAGGAAGCACATGTCAGGTAGAAACAGCAGAAATCAAATGAATCCTGACAATCGTATAAAGGAAATAGGAGTATACTTTAGAGGGAAATCAGGAGGGCAAAAAGGGGACATGAGATAGTTTTGGCAAATAGGGTTAAGGAGAATCCAAAGGGAGTTTATACATACATTAAGGACAAAAGGGTAACCAGGGAGAGAATATGGGCCCTCAAAGATCAACAAGGCAGCCTATCTGTGGAACAGCAGGAAATGGCAGTGTTACTAAGCGAGTATTTTGCATCAGTGTTAACTGTGCAGAAGGACATGGAAGATGCAGACTGTAGTGAAATAGATAGTGACATCTTGAAACATGTCCACATTACAAAAGGTGGTGATGCTGGATACCTGAAAATGCGTAAAGGTGGATGAATCCCCAGGACCTGATCAGGTGTACCCTAGAACTCTGTGGGAAGCTCTGGAAGAGATTGCTGGGCCCCTTGCTGAGATATTTGGATCATCTACAATTGCAGGTGAGGTGCTGGAAGACTGGAAGTTAGCTAACATGGTGCCACTATTCAAGAAAGGTGGTAAGGAAAAGCTAGGTAACTATAGACCAGTGAGCCTGACACTGGTGGTGGGCAGGATTTACATATTTTTGGAAAGGCAAGGACTGATTAGGGATAGTCAACATGGCTTTGTGCATGGGAAATCATGTCTCACTAACTTCATTGAGGTTTTTGAAAAAAAAAACAAAGTGGATTTATGAAGAACGAGCAGTGGATGTGATCTTTAAGGACTTCAGTAAGGCATTCAACAAGGTTCCTCATGGTAGACTGTTTAGATCACATGGAATACAGAAGTGGCTTGAAGATAGAAGACACAGCGTGATAGTGGATGGCTTTTCAGATTGAAGGCACCTGACCAGTGGTGTGCCAGAAGGATCAGTGCCAGGTCTACTGCTTTTCATTTATATAAATGATTTGGATGTGAATGTAGGAGGTATAGTAAGTTTGCAGATGACACCAAAATTAGAGGTGTAGTGGACAGCAAAGAAGGTTACCTCAGAGTGCAATGGGATTTTGATCAGATAGGCCAACGAACCGAGGAATGGCAGGTGCAGTTAAATTTAAATAAATGTGAATTGCTGCATTTTGGAAAGGCAAATCAGGGCAGGACTTGTATCACTTAATGGCAAGGTTTTGGGGAGTGTTGCTGAAAAAGACCTTGGAGTAGAAGTTCATAGCTCCTTGAAGGTGGAATAGCAGGTAGATAGGATAGTGAAGGCGGTGTTTGGTATGGTTTCCTTTATTGATCAGAGCATTAAGATTCAGAGTTGGGAGGTCATGTTGCGACTGTACAGGACATTGGTTCATCCACTTTTGGGAAGATTGTGTGCAATTCTGGTCTCCCTCCTATTGGAAGGATGTTGTAAAACTTTAAAGGATTCAGAAAAGATTTACAAAAACATTGCCAAAGTTGGAGGGTTTGAGCTATTGGGAGAGGTTGAATAGGGTGGGACTGTTTTCCCTGGAGCATCGGAGGCTGAGACCTTCTCGAGGTTTATAAAATCATGACAGGCATGGATAGGGTGATTAGCCAAAGGTCTTTTCCCCAGGGTGGGGGAGTTCAAAATTAGAGGGCATAGGTTTAAGGTGAGAGGAGAAAGATTTGAAAGGGACTCCAGGGGCAACTTTTTCATGCAGAGGGTAGTGCATATACAGAATGTGCTGACAGAGGAAGTGATAGAGTCTGGTACAATTAAAACATTTAAAAGGCATCTGGATAGGTACATGAATGGGAAGGGTTTAAAGGGATATGGGACAAGTGCTGGCAAATTAGACTAGATTGATTTAGGAAATCTGGTCGACATGGACGAGTTGGACTAAAGGATCTGTTTCAGTGCCGTCTATCTCCACAATTCTATTATAACACTGCAATTTAAGGGGACTTATTGTGTGCATATGGGTTGTTATTTGCTACAATACAGCAATGACGATTTACAGACTACACTTGATTGGCTTTAAAGCACTTCAAGACGTCTGAAAAAACACTATGTAAATGCAAACCTTTCGTCAGTAACTTGTCAAATACAACAACAAAAAAAAGTGGTATGTTTCAGTACGAATGCACACTCCGCACCTTTGTGTAAAGTTACAAAGCCTCCCTCATGCTCCAATCCGTGCCCCACCCCCTCTCTCTGGGGTTTCACTGGTTAAAAATCACACACGGTTACCGCTGTCAACTCAACACTCCCACCCCATGTTTACAAACCGCACGGTTACTAACCATTCCAGAGTGGACTCTCTTTTTCTCTCCGTCTCTGCCGCAGCCTGAAGCCGCTAAACTCAAAACAAAGTCCGCTTACTCAAAAATTACCGCCGCCCTGATGACGTCTCTTTCCTCCCACAATCCACCGCAGGCCAGGCTCTCCATAGCAACCGGCTCTCGCCCCGCCCTTGACAACCAGCTCTGCCAACCCACTGCAGCCAAATGCACTAAGGCCTTGTTATTCTCAGTAAATCCCAACGAATGTTCCATTGCGATGAGGATATAACTTTTCGTTCATTTTTGAGTATTTCCAAAACAAATCGGGAACTACAGCTCGGATACAATATTTTAACTCATAATTTAATCCAAGCAGTCATATTCTCTGCTTGGGTGCTGATATTCCATTTGTTTATGAATTTCTAAAGAAACTTTCATAATTATCTTGGAGTTGGGAAGAGTAACATCAAAAAGACCACTGAGGTGCTCTTTTACATTTGATTAGCAGACTTGATGGAACTGGTGGAGGCTGGTTCAATAATTCCAAAACCCAACGTTTCTGTAGTTCCTTTGTTTTATTTGTTTTATAAGAGACTCAAATAGTATAATTTACTTTATTCTTATTTTTGACTTTAAAAATACTCTTTAAGAATTCTTTATGTGTTCAATATTAGGACCCAAAGTGAAAAAGAACTGAGCAGATAGGACATATTTATGACAGGCCAGGCCAGCATGGATTTGTGCTGATATAAATTCCAGGCAAAAAGGCAGAATATTCATGGAGAAAGGGCATGATGCTAACACAGCAGAGAACATCATACATGGGTACAAAAATTCTGCTCTGCCTGGAGAAAGCAGTGAAATAAGCCCAATCGTTTTGTACGCAATAGTTTAGCCAGAAGGAAGCTACAAGAGAGATATCAGCCAAAGATTTGTAACAAATCACTCCACACCATTCAACCTGTTGATTCAGTCAGGTTGATAAGTGTTTAGTGACAGTTGGAATGATGACTGCAGAAAGAGAAAATCAAAAGTGTCAGAGATCCACTGGTGCTTCATGCAGTGTCATGACCTTCACGTGTCCACCTGTGATCCAAAACAAAGATCTCCAAAGTAAGGTTGAGGTTATAAAATGGCATCAGTCATTCACAATTTTCTCTTGAGTTTCCAAAGAAATGACAAGAATGAGGATCTGGAGTTCCAAATCATAAATAACAAGCAAGCGCCACTCATCTCAGCCAGAGTAAATAGAGTTTAGACTGGTAAGCTTCCACTGGAATCAGCAACTGTTTACAATATATATTAATGACTTGAATGTACTGTAACTAAGTTTGCAGATGACACAAAATTGGGTGGAAAGGCAACTTACAAGAGATACAAACAGTTTTCAGAGAGAATCAGAATCTGAACCCAAACTGTTGACTCTGATTTCTTTCCACAGATGCTGACAGATCTGCTGAGCCTTTGCAGCAATTTCTGTTTTAGTTTATAAAGAGATATTGACAGGTCAAGTAAGTGAGCAGATAACTGGCAAATGTAATCCAATAGTGGAAAACGTGAAGCTACTCATTTTGGAAGTGAGGACAAATAAACAGAATATATAAATGGAGAAAAACTGCAGAAAGCTACAATGGAGGGATTTGGGGTACTTGTGCATGAAACACTGAAAGCTCGTGCACAGATACAGCCCATAATCAGGAAGGCTAATGGAAATTTGACCCTTATTTCAAAGCGTTTGAAATATTCAAGTCAGCAAGTGTCAGTGAAACTGTACAAAGTGCTGGTGAGACTACATCTGGAATACTGTGAGCAGTTTGGTCCCTTTATTTAAGAAAATACATTAATTTATTGGCATCTGTTCAGAGGAGGTTCATGAGGATAATTCCTTGTATTGAGTGATTGTTTTATGAGCAGAGGATGAACAATTTGGGACTCTACTCATTGGAAATTAGAAAAATAAGAGATAATCTTATTGAATAGGATTCTTAAGGGCTTGATAGGATAAATGTTGAGAGGGTGTTTCTGCTCAAAGCACCAGAGTGCATAGTGTCAGAATTGAGGGATGTTTAAGACTGAGAAGAGGAGGAATTCCTTGTCCCAGAAGGTTGTGAGTCATTCTAACTCCTTGCCAGAGAGTGCTATAGGGGCAGAATCCTTGTGTATATTTCATGCTGAGATAGGTTCTAGATCAGAAGGAGAAGTCAAGTGTATCAGGGAAAGGGCAGGAAAGTAGACGTGAGGAGTGTCAGACCAACCATTATCCTATCGAATGGTGGAGTAGGCTTGTTTAATTCTTATTGCCTTTTGGTTTTAAGTCTTGATTTTAAAATTCTCTTTTTCTTCAAATCCCTTCATGATCTCATCCATCCCAAATCTATGTAATCATCTCCAACCCCAGGATTTATGTGCTCTGTAAATCCTGACTTCTTTTGCATTCCCAATTGTAATTGCTCCACTATTTGTGCTCATGCCTTTAGTTACTGAGGCCCTAAATTCTAGAATTCCCTCCCTACACCTTCTTTGTTTCTTTAGATTAGATTAGATTAGATTAGATTAGATTAGATTAGTGTGGAAACAGGCCCTTTGGCCCAACAAGTCCACACCGACCCTCCGAAGAGGGACCCACCCAGATCCATTCCCCTACATTCACCCCTGACTAATGCATCTTACACTGCGGGCAATTTAGCATGGCCAATTCACCTAACTTGCACATCTTTGGACTGTGGGAGGAAACCGGAGCACCTGGAGGAAACCCACGCAGACATGTGGAGAATGTGCAAACTTCACACAGACAGTCGCCCAAGGCTGGAATCGAACCTGGGTGCCTGGTGCTGTGAGGCAGCAGTGCTAACCACTGAGTCACCGTGCCACCCCACTTCCTTGCTTCCCTCTTAAAGCAGCCTTTAAAACATACTTCTTTGACCAAGCTTTTGGTCATCTGACCCAATATCTCTTCATAGCTAGGTATCATATTTTGTTTTATGTTTCTGTGAAATGCCTTGGGATATTTTATTATTTAAAGAAACAATTCACATTCAAGTTGTTTTAGCTGAATATAGTACATTAACAGAGAGGTAATTTTAAGTCTCTGTAGAACCTTGGTTAGACCACATTTGGAGTACCATGTGCAATTTTGCATTTCTATTACAAAATACAAATAAAAGCACAGAGAATAAAATCAGAAAAGATACACACTGAAATTATCAAATTGAGAGGATGGCTTATTACAAAAGGTTGAGAAAGTTGGGGCACATTTCTCTGGAAACACAAACTAAGAGCAAACCTTTTTGATAGAGTGGCTGTTATACTTCTACATATAAGAGTCATAGAAATGGAAATAGGTCCTTTGGTCCAGTTTGTCCATGCCTACCAGATATCCTAAATTAACATGTTCCTATTTGCCAGCATTTGGCCCATATCCCTCTAAACCCTTGCTATTCATATAACTATCCAGATGACTTTTAATAGTTGTAATTGTAAGTGCCCAGAATAAGGCGGTATAAAAGCAAGAACATTAAATATAAAATGTAGAAGAAATATTTTTACAAAGAACGCGAGGTGGAACCCACTGAGTGGAGCTGACACCTCTTTTTGGATTTATTCTGGAAGATTTTATTACATTTTACCTCCAAACACCCCATCCTGTGCTCATGTCATTCGGTACATGATATAGATATCCATCCCTAAGGCATCACCTTCCCATACTAATTGGAAATTGAACAGATAGTTATCTTATTCATAATTCAACCATCTTTTTCTACTAATTCCTATATTTGTTTAAATAATTGCAAATGGAAGTATTGAGAGAAATTGAAATAAAAATACACAATTTTTAATGTCCCTATGGTTTATTTCCACATTGTTATGGCTGGGAAGGAGGCATGAATTGGCTCCCATCTTTTCAACCCTTTTGGTTGGATGCAACAAAGATTTTTATTCTTATAAGTGTGAGGCTATTACTCTCTCTAATAGGTTTGAGACTAGACAATGTCTACTATATCAGTAACGAGCCAACTGCATGGCTTTATTAAATGAAAGAAAGAACAATTGCATTATCTGCTCATCTTGAGCAAGTATAATAATGATGCAATGTCATACAATATTACGCACAGAAACAAAGTCAGAAAGCAATAGAGTGCAGCACGAAAGGAGGATGAAAGGAATGTACAGGTTAAGGTTCTAGGGTGTCCTTCAGGTATAAAGATTTTAACCTGTGACAACGGGTAATTTGATTGCTGTCTTGTATCCTCAGTGTCCGGATAGTTTTCCAACTTGTATTGTCACTCAGTCCTTTGTCTTTTGAGAAGCAGAGAGAGAGAGAGAGCTCTACCAAAAGCAGCTCCCCAAAATTCAAGTTGGTATGTATAATACAGTGTTTGAGTTAACTATGTCAGTGTGTGATAATTCCAGAGATTATATTTCATCTCCAGTAGATGAAAGTTAGACAAATCATTCTCTCTTTTCCACTGTCAACATTCCACAGGGACAGTTCATTCCATGCAACCCGGTCCAAGCCTCCATCACTTCTAACATTTCCTCACTCCACCATGGCATCTTTCCATGCAATCGCAGAAGGCGAAACACTTGCCCATTCACCTTATTCACCTTCACTGTTCAAGGCCCCAAGCACATCTTCCATGTGAAGCATCATTTTCCTTGTATTTTAAGGTTTGGGAGAAGATTTATAACTCGGGTGCTCGTTGTTGTGGTTCTGTTCGCCGAGCTGGGAATTTGTCTTGCAAACGTTTCGTCCCCTGTCTAAGTGACATCCTCAGTGCTTGGGAGCCTCCTGTGAAGTGCTTCTATGCTGTTTCCTCCGGCATTTATAGTGGCCTGTCTCTGCCGCTTCCAGTTGTCAGTTCGAGCTGTCCGCTGTAGTGGCCGGTATATTGGGTCCAGGTCGATGTGTTTGTTGATAGAGTCTGTGGATGAGTGCCATGCCTCTAGGAATTCCCTGGCTGTTCTCTGTTTGGCTTGCCCTATAATGGTAGTGTTGTCCCAGTCGAATTCATATTGCTTGTCGTCTGTGTGTGTGTCTACTAAGGATAGCTGGTCGTGTCGTTTCGTGGCTAGTTGGTGTTCGTGTATACGGATAGTTAACTGTCTTCCTGTTTGTCCGATGTAGTGTTTTGTGCAGTCCTTGCATGGGATTTTGTACACTACATTAATTTTGCTCATGTTGGGTATCGGGTCCTTTGTCTGGTGAGTTGTTGTCTGAGCGTGGCTGTTGGTTTGTGTGCTGTTATGAGTCCTAGTGGTCGCAGTCGTCTGGCTGTCAGTTCAGAAGTGCTCCTGATGTATGGTAGTGTGGCTAGTCCTTTGGGTTGCGGCATGTCCTCGTTCCGTTGTCTCTCCCTTAGGCATCTGTTGATGAAATTGCGAGGGTATCTGTTTTTGGCGAATACTTTGTATAGGTGTTCCTCTTCCTCTTTTTGTAGTTCTGGTGTGCTGCAGTGTGTTGTGGCCCTTTTGAATAGTGACCTGATGCAACTTCGTTTGTGTGTGTTGGGGTGGTTGCTTTCATAGTTTAGGACTTGGTCTGTGTGTGTGGCTTTCCTGTAAACCTTTGTGGTGAATTCTCCGCTCGGTGTTCTCTGTACCATCACGTCTAGGAATGGGAGTTGGTTGTCCTTTTCTTCCTCTCTAGTGAATCGGATTCCTGTGAGTGTGGCGCTGATGATCTGGTGTGTGTTCTCTATTTCTGTGTTTTTAATTATTACAAAGGTGTCACCCATGTATCTGACCCAGAGTTTGGGTTGAAGTTGTGGTAAGACTGTTTGTTCTAACCTTTGCATTACTACTTCTGCTATGAGTCCAGAGATCGGTGAGCCCATGGGTGTTCCGTTGATTTGTTCGTATACAACAACTCACCAGAACAAAGGACCCGATACCCAACATGAGCAAAACTAATGTAGTGTACAAAATCCCATGCAAGAACATAGAACATTACAGCGCAGAACAGACCCTTCGGCCTTCAATGTTGCGCCGACCTGTGAACTATTCTCAGTTCACTCCCCTACACTATCCCAAAATCATCCATGTGCTTATCTAAGGATTGTTTAAATCTCCCTAATGTGGCTGAGTTAACTACATTAGCAGGTAGGGCAATCCATGCCCTTTACCACTCTCTGTGTAAAGAACCTGCCTCTGACATCTGTCTGAAATCTATCATCCCTCAATTTGTAGTTATGCCCCCTCGTACACGCTGACGTCATCATCCTAGGAAAAAGACTTTCACTGTCTATCCTGTCTAATCCTCTGATCATCTTGCATGTCTCTATCAAATCCCCTCTTAGCCTTCTTCTTGCCAATGAGAACAGGTTCAAATCTCTCAGCCTTTCCTCATTAGACCTTTCCTCCAAACCAGGCAACATCCTGATAAATCTCCTCTGTACCTTTTCCAATGCTTCAATATCCTTCCTGAAATATGGGGACCAGAACTGTACAGAATATTCCAAGTGAGGCCGCACCAGCATTTTGTATAGTTGCAGCATGATATTGCAGCTCCGGAACTCAAACCCTCTACGAATGAAACCTAACACACTGTATGCCTTCTTAACAGCACTATCCACCTGGATGGCAACTTTCAGGGATCTATGTACATGGACTCCAAGATCCCTCTGCACATCCACACTACCAAGAATCTTTCCATTGACCCAGTACTCTGCCTTCCTGTTATTCTTCCCAAAGTGCATCACCTCACATTTAGCTGCATTGAACTCCATTTGCCACCTCTCAGCCCAACTCTGCAGTTTATTCAGGTCCCGCTGCAACCTGTAACATTTTTCCACACTGTCCACTACTCCACCGACTTTAGTGTTGTCTGCAAATTTACTAATCCATCCACCTATGCCTGCGTCTAAGTCATTTATAAAAATGACAAACAGCAGTGGTCCCAAAACAGATCCTTGTGGCACACCAGTCAGAATACGGACTCCAGCCTGAATATTTTCTATAAATCACCACTCGCTGCCTTCTTTCAGAAAGCCAGTTTCTAATCCAAACTGCTAAATCACCCTCAATTCCATGCCTCTGCATTTTCTCCAACAGCCTACCATGTGGAACCTTATCAAAGGATTTACTGAAATCCAGGTATACCACATCAACTGCCCTACCCTCATCTACATGCTTGGTCACCTTCTCAAAAAACCCAATGAGGATTGTGAGACACAACCTGCCCTTGACTATTTGAAATCGAATTGTCGCTTGCTAGATGATTATAAATCTTATCTCTTGTAATCATTTCCAAAACCTTTCCTACAATAGAAGTAAGGCTCACTGGTCTATAATTACCTGGGTCATCTCTACTGCCCTTCTTGAACAAGGGCACAACATTTGCAATCCTCCAGTCCTCTGATACCAAACCTGTAGACAGTGACAACTCAAATATCAAAGCCAAAGGCTCTGCTATCGCCTCCCTAGCTTCCCAGACAATACTCGGATAAATCCCATCCAGCCCAGGGGACTTATCTACTTTCACTCCTTCTCGAATTGATAACACCTGTTCGTAACTAACCTCAATCCTTTCTAGTCTAAAATCTCGTATCTCATTCTTCTTCTCTACAATGTTCTCTATTTCCTGAGCGAAAACTGATGAGAAATATTCGTTTAGCACCTCTCCGATCTCCACAAGGTCCACACTCAACTTCCCACTTCTGTCTTTGACTGGCTCTATTCCTACCCTAATCATCCTTTTATTCCTCAGCTTTAGGGTTCTCCTTTATTCTATTTGCTAAAGACTGCTCGTGTCCTCTCTTTGCTCTTCTTAACTCTCTCTTTAAATCCTTCCTAGCTGATCTGTAACTCTCCATCGCCTCATCTGAACCATCTTGCCTCATCAACACATAAGCCTCCTCCTTCTTCATAACAAGAGATGCAATTTCTGTTGTGAACCACGGTTCCCTTACCTTATCACTTCCTCCCTGCCTAACAGGGACATACCTATCAAGGACACACAATGTCTGTTCCTTAAACCAGCTCCACATTACCATTGTCTGCATCCCCTGTATTTTGCTACCCCATTCTATGCATCCTAATTCTTGCCTAATCACATTATAATTGCCCTTGCCCCATTGGTAACTCTTGACCTGTGGCATGTACCTAACCCTTGACCTGTGGAATGTACCTAACCCTTTCCATCGCTAAACTAAACGTTACTGAATTATGGTCACTCTCTCCAAAGTGCTCACCTACAACTAAATCAAACACCTGGCCTGGTTCATTACCAAGCACCAGATCCAGTGTGGCCTCCCCTCTTGTCAGCCCTTCAACATACTGTGTCAGGAAACCCTCCTGTACACATTGGACAACAACTGATCCATCCGACGTACTGGAGTTATAGCATTTCCAGTCAATGTTGGGGAAGTTAAAGTCCCCCATAATGACCACCCTGTTCCTTTCACTCTTACCCAGAATGATTTTGCTAATCGTCTCTTCCACCTCCCTGGAACTCTGCGGAGGTCTATAAAAAACTCCAAACAGTGTGACCTCTCCTCTCCTGTTTCTAACCTCAGCCCGCACCATCTCAGTAGACGAGTCCTCATCAAAAGTTCTCTCAGCCACCGTTATACTATCCTTGACTAACAAGACCACGCCTCTCCCTCTTTTACTGCCTTGCCTGTTTTTAATGAAAGATCTAAACCCTGGAACCTGCAACATCCATTCCTCACCCTGCTCTATCCATGTTTCCGAAATGGCCACAACATCAAAGTCCCAGATACCTATCCATGTTGCAAGCTCACCTACCTTATCATACTGATATAAATTAATACAGGAGATGAGGGTCTTTCACACCTGACTAAGTTGCTGTGTCTTTTGATAAATAGTAATTTCAGTCCAAATGAGTACATTCCTTGCACATTGGTTTCATTAAGTGTGCCTTACCTGGGGTCAGCTGATTACTGTGACCATGAAAAATCAGTGTTTTTCCTTTTCAAATCCATTTCAGTCCATTAAAGTGCAAGTTATTAAAATCAAATCATGGAATTTCAAAATTGCCACTCCATATGTTACTATTTTTATGTAAGGTACTAACCTTGAGAAAATTCTCTACTTTTGAGAGACTCCAGGACAATCTGGGGGAGTTGTATCGATAGTATCGATACATTCCTTTTTGGAGTATGGATTAAATGATGGAACAGAGAGTCAGAGTGGGTTGAATTAACTAAAACAGGAGAAGGCTCACATGGAGTAGAAACAACAGTCTATACCAACTGAGCCAAATTGGTTGTTTTTGTGTTTTTAAAAATTTTATACAGAAAGCACTTTAAGACTCAACCAAATGCTAAAGGCTTGAGATGCCACCTAATTGACAGGAGTTCAATGATTGATATGTAGGAGCTTTAGGTTGACACGAAGCCTAACCATTTAAATATTATTCATCCGCAATAAAACCTCTAATTTTGGTCTAATGTACACCCCATTTGGATGTATGTAGCTTGGAATAATGTTTTTAACTAGTGTTACAATTTATTTCACTCCTTTTGATCACAAAGGTCTCTTTTAAATATTTATTCTGTTATCTAGCCCATAAATATTTAATGTGGCCTGTTTAACACAAGATGTATGAGTAAACTAACTTATAAATGACAGACGCAGGCATAGGTGGATGGATTAGTAAATTTGCAGATGATACTAAAGTCGTTGGAGTAGTGGACAGTGTGGAAGAATGTTGCAGGTTGCAGGGGGACTTGGATAAACTGCAGAATTGTGCTGAGAGGTAGCAAATGGAGTTCAATGCAGCTAAATGTGAGGTGATGCACTTTGGGAAGAATAACAGGAAGGCAGAGTACTGGGCCAATGGAAAGATTCTTGGTAGTGTGGATGTGCAGAGGGATCTTGGAGTCCATGTACATAGATCCCTGAAAGTTGCCACCCAGGTGGATAGTGCTGTTAAGAAGGCATACGGTGTGTTAGCTTTCATTCATAGAGGGATTGAGTTCCGGAACGGCAATATCATGATGCAACTATACAAAACACTGGTGCGGCCACACTTGGAATATTGTGTACAGTTCTGGTCCCCATATTTCAGGAAGGATGTGGAAGCATTGGAAAAGGTGCAGAGGAGATTTACCAGGATGTTGCCTGGTCTGGAGGGAAGTTCTTATGAGGAAAGGCTGAGAGACTTGGGTCTGTTCTCATTCGAAAGCAGGCAGCTAAGAGGGGATTTGATAGAGACATACAAGATGATCAGAGGATTAGATAGGGTAGACAGTGAAAGTCTTTTTCCTAGGATGATGACGTCAGCTTGTACGAGGGGGCACAACTACAAATTGAGGGGTGCCATTCAAATAGGGGGGTATTAAAAACTGGTGCCAGCTAAACAGAAATAGCAATAAGATGGTGATTTCATGTCAGGTCTAAATGCTGTAGAGATGGGGCAAATCAGCATCGGTGAAGTATAAATAACACTTATTCGTCAAAGTCAATTTGCATAATTACTTTCAGATTCAAATACATCTTGCTTGAGCAATAGGAGAGGAACATTGTTTCTAGTCCAATCTTCAGGAGGTAATCTAGTACTCTAAAAACATTACACAAAATTGCACAAAATTGTATGTAAACTAAATTTATCTATATGTCACACTTAAAAGCATTTAATATTGTTTGTCTGTGTTGGATTGATGGAAGCAAGTGTTACTGGACTCTAGATGTTGTTTTTGGGAGCTGTAATTACATTTATGTTAATCTTTCATCTATATAAAAGTGGGAGCAAATTATTGCAGATGTTGGAATCTGTACTGAAAAAAACAAATGCTAGAGTTCACAGCAGGTCAAGAAGCATCCAAGGAGAGAGTGCAGGGTAATGTTTTGAATCTAGATGACTATATAAAATGGCTATATAAAAGTGCTTGTATGTGTGTGTGCAAAAATACTTCAATAAAATTTGCTCATGGGATGCATGTGCCCTGGCCAGTCAGCAGTTGTTATCCAACCTTAATTACCTTTGCGAAGTTGTGATGAGTCACCTTCTTGATAACTGACTAGCTTGCTAGACCAGCATTCTACATTGCCCATGACAAAGTAAATTTTTTAATGTATAATTTTTATATTATATTGTGCTCCAGATCATTGCTATTGATGATGAATTTGTTAGGTTGGCTGGCTGTTTGGAAAGGTTTGAGCTTACCTGTTGATGCTGTTAGTTTGTCCGACAGAGAGGCCACATTCATGATTTTTAATGACTTTTGGATGGTTTTCATCAAATTTAAAAACAATTAATTCTGGGTTGACTGGACCTGCATTTATTACACATTCCTAACTCCCCTTGAGAATGTGTTTGTGCATTGCCTTCTTGAGCCATTGCAGCCCATTCCTGTAGGTACAATGGTGTTAGGGATGGAGGGCCAAGACTGTGGTCCAGCCAGCATAGCTCAATTGTCATGAATTAATAAAAAATAAGATATTGCCCAAACAGAAATCCATTTTAGCTTATTTTTAAACTTTCTGATGGGGATATAATAATCTTAACGTCACAACAATTTGTAATTAATTTTCATTAATACTAAAGTGAAATTCAGAATGAGTTGATTATTAGTGTTTGTTTTGCTCTTAATCAGACTCTTGGCAAACATCCAGATATCAGTATCGATGCTAAATTTTCAAAATCCGTTCCTTCTGGATACTTTTTCCTTTTATTTATTGTGACATAATTTCTCAGTAGAATCACAAATAATGAAATTCTTTCACATGCAGGGTCAACGTACCAACTAACTAAATCACCCTCAAACTATTGAAACATTACACATTGTAGCTATTAATTGAACAACCTATCACAAATTACTCATACTCACTACAAAACCACTCATAGCTTCTCAAAAACACTCAAAGGTATTTATAACTGCTCTAGGTGCTTCATAGCTTAAAATCAGCTATAGCTGTTTGCAACCTTCATAAATGTTTAGAGGTAATTAAAGCTGTTGAAGATTAATCAGACCATAAATGAAAGATTAGACTTGATCTGTCCGTGTTTATTGAGGCAAAAGAAAACTGTTGCAATCATTCTTCATCTATGCATTGAAGAGTCTCTATTTTAACTCCTTAATTTATTCAGCCTTAAATTTATTCAAATAGACATCCAATACTACATAAAGTAAAATGTTTTGTAATAAAACATTTGCTTAAAAGAAAATTATCTGCTTCAGCAACTGGCTAAGGGACATGTAGAAAGTTCCTTTGCAGATGTCAGAGACATTTTAGAGAGAATAAGGGTTTTTTCTAAAAGGAACTCTTTAGAATCCATCACTAGTTGATTTCTGTTTTAAAAAAATACAAAGGACTATTGTAAACAGCTTGATGGTTCACAGGTACAAAAGAAGATAACCAGTAACAAAGAATGGTGATTGATGATACAATGAAGAGAAGCAGCTGGACTGATGAATAAAAATAGGACGTTTCTGCCTAGACCTTAAATTTTGGCAAGTGTTTTCAGATACGTTATATATGATTCAATTTATTTATATTCCTTTTTTACTGATTAAGGATGACCAGCCATGATCATATTGAATGGTGGTGCAGGCTCGAAGGGCAGAATGGCCTACTCCTGCACCTATTGTCTATTTTTTCACAAAAGAGCCAAGTTATACCACGTCAGAGATAGAATATTCAAACTCTCATACTTGGCTAATGCATGCATTTTCAACTGTAAATTGATAGTTCAAAAATGGGAGTTACATATCACAGCTAACACTAATTCTTTCCTCATAGAGCTACAATTTCTCTTCTATGAGCAAAAATTGCACTTAATGTTTTCCTCCTTAGCTCTAGATTACTAAAGACAATTTTAACATGCCCTCCATTGAGTACATGGACAGTAAACTTTTTACAAGCAAAGGAAAAAAAGATAATCAGTTAACATATTTACTTCTAGAGTCATCTTAAACTTGATTCATTTAAAAACGCACTTTAACCTCTACATCTTTAATCTGCACAAGTTGAAAAATCACAAAGTACCACATGCTTGCCGGGGCAACTTATTAGTTCAGTGGTTGGCACTGTTGCTTCACAGTGTAAGGGACCCAAGTTTTATTGCAGCCTCAGGTTACTGACTTTGTGGAGCTTGTGTGTTCTCCCTTTGTCTGCATGGGTTTCCGCCAGGTGCTTCTGTTTGCTCCAACAGTCCTAAAGATGTGCAAGTTAAGTGGACTGATAACGCTAAATTGCCCTGTGGTGTCCAGGGTTGTACATACTAGGTAGGTTAGCTATGGTAAATGCAGGATTATGGGGATACGGTGGGGAGGTGGAATGCTTTTCAGAGGGCTGGTGAGACTTGATGAGCTGAATGGCCTCCATCTGCACTATAGGGATTGTATGATGTGGTGTAGTTAGAGGACATAAAATCAAAGTTTTCTAATGTCTCATTGAATATTCAGTTTGTTAACCACAGGGTTATTATGACAATTTATTTCAGCACACCAAGCTCCCTGGACAAATAAGCTTCAATTAGCCTAAAATAATTAATGCCATCAAAGGTGACTGTGCTCTCATGATGTGAGCGGGTCACACTTTAACATCTGTTCTCTGTTGGCTCAAATCAACAGCTTTTGAATCAATTAGTACTGAGCCATTTAATGATCAGATTTTTACTGTGTAAGTCCCAACTGTAGAATGAACAATAATAAACACAGTTTAAACCCCATTAATGTTTGAAATCCTTTGAAGCGACTTTATGAAAACTGACAATTTATCTAAATTTAGCAGAACATCATAAGATGATGAAAAACACATTAAGCTTATGTAGCTAATTTAAGCTGTATGGCTAATTTATTGAGACTGTGGAAAGGCTAGGTCTTGCTGCCCTACAGTAGAGGTTCTTTCACAAATGAGGAGGCGGTGATGCTCATTGAGCCACTTTAATGACTGCACACAGTTAAGAGCACAGTGAATTGAGCTAACATACTGAAGGACACCAGAGTTGGGAATATGTTCGTATTATCAAAAGAATGAAAATTTGCACTTGGCCTTGATTCATTTTGGTATTTTGAGATGATTCAGATACATGGAGTGGTTTGGTTTAATTTTTTTGTGCTGGTTTGAATGGAGTTCTTAACACATCCAAGGTTCCAAAGGCTCACCAGGCACCTTCACATAATAATTTGAATGGTTGCTTGGAAATCTCCTTAATGCCATTCCATTCTATGTATATTTGTTACTGCTGCACACTCTGCACTCTTCCATTCTTTTCTTCTGGGATACAAAGCTTAGTCTTCAGAATTTTTCTCGATACTGCCAGGGCGTTAACAGGCTGTAAGCTTCAATGATAGCTAGTAAATGTTTTAATTATATTGCAGATATCCTAGCTGTATTTCTGTTTTGTGACTAGGATGAAGTGTACAATGCTAGAGGTACTATTTCGATTTGAGGGGGCTATTATGTTTGGCAGTATTTCCTGTCAGTATTTATCTTTGACCACAATGCACAAAATGAACATTTTGGAGCTCCTGATGGATCTGTTCCTTCTCAATTTGTTATGCACTCCTTCAGTATTGTGTCGGAGCTTCAAGGAAAATTTCTCATCAGCTAATTATTCCTAGTTGATGACTAGATGATGATGATCAATGAACACATGTTGCTGTTTTGCTTGAGATCTTGATGACCCTAGTGGACACTGTAGGATATTCATTGATTTATAAGTACCATTTCCATTCCATCTATGCTGAATGTTTATTTTACTTTGGAAAGCACAGCTTTTTTTTGCATAAAATGATATGACCAGGCAAATAGGGGTGTTCTGCTTCCCTCTCTTTTAACCCCTTGTTAACAGTGAAGTTTACAACCTGTTGTTGTTGGAACAAATATTTTTACTTCTCTTTGGAATGGAGCTATCATACTTCAATTATGTATAATGAAGCAGACCAAAAATGGAGAGCCAAGTGCTTTTTATTACCTATTGAATGAGGAACAAGAAGAAAATGTGACTTCCAACCTTAACATCTACCTTAAGTTTAAAAAAAAGTTGGGGAGAAGAGTGTCTATATAGACTAATTGTCAGTTACAGTCTAGGTTTTAGACTCCTTTAGTTACTGAGTGAAACCTGAGTCCCAGTGGGTTAGCTGTTGGCCTGTTTCCTTAGGAGTGGTAACACTTGTAGATCATCATTCATGAAGTGGAAGTGCCAGTGTTGGACTGGGGTGGACAAAGTTAAAAATCACACAACACCAGGTTATATTCCAACAGGTTTATTTGGAAGCACCAGCTTTCAGCGCACTGCTCCTTCATCAGGTAGGTGTGGAGCAGAATCATAAGACACAGAATTTATAACAAAGGACCACAGTGTCATGCATGCAACTGATACGATACATTGAACAAACCTAGATTGCTGTTAAGTCTTTAACAGCAGTCTAGGTTTATTCAATATATTGTGTCAGTTGCATGCATGACATTGTGATCTTTTGCTAAAAATTCTGTGTCTTATGATCCTGCTCCACAGCTACCTGATGAAGGAGCAGTGTTACCACTCCTAAGTTGGACTATAACTTGGTGTTATGTGATTTTTAACAGCATTCATGAAGCAATCAAGATTGTTTTTCTTCGTTTTCTTTCCATCTGTAATGGTTTCTGTGATTGACAGAGAGGGAAGAACTTTCAGTATCCATGCTGTTATCAGTACATGTTGGTTTCTGTCTCCTTTATTGCTTCAAGCAGTGCTACTGTGCTAGTGAAATATGATTTATCTAGCTTGATTTTTTTTCCCCAAATTGAATACTTGAAGATAACCTTTCATCTCCAATGCGTGAAATCGTCATGCAAGTGTGAGTAACATAAGTGATGTAAACTTCTTGACACTTTATTGAGTGCCAGTTCCTCTTTATTTAAAATGGTAATTCTGATACAGACGATTTAATAAATTCCATGTGGGTTGGGTGGCTTGACAAGTGCAACAGACATTTTCAGTTAGTAGTGTCCTTTTGTTCATAAATTAGGTTCTGAAAGTCTCAGGTGTTAAAGTCAAATCCTAAAAATTGAATATTGTTTTCTGAGAAACCAGAGAAATCAATCAGCAGAGACTTCCTTTTTGAGGGCCAGCTGTAACTCTCTTGAAGACTTGGAGCTTCACTGAACAGGCCTGAATAAATTGGGGCAACTTTGACATCCAGTAGGTATTAATGATCTGGGTGAAGGAACGGAGGACATTATTGCTAAGTTTGCAGATAACAAAGATAGAGTGTGGGGACAGGTAGTGTTGAGGAAGTGGGCAGGCTGTAGAAGAAATGGGACAGACTGCGACATTGGGCAAAGGAGTAACTGATGGAGTCGTACAGCATGGAAACAAACCCTTCAGTCTAATTCTTGTGCGCCCGTCAGACATCCCAGTCTGACATAGTCCTATTTGCCAGCATTTGGCCATATCCCTCTAAATCCTTCCTAATCATATTATCCAGACGTTTTTTAAATGTTTCAATTATACTCTCCTTCACCACTTCCTCTGGCAACTTGGTCCATAAGTACACCACCCTCTGTGTGAAAAAGTTACCCCTTAGGTCCTTTTAGAATTTTTCCCCTCTCACCTTAAATCTATGTCCCCTACTTTCTGACTCCCCCAACCTATAAAAAAGACCTTGGCTATTCACCCTATCCATGCCTCTCATGATTTATAAACCTCTATAAGATCACACCTCAGCCTCCGATGCTCCAGGGGAGAAAAAGCCCTAACCTATTGAGCCTCTCCCTATAACTCAAACCCTCCAGTCCTGTCAATATCCTTGTAAATCTTTTCTGCACTCTCTCAAGTTTAACAACACCTTTCCTGTAGAAGAGTGACCAGAACTGTACACAGTATTCTAAAAGTGGCCTCACCAATGTCACATATAGCTGCAACATGACATCCCAACTCCTGTACTCAATGTTCTGAGCAATGAAGTTCAAAATCACACAAAGCCAGTTTATAGTCCAACAGGTTTATTTGGAAGCACTAGCTTTCGGAGCACTGCTCCTTCATCAGGTAGCTGTCAAACAGGATTATAAAACACAGAATTTATAGCAAAAGATTACAGTGTCATGCAACTGAAATGGTATATTGAACCATCCTAGATTGTTGTCAAGTCTTTCATCTTTTAGAAAGGGTTGCAGGTTTTGATTCATTAATATGTAAATCCCAGAACTTCTTTTAAGTCACATTCTCAAGATAACTTAAGGTTTTATATAAAAAGGTGACATTTCAGCACAGACAATGCTTTAAAGGTGTGCAGTTAGATTCTGTCAGTATGCCAACCTTGAGACAGACTGATTCTATTTCCAAAGTAGGAATTTGTAAAATATTACATGGATTGACTGCCCTCATTTACTGCCTGCAGTATGTGTGCTTTTTGAGCAAAGTAGAATGTATCTCCAAATTCAAATTCACCCCATGGACTTATATGTGTCCGTGCGAGCATGAGAGAGAAGGAGAATGTGAAGTGCAAGTGCACGTGAGAGAGTGTTTGCGTGTATGTATGCTTGGCAAAGTGTGTGTGTGTGTGTGTGTGTGTGTGTGTGTGTGTGTGTGTGTGTGTAGTGTGACATGAACCCAACGTCCCCTTTGAGGCCGTCCTCATGGCTTCCAAACTTGACTATCAGCCTTTGCTCGGCCACTCTGCTTTATTGTATATCCTGAAGTCCGCCTTGGAGGATGGTCACCTGAAGATCTGAGGTCGAATGTCCCTGACTGGGATGGAACACCTCTGTCTGGTGATTGTTGCACCATGTCCATTCATCCATTGTCATAGTGTCTGCTTGGTCTTGGCAATGTGCCATGCCTCATAGCATTCTTGCCTGCAGTGTATGAGATCGGCAGTGTTGGCCAAGTCACATGAGTACCTGCCATGTACATAGTGGGTGGTACTCGTGACTCAGCCAATGTTGTCTATCTCACATGCTGCAGGCAAGGATGCCCAAGGCGAGACCAAGCTGACGCTATGACAACGGATGAATGGACACCGCGCAATATTCGCTAGTCAGGAGTATTCCCTCCCAGCCAGGGAACCCTTCAGCGGTCAGGGACATTCGACCTCGGATCTTCAGGTGACCGTCCTCCCAGGCGGACTTCGGAATATACAACAACAGAGTGACCGAGCAGAGGCTGATAGCCAAGTTTGGAAGCCATGAGGATGTCCTCAATCGGGACCTAAGGTTCATGTCATACTACAGGTGACCCCACTACACTACACACTCTCTCACACACACACGCACGCACACACACACATACACACAAGCAAGCATACACACACTCTTATATAGTCACACACTCACGCAAACCCTCTCTCATGCAAAGTCTCTCTCGTACACACCCCGTACTCACACCCATGCACACACCATCTCACAGTCTTATATTCCAATCACACTCACATACACTTTACTAGGCATACACAAAAGCGAACACACTTTCTCACTCACACTCACTCACATATACACACTCACACTCTTCTCTCTTTCATGCTCACACACACACACATATAAGTCTAGAGAGTGAATTTGTATTTGCAGAATTCTATTTGCACATACATTCTATTTTGCTCAAAAAGCACATATACTGCAGACAGTCAATGCAGGCAGTCAATCCATGCAATATTTTATAAATTCCGACTTTGGAAATAGAACCAGTCTGACTCAAGATTCTGACCTCACACTTTTAAAACATTGTCTGAGCTGAGATGTCACCTTTATTTTATTAAAACCTTAAGTTATCTCGAGAATGTGACTTAGAAGAAATTCTGGGATTTACATATTAATGAACCAAAACCTGCAACCCATTCTAAAAGATGAACAGCAATCTAGGTTTATTCAATATATCATTACAGTTGTAATAATTTGCTATAAATTTTGTGTCTTATTATCCTGTTTCAAAGCTACTTGATGAAGGAGCAGTGCTCTGAAAGCCAGTGCTTCCAAATAAACCCGTTGCATTATAACCTGGTGTTGTGTGATTTTCAACTTTGTCCACCCTAGTCCAACATCAGTTCTTCCACATCATGGCTGACCAATGAAGACAAGTGTGCCAAATGCCTTCGTCATCGCTCCATCTACCTGCCATTCCATTTTCAAGGAACTGTGCATCTGCACCCCTAGTCTCTTTGTTTGGTAACACACCCCAGACCCTACTATTAACTGTATATGTTGTGCCCTGGTTTGCCTTACCAAAATGCAATACCTAAAATTTATCTAAATTAAACTCCATCTGCCATTCCTCAGCCCATTGGCCCATTTGATCAAGGTCCCCTTGTACTCTGAGGTTACTTCCTTCACTGTCCATTGCACCACCTATTTTGGTGTAATCTGCAAGCTTACTAACCATACCTCCTAAATTCACATCCAAATCACTTATATAAATGACGAAAAGCTGTGAACCCCATACGATCCTTGTAGCACAGAGGTCACAGAGTGACAGGCCTCCAATCCAAAAGGCAACCTTCCACCACCATCCTTTGTCTCCTACCTTCAAGCCAATTTTGTATCCAACTGGCTAGCTCCCTTTGATCCCATGTGGTCTAAACTTACGAACCAATCTACCATGCAGAATTTTGTTGAATGCTTTGCTGAAGTCCATATAGACAATGTCTACTGCTCTGCCTTCATGAATCTTCTTTGTCACCTCTTCAAAAAACTCAATCAAGTTAGTGAGACATGATTTCCGATGCACAAAGCCATGCTGACTATCCCTAATCAGTCTTTGCCTTTCCAAATACATCTAAATCCTATCCCTCAGAACCCTCTCCAACAACTTGAGTTTAAAACTAGAGGACATAGCTTTAAGGTGAGAGGGGAAAGATACAAAAGGGACCTACAGTGCAACATTTTCATGCAGAGGGTGGTGATTATGTGGAATAAGCTGGCGGAGGAAATGGTGGAGGCTCGCACAATTACAATGTTTAAAAGGTATCTGGAAGGGTATGTGAATAGTAAGGGTTTAGAGAGGTATGGGCCAACTGCTAGCAAATGGGAGTAGATTAATTTAGATATCTGGTTGGCATGAATGAGTTGAACTGAAGGGTCTGTTTCCATGCTGTACAGCTTTATGACTCTATGACTCACCTGCCATTGATGTAACGCTCACCTCTCTATAGTTCCCTGGCTTTTACAATGTGGGAATATGTGAGGTTATGCACTTTGTCAGAAGAATAGATTACTTCAGAAATCTAATGCACAAAGGGACTTGGGACACCTAGTTCAGGTTAACATGCAAGTTTAGTTGGCAGTTGAGGCAAATACAATATTAGCATTCATTTTGAGAAGGCTGGAAGATAAGAGCAGGTATATACTGCTGAGCTCTGGTCAGAATGCATTTTGAATGTTATGTGATGATGAGCAGCAAGAACTCTGGGTCTGTACTTGATGGAGTTTAGAAGGATGTGGGGAAATCTTATTGAAAATTAAAGCATACTGTTATGAAGTTGAAGGCGTGTACTGTACCTTTAAGAGAGAGTGAATGCTATTCTGAACTGAGAGCCGACAAGCACCTGTGATGACTAGATAGCAGTCTCAAAATGTACTGGAAAATGGAAAATATGTAACATTTGGCTGTGAAATGGATACCTGAGTTGTTTGCCCTTTTGACAACAATTCGAACTGAACCAATCAGTTTAAATTTTGCCCCAGGATACTAAAACCCAATGGAGAGTGAATTTATAGTTTTGCCAATATTGAATCAATGAACTGGTCCAATGTTGGGGATGTAAAAAAGGCAGGCATTTTGAAAATTGGACAGATCAATTGCCATCAACGCAGATCCAAGAAATTAGGAAACACTCTCTATCAAAGGTACTTTTTCATATGAAACATATTTGCAGTAAAAAAAAAGATGACCCAGGGAGACCTTCAGCCAGAAGAGACAACAGGCGCTGTATGGTTTTGAAATTAAGTGTTTTATTGGGACAGTATATTGTTATAGAGTTGTAGGCAGGTAATAAACAGTTAAGAGAAAGGGGGACTTCGAGTTGTCAATAGTTGTTGTTTAATGTTCACTTTTAGAGTTAAAGAATAAATTGATATTATTTTCTTTAAATAGTGGAATTTGAGAGTTCTCTGTCACCCATATTTTAACAGATTATGAGGCAAGGTGAGCTTTTCTGGATATTTAGTTTAATTAACAGAGGGGTTCACCACCGTAGCATAATAGCACTGAAAGGTTTGAATAGAATGAATGTGGAGAAAATGTTTCCATTAGTAGGAGAGACTTGGACTGAGGTTGTAGCCTCAGAGTGAGGGGTGATTATTTAGAACTGAGATAAGGAGGAGTTTCTTCAGCCAAAGTGTGATGAAGATCATTGAAGACAAGTTATTGAGTGTATTTCAGGCAGCGATAAATAGGTTCTCAATCAGTAAGGGGATCAAGGGTTACAGGGAGAAGGCAAGAAACATATCAATCATGATTGAACAATGAAGCAGATTTGATAGGCTGAATGATCTTATTCTACCCCTATATCTTACAGTCTTATGGTATGTCCAAAAAAAGTTCAAAACAGACCTTCATTTGGAATTTTGTATCCTGTGAACACGCTTGGTGTTAGCCTTACCCACGTGCTGTGAGGAATCGAGTATGATAATGTCTATGTTGGTGTAATAAACTTTCCATGTACTTAACAACTGCAACCTTGGTATCTAAGTATGTAATTATGCCCCTGCTTTTGTATTTTACAACAAATAATCCATGGTATGAAGATTAGTTAGATTCCCTACAGTGTGGAAACAGGCCCTTCGGCCAACCAGTGCACACCGACCATCCAAAGAGTAACCCACCCAGACCCACTTCCCTCTGACTAATGCACGTATCACTATGGGCAATTCATCGAGGCCAATTCACCTGACCTGCACATCTTTGGACTGTGAGAAGAAACTGGAGCAGACACAGGGAGAATGTGCAAACTCCACACAGTCACCCGAGGCTGGAATCAAACCTGGGACCCTGGTGCTGTGAGGCAGCAGTGCTAACCACTGAAGTGGGGAGATGAAGATTTGGGTGAGACATTGTGGAAGCTCAAACTTTATGAAATTGACAGGGATTGCAAAAAAGAGGGTAACATGAAGGTTTGTTGGGGGAGACACATAGCTTGACAAGTTAAGTCTGCCACTTTCTCTGAAGCACTATCTGTGTTGCCTTCTGTTTTCACCTGAATTACAAATGCACGAGGAAAATGCAAAATGGCTTCCAATGCATCCAGGCTGGGTGAAGTAAATATCTTTTTTCTATCTGAGTTTGCGGGTTTGACATGAGTGCTGTGAGGCTCTTTAAAAGGCAATTTCACTGATCAGGTTACAGTACAGGTTAAAGATTCTTGTAATCCAGAATTCTGCATGTGAACTGCATGCAGTGACTAACTATGCAAAATACAAATGTGATCACAAACAATTTTGACCATGTCAATGGCCATTACAAACTGATTATCATCATCCCTGTGAAGCAGAAGTAATCACAGGATATCTTAACAGGGTCAACCATGGGTCACAATTTGCAAAGGCAATCAAAGTCTCGTAGGATGCACAAGGGCATGGAGATGCTTTCTTCCTGCCTTGAAATGTAAGTATTTGACAGCATGCTATTTATATGAAATTCTGCTGCTCTTGGGCAATATTGAGAAGGGAAGCAATAATCCTACTGCACTTAATCTCCTTCTATGTTTGCACAATATGGCCTGCGATGCACACATAAGAATAAGGTCAACTATGTCAGATCTTCAAGTACAGGCATCTCATGACCTTTCTTCTCCTTGTCCAACTGCATTGAGGACTCTGGTAAACGTCCATTTGTGTGCGATGTGACTGCTTACTGATTGCCTTGCTAAGGAGCTGTTTTGTTTCTGATATTTATCATACAGGTTCGTTCAAACCATGACCAATGCATCAAGAGGATCAGCATTGTTGTGGTGTTATGTTGGCCCAGAGAATTCAAGGAGGAACAAATGCATCTGCAAACAAGTACCAGCAGCAACCTCCACTGGATGTCAACCAGGCCTTTTGCCTAGTCCCTTTTATTAAAATCTTGACAACTTCTCAGATTTGGGTGGCACGGTGGCTCAGTGGTCAGCACTGCTGCCTCACAGCACCAGGGTCCCAGGTTCGATTCCAGCCTCGGGCGACTGTCTGTGTGGAGTTTGCACATTCTCCCTGTGTCTGTGTGGGTTTCCTCAGGTGCTCTGGTTTCTTCCCACAGCCCAAACATGTGCAGCTCAGCTAACTTGGCCATGTTAAATTGCCCATAGTGTTAGGTGCATTAGTCAGAGGGAAATGGGTCTTGGTGGGTTACTCTTTGGAAGGTCGGTGTGGACTTGTTGGGCCAAAGGGCCTGTTTCCACACTGTAGGGAATCAACCTCCTCAGGTTGCTGAGGAGGTACCAGAGGCCCAGGGTTTAATATCCTTGAAAGAATTTCCTCCAGATGAACAAGGTGCAATGCATTGCAGGCTAAGAATGACCCAGACCACCATCACAACAATTAAAGTGGGACATAGAGGAGTAGGTGGCCAACTTATCCCAATGACTGTCAAGGTGACAGCTTTGATATATTTTTGTGCTTCCAAGGGCCAATGGGGACCCGTGTGTGATCTCAATTGGAACCAAAAATGTGACAGGACTTATACCAAGTTAATTTTCATCTTGTTCCTTGTACTGAGATTAGTACTGCAACTTGGGCATACGCTTTGCCAATATAGTTGGCTTCTCCCAAGGTAGTATTAAGTATACACACATCTCAAGGAGAGCACTGCATCATAATGGTTAATTTTATCAATAGAAATGGGTTCCATTTTGGTCAATGCACAAATCACCTGTGATCATTGCTGCCTCATCTTGGAGGTAAGCACCAGATATCTTGGAAGCTGCCTATCTCCATAATAACTCTCCAGTTCCTGCTTAATTTCAAGGGCTGACAGCCTTACAAGAATGACTACAAGGGCTACTTTTATTATGCATGACTGGGATAACATGTTTGAAATGTGCTGCACCACATTCCTGGAGTTGTTACAGAAGTTTAAGATTTTATCAAATGATGCAAAATTCTTCATTCTTTTTATGTGCTTTAGATCCAGGTTGACAGAAAACATGGACTATGTTTCTCTTCTTAAAATGCTTACTGATTACTGTAAATAAATAGATTCTAGCTGGTTGTAAATAATTATGAACGATCAAATCTAACTACTAGATAAAATCTCTAACCTCTTTCCTCCAGTCTTAAAATCAGTGAAATCCATTAGACAATTCCTCTTCAGCACGGTGTGAGCCTCTTTCCCCCAGATCAGTTTAAATAAGTTGAATTACTTAAGTTTTGTGGCAATATTTATTGCAACGTGCACACCATTTTTCCTTTGCTACTGGATTTTCTCTAACTTTCGCAAGTTTCATTGACACTGCAGGATTTTGTTGACCTCTTCTGTGCTACACTTAACAGAATCTTTGAATGCCAGCAAGACTAATTAGTATTTCTGTACATGTCTTAAAATTTTATGACACTTCTACGCTTGCATTGATTTCTTGGCCATTTGGAGATAGTTGACCTTTTGTTAAGTTAACTGACAAAATCAACATTATCCAGATGACTTAAAGCATGAAGGATTGAGTTACAGTTAGAACTAGCAGCAATTCAAAACTACAGAACTAAATATTCTGGCAACTTTCAAAAATTTGTCTGATCTACTATGCAATTTATCAAATTTCAAAAGTGTCAAAAACCTTTTTGAAAAGAGAAGGCTAGGCAAAGTTATTTCACACTAAGGCTAATTAAAGGTCAACATTTTGCAAAATACCAACCAATCCTAACTGAACATTCTTTAAAAGTACAGAAAGAAAAGGAAACCTGTTATTAGCCTTTGATAGATCTCAATATGTATCTATCAGCAGTTGCGTATGTTTGACATTGAGATGTAAATATTCATTTTGAAGATTAGGTTTACATGGCCACTCCAACCCATAACACACAACATATTGGTTTAGATCCAGATTTTTGTCCAATTTGATGATATAAGTGATAGTGGCTCAATGACCTAGTATGTTTGCAAACAAATCAATGTAAGTGTAACTTGTCATCAATCTAAAATAGCGGCTGGCTGAATGAACTATAATATAATATACTCCCATTGCAGAATTTGCCTTGTGTGATATGTTGCTCTCTAAACATGATTGAACAATGTTAAGGTTTAAAATTCTGACATACAATTATAACACTAGAGTCAATCATTTGGAACTTATCCAAAAAGATATTTCATATTAATTTGTTTTTTTTTTGATTTCCTGAAATATTGGATCTCTGATAGAAGTTGTGCCTTTCCAAGATTTCCGAAAAATGTCCCAAGTTAGGCACCTCACAGAAAAAAACACAAATTTTTTATACGTCTCAGTGGTTAGCACTGCTGCCTCACAGGGCTAGGGACCTGGGTTCAGTTCTAGCCTCGGACAACTCTCTGTGGAGTTTACACATTCTCCCCATGTCTGCATGGGTTTCCTCCGGGTGCTCTGGTTTTCGCCCACAGTCCAAAGATGTGCAGGTTAGGTGAATTGGCCATAGTGTTCAGGGATGTGTAGGTTAGGTCCATTAGTCAAGGGAATTAAAATCTGGGAATGTGTCTGGGTGGATTACTCTTCGGAGGTTGGCATGGACTTGTTGGGCCAAATGGCCTGTTTCCACATTGTAGGGATTCTATGATTCTATGTACTGACAATACTGGCAGGGCAGACTGCATCTGTGAAGAGAGAAACTGCTGATGTGGCCTTTTGTCAGAACTGGGAAAAATTTTGAAATAGATTTTTGAGTAAATGAGAAAGGATAGGTTGATTAAAGAGCAAAAGAAATTTCCGCAACTGAATGAAAGGGGGGAAAGATGAAATCACAGAGTTCTTGGTCTAAGGCCAAATGGGAAATGATGGGACAGGTAAGGCAACAGTGAATCCAGAAACAGTGTGAGCTATGTTTCCTGTTATTTGGAAGGAACACAGCAACACAGAAATAGCTAAGCTAGGATGTGATACTATCAGTTGGAAAATGACCAACCGTTCAAACTTGTGCTTAGCAAGGTGGAAAATTAAAATGATAGGTGACTGGCAGCTCAATCACCTTTGCCACCTGAAGGGAGGTACTCTGCAAAAGCACTTATCTGGATTACAGTTGATCTCGATCATGCAGAGGAGACTATATCATTGAGCAGTGAGCATGGCATATTAACTTGAAAGAAGTATAAGTAATCTGCTCCTTCATTTAGGAGAATTTGGGGCCTTGGAGAGTGGATAGGGATGAAGTCAAAGCATACTACATCTCTCTGCTTGTAGGGAAAGGTGCTGTGGGAATTGGAGGTGGCTAAAGAGTGGATGAGGGAATCAGCTGCCAGAGGAAGTGGTGGAGGCTGGTACAATTGCAACACTTAAGAGGCATTTGGATGGGTATATGAATAGGAAGGGTTTGAAGGGATATAGGCCGGGTGCTGGCAGGTGGGACTAGATTGGGTTGGGATATCTGGTCGGCATGGACAGGTTGGACCAAAGGGTCTGTTTCCATGCTGTACATCTCTATGACTAGACTCTATATAGGAAATGATCCATTTGCATTATTCCTTTTGAATGCTTAAAAGTGTTGGGTGTATGTTTGGTATTGATCTACTTATGATCAAGAACCTAGAAGCTGAGCTCCTCCTATCATCACTGAAATGTGATTCCTTGGTTTCAGATTTCTCAACAAGGAAAAATAATAATCTAATTTACAGTGTAAAATAGCAATAACATATTTACTGTGCAGCATAAAGTAGCTTGACTTGAAGTGACCAAATCCTCAATAGCATGCAGAACCAATCAGAATGGCAGCCTTTCTTGTTCATTCATAGGATGCACATGATGCGGGCTAGATAAACATTTATTGACCCTTCTTAATTGTCCTTTGAAAGTGACAGTGAGCAGCTTGAACTCTTACAATTCTTGGCATTTAGGTTCAGCAATAGTACTGTTAGGGAGCAGTGTCTAGGATATTGACCCATGACAGGAGCCAATATGAGTTGTGATAGCGTGTTCTGTAGCTGCCACACACTGCTGTCACTGTCAGTGGTGGAGAGTGAATGCTGAAAATGTTAAATCGCATGCCAAACAATTGGCCTAATTTTGTCTGGATAATGTTCAGTTTCTGCTGTGTTCTTGGAGCGGCACTCATCCAGGCAGTTAGAGAGTATTTCATCATGCTCCAAACTTGTGCCTTGGAAATGGTGGACTTGCTTTGGGAAATTAGGAAGTGAGGCACTCATTGCAGAATTCCCAGTTCAGTTTCTGGTTAATAGTAACCCATAGAATGTTGTTAGTGAGGGATTTAGTGATGTTAATGCCATTGTATGTCAAGGGGCATTGGTTGCATTCTCTTGTTGGAGTTGGTTGTTGATTGGTACATGTGTGACTTGAATATTACTTGTCACTTTATCAGCCTAGGCCTGAATATGATCCAGGTTTTGCTGCATTTGTTCACTGACTGCTTCAGTACTTCAGAAATAGCAAATTGTGTGAGGTTTAGCATCATCATCCCCACCTCTTACTTAATGATGGAAAGAAAGTCATTTAATGAAGGATGGAGGCGATTGGGTCCAGGACACTATGCTTAGGAATTAAGACTGCTTGTGGCTCAGTGGGAGTATCCAAACCTATGGGCCAGGAGGCCTGCATTCATGTCCCACCAGCTGCAGAGGTGTATAATAATATCTCTGAACTGATTAATTAGAAAGTATTTACACTGAGGAATTCCTGCAGTGATATACTGTGGCTGAGATGGTTGACCCCAGCAAACATAACCATCTTCCTTTGTAGTAGATATGACTCCAACGAGACATGCATTATGCCAAAATACCAACTCATTATTTGAATTTTATTTTGGAATTTCATCTGTTACTGAAAGAAAGTGCTTGAAAGAATCTGATCATGGTTGTTCAATAATACGCTGTCCATGGACTTCTTACTTGCCTGTATGCAGATAATTGTGTAGTAATCAGTAGGATCAGTTGGGGTGTGATGTAATCATCTTTTGTGTCAATTCGAGGCATTACCAATTGGAATCAAGTTGGCTTATGGCATATACTATGTCCATGCTTGTCTGTAACTGAAAATTGGACTGCGCACAATTTTCCAGCAGGATTTTCCTTCTTAATTCCACAACCCCACTTCAAACAAATTTAGCACCATCTACTTGAGAGCAATTGACTATCAGTAATAAATGCTTACCTAATCAGTGTTCCCAGGAAACAATTCAAGAAAGTGAATCATGCAGACAAAAAGTAGGTGTTTTAGTCAGACTATATATGGCTATGGAGCATAAAATACAGTGGTGCTGCCATATGCCATTAAAGAGGAAGTTGTGACATTAAAGTTGGTTATTCATGAGAGATGTGGACAGCGTTCCTAGTTTTGATAATGCTGGATTGGAGGTACTGTTAAAGGAAGTTGATCTTATTTGCAGAAGAAGAAAACTCTCCATTAATAACGCAATACAAGTTCCATGAATGGGGATGTCTGCACCAATAACTGTCCTGAATGTAATGAGAAAATTGCTCAGATCAAGTGGAAAACAAAATGACTATGCTGCTTAATTTTGCTCATTCCTGCTTGCCCTATGAGCAATGGTCTGATTAAAACAGTAATTTTCAATTCACTCTGAAATACCTCATGTATCATGATGTACGGCTCTTGCTCTTTTATGTATGTTTCAGTTGAAATCAAAATGCACCTGCCCCAAGGATAAACTTCCTTGGAGTGGTAAATAGCTTCCAATCCATTGATGTGCTCCTTTACTATGGGGGGGAGGGGTTTTGTTTTTGTGAATGCTGAAGTTTCAGTGACTGATGTAAAATAAAGGCAGCAGAATAAAGCATCCACAATGTGATTCCCGAATATTAACTGGAAACCCTTGGAAACCCTTCCTGTTCATGTCAATGTTTTGTTTAGAATCTACACTAGCTTACATTTGAGTGCATTAGCAGAGCTTTCAGTTAAAATGTCTCTGCAAGTTGCCTTGTAAACTTTTCTGTACGTACCTTCAAATAGTATTGAAAATATGTGTTCATTGACTCTGCTTTCAGGCCCCATTCAAAATCTAATTTTCCTGTATTGTAGTTGGTATCCATTTGTCCCGTTCGATCAGAGTCTTTGAGTAAAAGTGGATGAAGAGAAATCCCTATTGTTTCAACCCCGTGTTGCAAATGAGTCATGCATTGATTCCTTTCTAGCGCTACTGCCCCATTAGTAAGGGCAAATTTTAAATTTAACAGCATGCCGTATGTCCAATTTTATACAGGGTTTCAACTGTATCTATTTCAATGGTACAAAGAATTCATCCCCGTTTCTTTAGTCAATAAAGGATTACTAGTTCACTAAAATAAAACTTATGGTAGTATTCATATATTATCGACAAAAATGGTTTAGACAGTGCCATGATAGATATAACTTGTATTCCAACATCTCAAAATTAACTTCATGCAAATATGGACAGAAGGAAAACTATGTTCAACACCTTTCAGAACACATTAATAGTAAGTGAAATTAAGACGGATCCCATGGATTTCTCAGCAATCAATCTCTACTGCCTCTGACCACCAATATTCCTGACATTAGATTTTTGGCCTTAACTCCCTTGAGCTGCTCTGTAATGGGCTGCCTCGATGACTGCTCATGTTCTGGAGGTTCACCTTCCTTTCCTGGCACTATCCTCCCTTGGATTCTGGAAACTACATTCCAACACTTACTGGTGCAGCTCCAACTTTTCATAGACAGATAGCTTCAAGCCTGGGCTACCCTTGGATTTTTTTTTGGTCCTGACCAGTATTCTTGCTCACTTGCTCAAACTAAATGTTGCTTCTGGGTTTTCAAACAGCTTTCTGCTGCACCAAACTATTTGTGGTATAGTGTTTCTTGTCAGCCACCCACTCTTCCCAGAACTCTTCCTCAATCCTAATTCCTACACTTTGCTGCATTCAAACTCCAACTTCTTCCTGAGCTCTGACAGCTCAAATTCAATTGCCTCCTCTGTAGCACTGCTTAATATGTCTTTTTGTGCATGGAGCCTTCTAACAGTCTCTGTCTTATTCTCAATGCCCTGTAACCCTGGAAGTGTTTTTGGAGTGACATACTCGAAATGTTTCAACAAGCCTCACCCCCATTGCTAGACAGAATTGAGATAGCTATTCAACTGTCAAATGTAGCAACCCTTGAAACATCCTCACTGTTATAATGCTTACTTTCAACCTCTTTTGTCAGGCAGAAGATACAAAAGCTTAAACACACATACCAACAGATCCAAGAACAACCTCTTTTCTGCTGTTATTAGACTTCTGAATGGTTGTCTCAAATTTTAAATATGTGCACCTTCTCTGCAGCCATAACATTGTATTCTTCACTCTGTTCTGTTACCCGAATGCACTTTGTATGGTATGATCTGCCTGTACTGTGTGCAAAACAAAACTTTTCACTGTACCTAGGTACATATGACAATAATCAATTAAATCAAATCAAATCAAAATTGCATGCAAGAAGCAAAAACGTTCATCACACCTCCCACAGGGGCTGCTTCATTATTGCTTTTTTTAAAAGATTGATTTGAGAGGATTGACTCCCTGGCCTTTTCATATATTGATGCTGTATCCATTGAGAAAAAACAATCAAATTTCCTGTGACTTTTTCTGTCCTTTTCTGTGATATGCCGTTAAATGTCCTTTTTCATCATGTGGAGATGATCATGGAAAATATGTCTGAATTGAATTGTGCTCAGTCAACCAAATTGATCAGATTGCCACATCTCCATGGCAACAGGAGTAAAGCTCACATAATACACTCTGAGCTCTGGAAATCAAAATTCAGAACACTAATTGTCATTTGGACCGAAGGAACAAATATTATAGGTCCCTTGATCCCAGTAAGTTGCCACAATTTATGTCAATTCCTGCACAGAAGGTAATAATTCTATTTTTTAATTTGCTTACAAACACATCTACTAATTGTTGAGAAAAATGTGCAACTTCAAAGTAGGAAATTGTTCAATTAATTCCATTTTTAAAACACTCACTAATAGTGAATATGCTGCTTTTCTCTCTCTCAAAAAAGCTATCTGATTATTCACTGAGCAGACTGATTAGAAAATATCTACAATAGACACGGGACACTTGGCCCTGCTAATTCATTTCTTTCTTTTTGATTCTGTTGCCATTGATTTTTTTTTAATAAGCTATAATATTTTGTCATTGTGAAAATTAAGTGACCATATTAAAATTACCAGGTCCATTATGGGAATGAAACCTTATTATCATGTTACCAATGAGACAAGGGTATTGAAATGGGCATTATGCTAACCCTGCTGGAAGGTGTATAGAGTGGTTGAATGTTGGGCTTGTGACAGTAGTATTTTATATTACTAAGGAGCATTTTTCACAAACATATTGTATGTATATTTTTAGTATCTCCTGTATTCTTCCACTTCATAAAACTAGGCAGAGAAGCCATGGAACATAAGCTTTAGCCATCTGTATAATCATATATGGAATCTGTGTCTTGTATATTCTTATAGGCCCCATAATGGTGAACATAGAATATAGAACAGTACAGCATAGTGCAGGCCCTTTGGCCCTTGATATTGTGCCAACCTTTTATCCTACGCTAAGATCAAATTAACCCACGCACCCTTCATTTTACCATCATCCATGTGCCGATCCAAGAGTCAATTAAATGTCCCGAATGTATCTGACTCTACGATCACCACTGGCAATGCATTCCAGTCTCTGTGTAAAAAACAGACCTCTGATATTTCCCCTAAACCTTATCCTAATCACCTTAAAATTATGCCCCCCTCGTGATAGCCTTTTCTGCTCTGGGGAAAAGTCTCTCATTATTCACTCTATCTATGCCTCTCATCATCTTGTACACCTCTATCAAGTCACCTCTCATCCTTTTTCACTCCAATGAGAAAAGCCATAGCTCCCTCAAACTTTCTTCATAAGGCATGCCCTCCAGTCCAGGCAACATCCTGGTAAATCTCCTCTGCACCCTCTCTAAAGTTCCACATCCTTCCTATACTGAGGCAATCAGAACTGAACACAATATTCCAAGTGTGGTCTAACCAGGGCTCTGTAGAGCTGCAGCGTAATTTTGTGGCTCTTAAACTCAATCCCCCTGTTAATGAAAGCCAACATAATATATGCCTTCTTGATGACTATATCAACTTGGGTGGCAACTTTGAGGGATCCCTCTGTTCCTCCACACTGCCAAGAACCCTGCCTTTAACCCTGTAGTCTGCATTTAAATTTGACCTTCCAAAATGAATCACTTCACGCTTTTCCAGGTTGAACTCCATCTGCCACTTATCAGTCCAGTTCTGCATCCTGTCAATGTCCATTTGCAACCTCAACCATCCTCTGTACTATCCACAACTCCACCAACATTTGTGTTATCAGCAAACTTACTAACCCACCCTTCCATTTCCTCATCCAAGTCATTTATAAAAATCACAAAGAGCTGAGGTCCCAGAACAGAGCCCTGCAGAACACCTCTGGTCACTGAGCTCAAGACTGAATACTTTCCATCTACTACCACCCTGTGTCTTCTATCGGCCAGCCAAGTCTTTATTCAGACAGCCAAATTCCCTTGTATCCCATGCCTCTTTACTTTCTGAGCAAACCTACCATGGAAAACCATGCCTAACGCCTTGCCAAAATCCATGTACACCACTTCCACTGCTCTACCTTCATTAATGTGTTTTGTCACATCCTTAAAGAATTCAGTAAGGCTTGTAAGGCATGACTTGCTCTTTACAAAGCCATGCTGACTATCTCAAATTAAACTAAGAGGTTTCCAAGTAATCTTAAATCCTGTCTCTCAGACACCTCTCCAATAATTTCCCCACCAGAGACCTAAGACTGACTGGTCTGTAATTCCCACGATTATCCCTATTCCCTTTCTTGAACAAATGAATAACATTTGCCACCCTCCAATTATCTGGCACTATTGCAATGGACAGTGAGGATGCAATGATCATTACCAAAAGTGCAGCAGTCTCTTCCCTCGCTTCCCGTAGTAAACTTGAGTATATCCTGTCTGGGAGAAAGTGAGGACTGCAGATGTTGGAGATCAGAGTCAAGAATGAGATGCTGGAAAAGCACAGCAGGTCAGGCAACATCCAAGGAGCAGGAGAATTGACATTTCAGGCTTAAGCTCTATATCCTGACTGGTTCAGGGGACTATCTATCCTTATGTTTTTCAAAATTTTCAGCACCTCCTCCTTAACATCAACCTGTTTTTAACTGGCAGCCAATCTAAACTAGCCAGCACCTTATTTGAAGGTGGCACCAGGATGTTGCACCATTTTCAAACTCCACTATCATAGAACATAGAATTGTACAGCACAGGAATTGACAATTCAACTCACAGTGTTGTGCCAAACATGATGTTAATTTAAACTAATCTTTTCTGCCTGCCTTTGGTCCATATCCCTCCATTTCTTGCATATTCATATGCTTATCTAAAAGTCCCTTAAGTGCTCCTATTATATCTGCCTGCACCACCACCCATGGCAGCGCGATCCACTCTCTGTGTAAAGAACTTGCCCCTCAATCTCCTTTGAACTTTCTCCCTCTCACCTTAAGTGCATGCCCACTAGTATTAGACATTTCTACTCTAGGAAAAAGATTCCAACTGTCAATCCTATCTATGCATCTCATAACTTTATAGACTTCTATCCAGTCTCCTCTTAGCCTCCACTGTTCCAGAGAAAACAACCTGTGCTTTTCTAGCCTCTCCTTCTAGCTCATGCCCACTAATCCAGGCAGCATCCTCTTAAACCTCTTCTGCACCCTCTCCAAAGCTTCCACATCCTTCCTTTAGTATAGCAACCAGAATTTAACGGAGTAATCATAAGTGTGGCCTAAACCTGTAACATGAGGTAGACCAAGTGTAAAATCAGTCCCAATAATATATAAGAAGCATACTTTAGATTACTTACAGTGTGGAAACAGGCCCTTCGGCCCAACAAGTCCACACCGCCCCGCCGAAGCGTAACCCACCCATACCCCTACATCTACATTTACCCCTTACCTAACACTATGGGCAATTTAGCAAGGCCAATTCACCTGGCCTGCACATCTTTGGACTGTGGGAGGAAACCGGAGCACCCGGAGGAAACCCACGCAGACACGGGGAGAACATGCAAACTCCACACAGTCAATCGCCTGAGGCGGGAATTGAACCCGGGTCTCAGGCGCTGTGAGGCAGCAGTGCTAACCACTGTGCCACCGTGCCGCCCAAACTGAAAGGCTTGAATATATTTACCAGCCCAACTTCCACAACCCTCTGTGGTAAAGAATTCCACAGATTCACTACCCACTGCATACTTCTGTAAAAAAAAACTGTTGCATCTGTACTTATTTCACAGATACTAAACTGAGTTTATTAGATGCATCTTTGTAATTCACCCACAGCCAGTTTTTGTGTTCATTTGTTGCTGAGAGTTTGGGATGGTGATCATTGTCAAAGATAGATTTGAAAGAATTGATGCTGATGAGTATGTCACATGGACTCGTGACCTCAAATATTTGACCCTAATATTTGGTCCTTCTGAAAGTCTCTTACAATGTCTACCATGTCAATGTGACATTTAACTAGTTGGAAACATGCAATAAACGGAATCTTGTTATTTACAAGGGATTCTTTTAGATATTTTACACTACCACACCAAATCAAGTAGGCCCTGTAGTTCTTACACTTAAACAGGATGGTGGCAGCAACCTTTACAATGAGCAACAAATTATTCCTTGGGATCTGGTAGTGGCTTGATAGTGAAATCCTTTGAATAATCTACTTTAGTTTTTGGTTTGTACTTCAAATATCATTTAAAAACATACAATATGCCAAGTATTTGAGTCCTTCAACAAAACATTAAATTAGTGAGTACAGTGTAGTTAACTGGCATGCCCATGTCACAATAATCAGGTACAAATGGTAATTCAAGAAGAAATAATCCTGATTATAGTCTAGCATTCAATCATTCAAGCAATTTGTTATCATTATTTGCCTTGAAATGCTAGTGTACTTAGGTCATTTGATAACTTGCAGAACAAGCCAATATTTTGCTCAGATTGTATTATGGAAAATGATTCTTTCCGTCGACCTGCCTACAGCATTTAAAATAAGCTTTGAACTGTAATAAACATTTTGCAATTGCTCATACCACATTAGATGATAAATATAACTAAAAGCAATGTTTTGTTCTGAATAAGTTAACTAATATTTTGTTTGAAGGTCTTAACTACTTGGCACATTCAATCTTTTTGAAAAATGAGTTAGAGTGCAAAACATGAACTTAAGTAGGTTTTTCAAAGGAAGCCTTGTGCCCACGGTTTCCCTGTCAAGCACTACTAGATTCTGACGTGGCACTCTTGCTGTTTTCACAGGCTGAGAATCTTTTCTATATCTCAGAATTCCCATCCCATGCTTTCACCTTGAGGACTGATTGTCATAAACTCTGGAAATTCACTTCAATGTTTCAATGAAGTCCAGAACACTTCTCTTTAGTAACTCCAGTATTAGTGTATTCTCCTAAATTCCCAGATCGCTCTCTTTCCTTGTTATCTTATTGCATTTTGGTACATCTTTTCAACCACTCCCTCTAACCTGGGGCACAAAGACTAGAAGTAAAGATAAATGCGTGATGAATATGTCTCTTTTCTTCTGATGTAAATTTTACTGTGTTTGTGGTATCATGACATTTGACCTTTTTATATTATTGGCAATGCTTCCTGATTTTAAAATAATTATGTTTTCATGAGCAGAAGTGTAGTCTTTTATTCAGCAGGCTGCAATTTCATGCATTACAACATGATTTGAGCACAGAGTATTGCACTGAAATGATAATCTGGACTCAGGCGATGCTGCAAAATCAGAAATGCATTTTTTCCATATGCGGCACTGAATAAAGGTCTGTCTGTTCAAAGGAATGTATATGATCGTGTGCCACAATTAACAGGAGATCAGGGAGTTATCTAGAAGGTACTAAAGCCAATGGCCAATATTGTTGCTATAGAAAACAGAAATTGCTCGAGAAACTCAGTGAGTCTGACAACATCTGTGGAGCGAAAGCAGAGTTGACGTTTTGATTCCAGTGACTGTTCTTCAGAACAGCCCATAGCAGGAGTTGTCTTTGCTTATGGACATAGGGCTTTGCCAAGTGCTGCATGCCTATTTGGAAAGCATCAGATTTATGCAACTGATCATGCTAATACAAGCAGGGACATGTCAACTGGAGTTTATTCTAACATGGGGAAAATTAAGTCTCATTGTCTTCTTTGCTTGAGATGTTTTAGCAATTTCATTGGCTTGGTGGGGACTTTCTTCATGATGTTTGGACATTCTGAGAACATTTAATGGAAACTTAATAAAGATAATATAGCTGTTGAAGCCTGTTCCATCATTCAAGAAGATCTTGGATGATCTTTTACCATCTCAGATTACCTGCACTATGCCTCAATTCCATTGGTAGCCCCCTGACACCCAAAATATTTCTGTTTGGCTTGAATATACATAACCTATATTTTCTGCAACTTATTCTGAATATGCTTGGTTACACCAGACTATATATATATAATGCAATGTATATTTGAATGCACCATTAAGTTATTTTGAAGCTCTCTAATACAAACAATAGAATAAAAGTGAGCAAATGCCTCAGCTCAGTAATTATTTTGAGATCGGATCAGTTTAGAGGTCTGCTGAATCAATTCTGATTCAATGCAAGTGAAACCTGGCCTTTGAAATAGATATTTATTTTATTAACACAAGATGACCGGTGGTTGAAGGGTGTTCATTGTAAATAAGTCAGATAGAAAAGGTTAACCAGATGAATGAAGAATTAATGTCATTGCAAATATTTGGATGCAGCCAGGAGGCAGCCTCTTAAGCACAGAGTCTGTGGAAAGCTGACATTCAATTCCTTGCTCTTTCATTACAGTCTTTGTGTCACTGACAGACAGAATATTAATAAAAGCATGATTTCACTTCATAATTTATTAGGTTCTTTTCATCACCCATTAACTTGGAAAAATATTTGTGCAGCAAGTTGCTGAAAGTGCAACTGAATGTAAAACTAGGACCTAAGAGGCAGGTGCAGGTCATTCAGTTATTTGAACCTGTTCCACCATTCAATGAGGTTATCTGACCTATAATTTGGTTGCATAAACTTGTGAGGTAAAAAAATTACCAATTTCTGATTAAATTGATTTTAGTTTATTAGCATCTGCTGGCCTTGTTTGAAACTTCCACTGTTTGCATGAAGCAGAGTTTCCTAATTTCTCCAAAAAAAATTAAGTATCTATTTTGAGATTGGAATCATCAGACCTGGGGCTTTCTCATTCCTTAAAGTCACTTTTTTCTCTCCATTTTTTTGCTTTTGTAAACCTTAGGAAGTTCAAGTCTTTGATTTTTTTGTCTATTCACTCCACGGACTGATGCAAAGCAATTTTTGAATTAATCTTTCTTTTCTGTATTTTCATTGGGACATTAAATTTAATTGCTAACTACGAGGCTAGGTTTACCTCAGTAAATTTGAGCAAACTTGATAAAATATTTGGCACATCTGTACAAGAGCTGCAAAAAGAAAACTAATCATAGCAGTGCTGTTAGAATTATAAGAATTATAAAGCAAAGCAAAGTATCCTGTGAGTTATGGTGTGCAAAGTTTTAGGACATCTGGTATATTAACATCTCGTATGTGTGTACATATAGTGCACACTTCCTGCAAGAGTCAAACTTGCTTTTGGAAACACATCCCTGCAAAACATTTCCTGTCACACCTGGTTGATTTGATAGAACAGAATTTGACTTAGTCATAATAAATTTGTGGTTCTGATACTAATACCTTGTAGATTCCATTGTTTAACGTCCCCACTGTTACAGAATATTGCATCCTCCAATTTAGCTGGAAACCACCACAGGAGAGCTGCAATTAATTGAATATTGAAGAGCAGTTCAAGGAGGGAGGGAAGTTAAAAGAGCCTTTTATGAATGATTTTTTTTGTATTAAATATGGGAGAAACACAACCTTTTGTAGCCTGAGGCAGAGAATCTATCCTGGAATTAACTGCAATGAAAATTGTAAATTGTTATTTGATTGGGATTTATTATCACGTACGAGGTTATAAATGGGTTGAGATTTTGAAGGAAAAAGTGAAAGTTTCATATTTAAATTCAATCCCTCTTAGAGCTTCCATGTATGCTGTATGATGAATTTCTTGTTGTAGCTGCTTGAATTAAACAATTCATTTTTACAATAAGAGATTAGTGGAAATTTATGCAGAAAAAAATCAATAAATGCAAATAAGTAAGCATAAAATTTTGATAATTTAGCTGCCATGTAAATATTTAATGAGCCATGAGTTTGTCACAATGAACAGTTTTATTGAAATTGCAAGCATTGCTTTCAACCAGTGAGGAAAAATCAGCATAAAAATGACATTTCAGGAATTTTGTGTGTTATGTTTTGGTACTGTGTTTTCAGTCAGATGTAATTTTTGACTTTAACTCAATGTGAATGAAAATCAAGATGGGTCCTTATCCTGAATAAGTTCTAATGCATTTATGTCATAATCATTTATGCGGGGGAGGGAAAATAATATTTATGGTTTTAATAAAGTTGTTTGTTTTTGTGACTGACGTGATAAATTTGACAAATGCATATTGCCATCATTCTGCTAATTTAATTTAATATCTGTTGCAATGGGAGTATTACATTTCAGCTTTGAATCAACTGAAGATTATTAAGGATAAAAAAGTACATCATAAATATTAACTCAATCATTACATAAGAACATCTGGGCTAGGTGGCATAGTAGGACAGTCACCCCTGCAAGCTTGCCCATCATTTAATAAGACCATGACTGATCTGTCCCAGGCCTCAAATCCTCATTCATGCCCACTCCTCATACCCCTTAATATTTCAAAACTCTTTCAGTGACTTCATCTTTACAACTCCCTAGGGTAGAGAATTCTAGTCATTCACTACATCTTGAGAGAAGAAACTGCTTTGCATCTCAGTTTTAATGAATGTCCCTGAGTTCAAGACTACCCCACCTGTAGACACATCTTCTCAACATCTACCTTGTCAAGCCCCTATAAAATCTTGAACATTTTAATAATATCATCCTTCGTTCCTCTAAATTCTCATGAAAAGAAGCTGAACCTGTTTAATTGTTCTTGATTTGTCAAATCATTCATCAACAAAGTGAATCTGTTGAATTACCTTCAATGCTAGTGTTGTCTTCATTTTTAAGTAATCAACTGTTGGAGACTGAGTATAGCTTTTTATGATCATTTTCTTCGAGTGATTTAAGGAGAACTTTGCCTTTTTTTTTAGAATCCCTACAGTGTGGAAACAGGCCCTTTGGCCCAACAAGTCAACATGACCCTCCAAAGAATAACCAACCCAGACCCATTCCCCTACCCTATACTTAACCCTGACTAATGCACCTTATCAGAAGCAAAACTCTAAAGCATACAGAAGAGTTGATTATCTTTGCACCATTAGCATCTCCTTGTCCACATTCCAATCTCACTTCATTTACAGCAAATAAAACAGATCTCCCTCTGTGTCATAGGTTACTGTGATGAAGTCTCCTGTACCTCACCAGGGGGTAAACAATCAATCTTGACCTGGATGTTGCTGCCATTTCTTTTGTCAGTGACTACCTTATTCTGTCTCCTCCCAAGCCTTTCTTAGAATATTTTCATTGATACTGTCTCTTGTTTACATAGATGCTTACAGGGATCCTAATGACACTCGACTCTAAATTGCATAAGATCTTTCCATGCAAAGTTGAAATCTGCCTTCTACTTCTTTTATGGATATGTCATTAACTCTGTCAGTCTAAAAATGTAAATTTCCCTTTAACAGCCAGTATATTCTTTCGTAAATATGAGACTAAAACAGTGTACAATATTCCATGTGCAGCCTCAGTAACACTTTGTAAAGTTGTGACAAGACAAGAAACTTTTCCCTATTTTTAAACTCCAACCCCATAGCAATAAAGGCTAGAATTCAATTTACCTTCTAACTTACTTACTGCACCTGCACCTTCATGCACTAAAACATTCAGATTGCTTTGCACATTTTTGTAATTTAAGTAATAGCTTGGTTTTTTGATTCTTCCGACCATGACCTTGTACTTATCTACATTAAACTTCACCTGCCAAGTTTTTGCTCACTCACTGAACCAATCTATGCACTTTTCCAAATTCATTATATCCTCATCACAACATGGCTTCCCACCTATTTCCATCATCAGCAAATTTGGATACATTTCACTCTGCCCCCTCTTCCTAGACATTTATACCCACAGTAAATAGTTGAAGACTGAGGATTGATCCTTGTGCCATCCTACTGGTTATGTGTTTCCTACCTGAAAAAGGTCCATTAATCCCAACTCTGTCTCCTGTGTGTTAACCAATCCTCAATTCATGCTAATGAGTCCTTCTCTTGTGCAGTAATCTTTTACATGGTATCTAAATAATGTTTCTGGAAATCTAAAATATATTACATCTACTGGTTCCCCCTTTATCAATTCTGCTTGTTATATTGTCAAAGAATTCTAGTAAAATTGTCAAACTTGATTTCTCTATATTATGACTATGTTGACTGTTTGGTTTTGTAAATCCATTTTAACAACAGACTCCCGCATTTTCCCAATGACAGATATCAGGCTAGGTGACTTTGTTTTCTGATTCTCTTCCTTCTTCAATAGGGCCATCTATTAATAATTTTATGTTATGCTGGAACCCTTTTAGAATCTTGTGAGTTCTGGAAGCACTGATCAAAATGTTCTGTTATCTCCTTTAAAACCCTTGGATTCAAGCTATCAAATCTTGGTAAATTGTTTGCTTTCAGTTAGATTAGTTTGTCAATACATTATCCCTCATAATATCCCAGCACAAGATCTTTCCTGCCATTAATACATTGCTTATCTGTTTATATTTAGGACATTTATAGTCTCCTCCAATGTGAAGATTGATGCAAGATATTGATTTAAATTATCAGCCATTTCCCTGTTTCCTGTCATCTATTCCCCAGTCCTCTAAGGGTTCCACACTTATTTTATCCACTCTATATATGTTTTTTAAAGCCTTTAATTACTTTCATGATCAATTTTGTTCCTCTTTTTTATTAGCTTTTTGGTCACCTATTACTGGTTCCTAAATAGAAAATTCAAATCCATTGGCCTAATACTAGTTTTTGTCTGTTTGTATGCCTTAGTTTTTGATTGAATACTCTCCTTGACCTTTGATAATCATGGGTGGTTCACCTATCTACATTCTGATTGAATCCTTCCTTTTTGACCAGAATAGATTGTTGGTTAGCATTATGAAATATCTGTCATTCCTCATCTCACTGACTTTTCCATTCGTCTATTTTCCCGGCCCCCCTTTAGTCAACTCTTTCTTCATACCTCTATAGTTGCCTTGATTTAAATTGAGGACACTGATCTGACACCTGAGTTAGTCTCCCGAGACTCAATTTGAAAGTTCCCCATGTTGTGTTCACTACCCCCTTGAGTATCCTTAACTGATATCTCTTCTCAATCCCATTTCATGATGCATTACTGAATCTAAAATAGCCTGTTCCTAGGTTGTTCCACAATGTACTGCTCTAAGAAGCAATCATTGATGTCATCTAGGAATTAGTCTTCCATCTGTCTTGTTCAGTCAATATGTAGATTAAACCATCTATGAAAATTGCAGAGAAGCCTTCCTACATACCTCAATTATTTCCTGATTTATACTTTGTCCTTCAGTGAAGCAACTCTTCAGTGCCATATTAATGATTCCCAGCATGACTTCTTTCCCTTGCAATTCCTCCTTCCCCTTGCAGTTCCTTCTTTCCACCCAAACTGATTCCATATCACAATGTCCTACACCTATGTTACTAGTCTCCACCAGTTACCTTCCTTCGTTAATAATACTTCCCATTTCCTTTTCCTTTTTGCCTACTTTGCTGGAGCACTGAATTCCCATGAATATTAATTTCCAAGTCCTGATCACCCTGCAGCCACATCTTTGTAATACATATCAAGGCGTGTTCATTTATTTCTAACAACTTATCCATCTTATTAGAACTGCTGTGTGCATTCAGATAAAGCTTTAATTTTTTTACTATTATTATGCTCTCTGGTTCTAATTGCTGCATGCTTCTGCATTAAACTTTTGCCGCTTTCTGTCATACTTTGATCACTGTTTACCTCTTCACCATGCTGCACTTCTGCTCCATCAATCCCTTTAGATTTTTTGAAACTTCCCTTCAATTGAAACCTCTTTCCCACCATTTAAATTTTGATGGCCTATTTACAACATGAGTTATACATTCCCTAGGGCCCTGGCCTTTGCATGGTCCAAATGAAACCCATTCCAACACAACAGTGATCTTTCCCCAATACTGGTGCCCAACGAATAAGAACCCATTTCTCCTACATCAATCTTCAAGCCACACATTTGCCACACTAATCTTATTTACCTTACTCCAATTTGCATGTGTTTTAGATAGTAATCCTGAGATTATAACCTTTTGCGCTTCTGTTTTTTAAATTTTGCCCTGAGCTGCTTATAAACCCTCAGGAGAACCTCATTCCTAGTTCTCCCTGTGTCATTGGTGTGTACATGGATCATGACAACTGGATCCACCCCTTTGCACTCCAAGTTCCTGTCCAGCCAGAAGAGATGTCCTAAAGCTTGGCACCAGGTCGGCAACACAGCCTTAAAGATTCTCCATCTTTGCTGCAAATAATAGCATTTATTCCCTTAACTACGCTATCCACCACTCCAAAGACTTTTTACTCCTCAGTTGGTCGTGTTCTGTACCACAGCGCTTTGGTCGTTTTGTACATTCTCTACAGTCTGTGCCTTCATTCACATTGGGAGCAACAGCCTCATACCTATTGGACAACAGCCTCATACCTATTGGACAAGAGCATTGCTGAGGACCCTCCAAAAATAAATTCTGGATCCCAATAAACATAATGTCCAGGTCACAACCACCCCCCCCCCCCACCGCCAACCACCGGCCCCGATATGTCACAGTGTCTAGAGCTTTAACTCCAAGCTAAAGTTTTTCAATCAGCCAATGTTTACTGCAGATGTGGTCACTGTGCACTGCACAAGAAGCTCTAAGCTCTCACATATTACAGGCGCAAAACAACACCTGTTCAGATCTCTATTCTATTTATTAATTAATTTGGAAGTTAAATATTTTAAAAGTGAATTTCCTAACTGTACTTTAATAACATCATCTGATTTAAACTATTTGGCCAATCAAGAGAAACACAAAAGAATTACCCACCAATCACCTACCCTGTTTCCTGCAATGTCAGTCTTCAGCTCTAACAGGTGGCAACAGGTAGATGAAGCTCTCTGCTGCCAGTTTTTAATCACCTGCCACTTCTGCCATACCAGCACAGTTCTTCTCTCTCATTCTGCTTCACCATGTTACTGCACACTCCTCGTTTGTGTTTCACTGGTACTGATTTGCTGCACACTCCTCCTGGTCTCCATCTCACATTAGTGTAGGCAATACCTTCTGAATTCAGATTATATCTTGAAAAAAGATGATTAAATTGAGGCAAGTGATAGAAGACAGACCATTCAGAATAAGAGTTGTAGCTTTTGCTGACCTGATTTTGGGAGGTGAACTCCAATCTAGATGCCAATGCCAAGATTATCCAACTATCAGACCAATAAAACCAAAGATTGAATCTAATGTCATACATGATTGGATCCATATCCAATTTAAAGTTTGTATCTAATCATACTTATGATTTTGTAGTTGAATAAATGACAAATGTGCCAGTGTTTGTCATTATAACATTTTCTGGTTTTCACATTGCACAGCTAAATTCAGAAGTTGTGGTAAGTGATTCTGTGCTTCACTACAGGTTTTGCTCCTTAGATTCCTCCACGTAGTATTCTTTAGAAATCATTGAATTGACAAAATATGTTTTTTTTGCTTTGTGCTGTAAAATTGTTGCTTAGTTTGTTAATGCATTCTCATTAGAGATTTAATAGATGACAATGTCATCATGACTAGTCCACAGCTTCACTTGGTTCTCTGGAAAATTAATGCTATATTTGTGCAATGTTGGATTTTTCCATCACATAGTTCTTCAGCTTGTTGTCAATAAAAGTTCAAAGTTTGATATTTCAGTTTTATTCTGAGCTTTATTTATGAAAATGTGAAAGATAATCAATTAATTTTGCTTTCCAATTTGCTGACTGCTGAGATTATCAAACTGATCCTGGAATGAATCTTATGAGGATTCGTTGGGCAGCTAGGGCATGTGTCCAATGGAGTTTGGAAAAGTTAGGAGTGACTCGATTAAGTATATACAATACTGAACGACTTTGATAAAGTGGGGAGAATTCAATTCAATTCAAAATTATGGGCAGTTTGCTTGCAGTGTCAATGTTTTGCTGGTGACGGTAAAATGTGAGTCTTTACGTTCTGAATAGGATGTTTTCTGTGCAAGCTTGCAAGATTAGTTGAGGTCAAAGAAGTTGGGTGAGGATATTGTTAACAAATGCTTTAACATGTTGTGGAATATTAACCAATGACCTCTTTCATTGAATTACTGCAATATCATGTTCCTATGAATGTTTCGCTAGTCGATGCCTTTCAAAATCTCAGAAGGACCATTTGAGGCAGCATCACATTAAATTAGTACAATCTCTGCTTTTCTCAGAATAATAAACTTCTGCCTGGTCAGTGGAATTCAACAAAAATGGGCTGATATAAAACATAATAGCATCATTTACTTCCTTAATGGACCTTTTATATGCTGCTTTTGGGTTATATTGTTATTACTATTTGATCAAAATTCTAATTATCAATATATTTTGCAATGAGTTCATCTTACCCATTAGCTCATTTCCTTCTTCACAGGAATCCATGCTGCCTTTCTCAAATCTCTCCATAGCCTCACTCCAACTTGCCTCAGTAACCATTTCCAGACTTGCTTTCTCTTTTCATCTTTTGATCTTATTTGGCTTCATGCTGTTTCTCCCTCTCCTTTCAGGCACTAAGTAGAGCTTTCAACTTCTGGGTTAAGACCTCTGGAACTCCTCCCTCCATTCCTGCACCTCTCTCAACAACCTTTTATTGAAGCAAATAATTTTATCAATACCTTTGATCAAGAAAAGGAAGAGTGTTTAAGGAATTTGGTGTTCTGTATGTTTATGACAGGATAAAATGCTTCTTGTTGTTATCATACTGTTTTATATTTCTTTATGGGATGCGAATTTATTCCTCATTTCTAATTGGGATGGAAAAGGTGATGGTAAGCTGCCTTCTTGAGTTGCTGCAATCCTTGGATATAAATCCATCCACAATGCTGTTAAAAGGAAATTCCAGGATTTCGACCCAGTGAAAGTGAGGAATAATGCTATTGTTTCAAGTCAGGATCCTGTAGGGTTTGGACAGGAACTTTAAAGTGATGGTATTCCCATAAAAATGCTGCCCTTGTCCTTTTAGATGGTAGAGAGCCTGGGTCTGGAAGATGCTGTGAAGGAACCTTGGTGAGTTGTTGCAATGCATCTTGTAGATGGTACACCCTGCTGTTATTCTGTGTCAGTGGTTGATGATGATGTTGTGCTTTGAGTGTTGTTGGAGCTGTAGCCATCTGATGAATTAATATACCCATTGTCCAAATGCTCCACGCTAGTTCTGTTCCAGCTTTTGATATTTTGCATTTGTGCCACAGTCAGATTCTCATGTATCAAGCCAACTCCTTGCGTCTGGTTTTGTGAGAATCCCTTTTGCTCATAAATTGAGGACTAAGGTAGCATAACCTACCAGTAACCTGCAATGTGACCCGGTGCACATTTAATTTCACAATTACAGACAATGTGAGCAGTGGGAAACCCCTCTGGTGCATCTCCAAATATCTAGATCTGAGTGAACCTCAGAGAAGTTCATCTGCCTGTTTACCTTGACTAAGTCCTGAAAGGAAGGGAAAATGAACACATACAAAGATAATAAAAATGGAAAATTTAAAAATACCAATTAAATAGAATGGTTCCTAATGAAATTTGTTGATTTGTTGCTGAGGAACATAGACAATTGTTTGAATAAATATGATCATTCAGATTAGTCATTAGTTAGATAGGTATATTATAAGCTGTCGCCCTGCTCCATGTCATAGTCGCTGTCTGCTGACTTGAGGCGACTCATTCGAGAATAAATTTTTCATTTGGATATTTCAGAAAGTCAGCACCATGTTTTGTGCAATTTTTAATAAAAGACATGAAAGGAATTTGGAATAATTGAAAGCCTTCTGAGATGTCAGAAAGCACCTGTTTCTCAAAACAATATGTGATCATGATGTCATAGATCTTTTTGGATTTAAAGAACTATTGGGAAATTAGCAAGATTCAACAATAACATGTAAGACTTTGGGCAGTGTGAATGCACAGCGCAATAAGATTTAGATTGTAACCATCATGTTGCAGCTGTTTAGAACTTCAGATGAGCCACATTTGGAGCAAAGTGTGCTGACCAGAACTGTAGGAGATAGTGAGGACTGATCATACTGGAGACGTCAGAGTTGATAAAGTGTGGTGCTGGAAAAAGGACAGCAGATCAGGCAGTATCTGAGGAGCAAGAGAGTCGATGTTTTGGGTTTAGCCCTTCGTCAGGATTGGGGTTGGGCAAGGGGGCATAGACATAAATGGGGGACAATGTGGGGGTTAGGGGAAAGGTGGCTGGGATGGCGATAGGTGAGCGAAGGTAGGAGGTGATTGTGATAGGTTGGTAGTAAGTGTGGAGTGGATAGGTGGTTTGGAGAGTATTAGCTATAAGGAGAGAATGGACAAACCTGGTTTGTTTACATTTGAACATTGAAGGATGAAGGGGAACCTGACTGAAGATTACAAAATTATGAGAGGCATGGATAGAATGGGTAGTCAGAGTCTTTTTTCAAGGGTAGACATGTCAATTACTTGAGGACGTAGGCTTAAGGTAAAAGGGAGTAAGCTAAAAGGAGATGTGAGAGACAGGTTTTGTGGGGTGGGAAGTGCCTGGAATGCACTGCCAGAGGAAGTAGTGGAGGTGGATACAACAGGAATGTTGAAGAGGCATCATGACAGATATATTAATAGACAGGCACAAGAGGGATATGGAACATGTAGGAGCAAAAGGTTTTAGTTTAGAAAGTTATCATTTGTTGGCACAGTCTTGGTGGGCCAGAGAGCCTGTTCCTTTGTTGTGCTGTACTGTTCTTTGTTCCAACAAGGAGCCCCAGCTAAACTGAGTCAATAGGTAACGGGGACAAACTCTCTGCTGGTTTGTGACGTATAGGTTACATAGGGAGATGGTTGTGATTGTTGGAGGTCAGTCATCTCAGCTCCAGGACAACTGTGCAGGAGTTCCTCAGGATAGTGTCCAAGGCCCACCCATCTTCAACTGCTTCATCAACAAGTGTCCCTCCATCATGAGATCAGAAGTAGGATGTTTGCCAATGATTGCACAACGTTCAGCAATTCGCGGTTCTTCAGATACTGAAGCAGTCCATGTTCGAATGCAGCAAGATTTGAACAATATCCAAATTTGGGCTGACAAGTAGTAAGTAACGTTTCTGTTATACAAATGCCAGGCAATGACCATCTCCAGTAAGAGACAATCTAACCACAGCCCCTTGACATTCAATGGTGTTATATAAGCATAATGGCTACAAGGCAGGTCAGATGTTAGGAATACTATAGCGAGTAACTCACCTTCTGACTCCCCAAAATCTGTCTACCACCTACAAAGCACAAGTCAGAATGGAATTTTTCCGACTTGCCTGGATGAGTGCAGCTCCAACAACACTCAAGCAACTTGACACCATCCACATCAAAGCAGCCCATTTCATTGGCAGGTAAAAACAATGACTGCAGATGCTGGAAAGCAAATACTGGATTAGTGGTGCTGGAAGAGCACAGCAGGTCAGGCAGCATCCAACGAGCAGCGAAATCGACGTTTCGGGCAAAAGCCCTTCATTGGCACCACATCCACAAGCTTCTATTTCCTCCACCACCAATGTTCAGTAGTAACAATGTACTATCTACAAGATGCATTTCAGAAATTCACCCAGTATCCTTTGACAGCAACTTCCAAACCAACAACTACTTCCATTTGGAAGGACAAGGGCAGCAGATACACCACCACCTGAATGTTCCCCTCCAAGCCATTTACCACCCTGACATGGAAATATATTGCTGTTACTCTACTGTCACTGGTCAAACTCCTGGAATTTGCTTCTTCATGGTATTGTGGTTCAACCCACAGCACATGGACTGTAGTGGTTCTAGAAGGCAGCTCAGCACCACCTTCTCAAGGACAACTAGGGACAGGTAATAAATGCTGGTCAGTCTGTGACACCCACATCCCACGGGTGAATTAGAAAGAAATCTGCATTGCGCAAATATACTTTTACGATATAATGATACAGTTGTGGAAATAATGCATAATGTGGACATCTTTCCTCTCTGGCATGCTGGCAATTCTATTAAATGAAACCATTTGCAATCTTTTATATATAGTTGTCCATCTTTTTGTTATTTTGTTGGAAATGTTCATGAAGCCAGTGGTACTACTGCATTATTATTTATGACATCACTAGTGAGCTGCAGATTACCTGTTCTGGGAAAGTAGGCCGGCCGATTGGGGCTGGGTGAACAAGTCATAAATGGACCAGTTATATGTCTGAGCATTGAGTATAGGAGCTCAATGTTGCTGCTATACAGGATATTGATTAGGCCATTTTTTGGAACACTGCGTTCAATCCTGGTCTCCCTGTTTTAGAAAGGATGCTATTAAACCTGAAAGGGTACAGAAAAGATTTACAAACATGTTGCAGGGTTGGAGGTTTTGAGTTATAGGGAGATGCTGAATAATCTGGGGCTATTTTCTCTGGAGCATCGGAGACTGGGGGACGTGACCTTGTAGAGGCTTAAAAAGTCATGGGGGCAAGGATAAGGTGAATAGCCCTGGTCTTTTTTGCCATTGTAGGGGAGTCCAAACGTAGAGGGCATGGGTTTAAAGTGAGAAGGACAACATTTAAAAGGGACCTAGGGGCAACTTTTCACACAGAGGATTGTATGTTTTTGGAATAAATTGCCAGAGGAAGTGGTGGAGACTGGTACAATTGCAGCATTTAAAAGGCATCTGAATGGGTACATGAGTAGAAAGGGTTTAGAGAGATATGGGCCAAATGCTGACAAATGAGACTAGATTAATTTCAGATACCTGGTCGGTATGGAGGAGTTGGACCAAAGGGTCTATTTTCGTGCTGTACAGATCTATGAGTTTATGACTCTTTAACTCCACGCCTCTACCTTCTCCAATCCCCCTCATTCCCACCCAGAACCTTAACTCCCATATATCCACGAATGTGTCCAATGCAACCTCAAATATCATTAGTGACCCCATATCCAACGCTCTTTGGGGCAGTGAATGTCAAAGACTAATGAACGTCTGAGAGAAGAAGTTTCTCCTTGCCTCTTTTATGAATGAGAGACCCCTTGTAGTAAAATGCTGTCCCCAGTTTTAGTTACCCTCACAAGGGAAGCATCTTTTCAGCAAATATGCTGTGATGCCTCCTCTGAATTTTACATCCTTCAAGAACTTTGCTTAATTCTTCTGAACTCTACAAACTCAGGCAGTTAAACTTCTTGGTCACAGTATAATCTAGTCCTGGTTTTCCAGAATGGCAGAAGTTGGCCTGTTCCTCACTTGGCAGCTGATGTATAAGGCCACTGCCTCACTGAGGGGAATTTCAGCTGCAAAGCCCAACCTTACTTTCCTTTTTAAACTTGATCAATTGAAACCTTCAATTGAATTCAGATCCAGGTTTTGATTCGGATTTTTAAACTAGATTTTATGTCTGGATTTAGACTCAGTGAGTTAAACGTGTGGCACCTTGGAAACCGACTCACATCTGAAGTTTGACTGTGTTATTTTTAAATCTACCATCTGCTAGATTGTAGCTGATCGGGCAATTTTCAGCCAAGCATGACCCGAGATAACAATGCCATTTAAGGCTTCTGAGATTGATTTGGAATCATAAGAGATGTTCCGATTTATTCTCTGTGTGATTAAATTGCTACAAGGTAGCAAATTATACACTCAAGCTTCCATTGTTCGGTTGCAAGAATTGCTTTTTACAGCACACTGCTCAAATCTGATCTGCTTTTTGCGTGAAATCTGTTTATCTCCAGATCAAGACCCCTCCATATAAATATAATTGTCAAAATTGAATTTGCATCCACCAATTTTAATGTTTTCTGAACTAACTGAGTAAGCTGTTGGTTTATATATCTCTTTCATTCTTTACACCACATAAAGGTATGAAGAACTGTTGCATTTTCATTCTGAAAATTTCTATCAATCTTCCTGTAGCTAGCTAACACTGTGGAAGTCAAACTCATTTCTGTTACATTGATCTTATCCAGCATTTTCCCCAATGGCATTCACCAAAAAAATCAAGACGAACAATCCTGCTTCTAGTATCTGCTCACACATGAATGAGGCCCTCACCAGCCAGGCCTTATTATGAATGATCACTTCAACTGAACTTTGGTTTATTGTTGATGACCCTTTCCTCTCAGGCCTTCCTTTACTTTCTACCTGCCTTCTCCTTTTACCCACTCCAATAGAATGGTCTATATTACAGAGGAAATCCTTGGCCTCTCACCCTTTTTTTCTCTGGTCCTTGCCCTGCTCCCACCCCTGGAGGAAACTGTCACTCTCTTTAATTCCTTGACCCATTACTTCCTTTCAATTCTTGCTGGGTATTTTTTTGCCTGTATTTTAGTGCTGGTCCTTCCTTTCCCTTTCCTGGTGTTGTCTTTCCTCCACACTTATTGTCCCTTCCAGATTCTGCTCCTTCCCCCTTCCTTACCCTTTACCACCAACCTTCTTCATTCTCACCATTCCAATTCTACCCTTCAATGCCACTATTACTCATTTCATTAGCATTCATTGCCTCCCTGTGCTGCTGTTCACAATCAGGACTGATGCCAATTGTTCTTCAAAGTTACTGCTCAGTATAGTGTAGGAGGGAAATTTTGTTTTTGGGAATTCCCACCTTGAGTTTTTGATGGTCAAATCTACTGACATTATTGATAGAGGAGGAGGTTCAATTGGACTTATTTGAAGTCCACGGGGAGAGGAAAGGAGTCCATAGTTTGTGTTGTAGTTTTGTCAGCAAATGTTGATAAAGTGGTTAAGCTGCAAGAGTGATGATAAATAGAGTGATTTTCTAATACTTGGAGTATGGTATCCTCAGTGTAATAAAAATCCCACTCCTTTAAACTGAAGCTTGAATTTAAAACTTGCAGCTTTTCCTACCAGTAACACAGTATGAATATTCAGCCCACAGCAAGGAATTACTCTTCAGGCTATATAACTGCTTTGAATACATCTCTAATGGCCAGAATTTATTCTCCAGGCACTGCTTCTTCTAGTATGATTTCAATAATAAAGACTCCATTGAACTTGTTAACCACAACAAAAGCTTCTGGAAGAGGCATGGTAATTCCCTCTGGATTTCATAACAGACTGGAAATATTGAACATCATTACAACAATACTACAGGTAAAATCCACAACCAAACCAGTAAACTGTATGTTGTTTGTCATTTCAAGCAGTCTTGGACAACTGACTATCTTTGATGTAGCTCTGCCTCATGTGGGGATATGAAGTACGTAGCATCTTTGTTTTGATCTTTAGGAAGACCAAATAATAGAAACTATGAACTGGATTTTTAGGCCCTCGAGGTGGTGTATGGAAAAGCTGGTGGATTCAGGAATACAGAAAGCAAATGCTGGTTCCCCAACTCTATCTGGCCACTGGGCCTTTTGCCCAGAGGTGGGATTGGTTGAGGTGGGTGGTGGGCACGCTGACTGATCTTGCTGATGTTTATGATGGAGGCAGACTAAAATATTCCACTCTACTTCTAAGTCCCTGGAGGCAGCAGATGGAGGTTTTGCCAGATGCAGATGAGGTGGAGGGTTATCAGGTAGGGGTGGCACTCTAGGTAGGCTTAGTGATCCTCCCTGCTTGATTCCACGTGCAACCATAGGCAGCTCATAACTATCATCAGGCAGCCTCCCAGTCAAATTTTGAAAATTGGGATAAAAATATGAGGCCCATCTTTTTAATGAGCAGCTTCTGCCTCACTGTACTGGATGATCTTCTGTTAGCCTTTCAGTTTTGAGAACCTGTCCATCAACCTCAATTGAATAAAACAAAGAACTGCAGACATTGGAAATTGTAAACAAAAACAGAAATTGCTGGAAAAGCCCATCAGGTCTGATTATGTTATTGGACCCAAAACATTAACTCTGCTTTCTCTTCACAGATGCTGAGTTTCTCCAGAAATTGCTGGAAAAGTCCATCAGGTCTGATTATGTTATTGGACCCAAAACGTTAACTCTGCTTTCTCTCCACAGATGCTGAGTTTCTCCAGAAATTTCTGTTTTTGATCCTGAATTGAATGGCTGGACCAATCGCTGACCATTAAATTGCTCTTCTGAAGCAAGTCATGTGATTTGCCCCAGGTTCACACACAGTGTGTTCAATGACCCCCCATTTGGGCAGGGTCCTAGCTCAGTCTTATAAAAATTTTCATTTGCATTGCAAAACTTTCATTTTGAAGCTCAGCTTAAAGGTTAGAAGTGATATAATTTTTTGCTGTAAGCCAAGTGTCACCTTCAGCTCCTTGATTTTTATATTCACCTACCATGCTTCCTTGAAGGACTCCTGAATTTTAACAGTTTCTCCATCTCTGTTCCATCTCTTCAGATTCTAGTAGTTTCCACACCAGTGCTTTCAATATGTTGATCTTCTCAACCAAAGGTAATCATTCAAATGGTTGACTGGGCTATTAAACATGCCCAAACCATTCCCAGTACTTCTGCTTTCACCCTCTAATGCCCTAGATGTTCCTTCCAGCGATTAACTTGACATTAGGATGGAAAGAATATAAAAGCAGAACATTATTTGAATTGAGAGATTTTGAACAATGCTGGAGTACAGAGGAAACTAGGTATCCTCAGACATGAATGATAAAATATTCTTATACAGGTACAGCTAGTAATTAAAAAGGGAAATGAATGTTGGATTTTGTTGCAAGGAAGGTTGGAATGCAAAAATAAGGAAATTTTGTTACAACTGTGCAGCACATTGGTATGACCATTCTCAGCGTACTGTACACAATTTTGGTCCCCTGATTTAAGAAGGTAGTTCTGAGTTGGTTCATTTGGCTCAGTGCTGAGATGAAGTAGTTGACTTCTGAAGGAAGATTGATCAGAAGTTTACACTTGTTGGAGTTTAGGAGGATTGAGTGATCTTATTGAAACATATGAGTCTGAAGTGGGGGGGGGGATTGCCAGGGTGGATGCAGAATGTATCCCCTCATCGATGACTCTAGAAAAAGGGCACAGCTTCAAAATAAGGATCTTCCATTTAAGATGAAAATGGGGAGGAATTTCTTCTATGAGGATCATTAGCTTTTGGAATTCTGTCTTGCAAAGAAGTGGATCAGTGTCAGCAGAGTCTTGAACACATTCAGATTTTTGATCTGTGTGGGAGTTGAGTTTTGTAGGGAAGAGTTGATGAGGTCATATTCAGATCAACATTATCTTATTGAATGGTGCGGCAGGACCGTTTATAGAATCCCTACAGAAAGATACCATCAAATCAGCACCAACTTTCTAAGGAGCATCCTACCAACAGCCAACTCCCCCACACCCTCACCTAGCAATTCTCGTAACCTCACATTTACCATGGCTAATCCACCTAACCTGTACATCTCTGGGAAATTTAGCATGGCCCATCCACCCTATCTGCACATCTTTGGAGGAAACTAGAGCACCCAGCAGAAACCCAAACAGACGCGAGGAGAACATGCAAACTCCACACAGACAGTCAGCCAAGGCTGGAATTGAACCCGGGTCTCTGGTGCTGTGAGACAACTGTGCTAGCCACTGAGCTACCACACCACCCCTTACCCTGCTCCCTATTCTGATGTTTAAACATTCAGGGGCCCTCAAAGATCAGCAAGGCGGTCTTTGTGTGGAGCCACAGAAAATGGGGAAGATATTAAATGAGTATTTTGCATCAGTATTTACTGTGGAAAAGGATATGGAAGATAAAGACTGTTGGGAAATAGATGGTGACATCTTGCAAACTGTCCAGATTACAGAGGGGGAAGTGCTGGGTGTCTTGAAATGGGTAAAAGTGGACAAATCCCCAGGACCTGATCTGGTGTACCCTAGAACTCTGTGGGAAGCTAGAGAAGTGATTGCTGGGCCTCTTGCTGAGATATTTGTATCATCGATAGTCACAGGTGAGGTGCTGGAAGACTGAAGGTTGGCAAACGTGGTGCCACTGTTTAAGAAAGGTGGTAAGTACAAGCCAGGGAGCCTGACCTCGGTGGTGGGCAAGTTGTTGGAGGGGATCCTGAGGGCTGGGATGTACATGTATTTGGAAAGGCAAGAACTGATCAGGGATAGTCAACATGGCTTTGTGCGTGGGAAATCATGTCTCACAAACTTGATTGAGTTTTTTGAAGAAGTAACAAAGAGGATTGATGAGGGCAGAGCGGTGGATGTGATCTATATGGACTTCAGTAAGGCATTCGACAAGGTTCCCCATGGGAGACTGATTAGCAAGGTTAGCTCTCATGGAATACAGGGAGAACTAGCCATTTGGTTAGAGAACTGGCACGAAGGTAGAAGTCAGAGGGTGGTGGTGGAGGGTTGTTTTTCAGGCTGTGACCAGTGGAGTGCCACAAGGATCTGTGCTGGGTTCTCTACTTTTTGTCATCTACATAAATGATTTGGTTGTGAGCATAAGAGGCACAGTTAGCAAGTTTGCAGATGACACCAAAATTGAAGCTGTCATTGACAGCGATGAGGGATACGTCACGTTACAAAAGGATCTTGACCAGATAGGCCAATGGGCTGAGAAGTGGCAGATGGAGTTTAATTCAGATAAATGCGAGTTGCTGCATTTTGGGAAAGCAAATCTTAGCAGGACTTATACACTTAATGGTAAGATCCTAGGGAGTGTTGCGGAACAAAGCGACCTTGGAGTGTAGATTCATAGCTCCTTGAAAGTGGAGTTGCAGGTAGATAGGATAGTGAAGAAGGCATTTGGTATGCTTTCTTTTATTGGTCAGAGTATTGAGTACAGAAGTTGGGAGGTCATGTTGCGACTGTACAGGACATTGGTTAGGCCACTGTTGGAATATTGCGTGCAATTCTGGTCTTCTTCCTATCGGAAGAATGTTGTGAAATTTGAAAAGGTTCAGAAAAGATTTACAGGGATGTTGCCAGGGTTGGAGGATTTGAGCTATAGAGAGATGCTGAACAGGCTGGGGCTGTTTTCCCTGGAACATCAGAGGTTGAGGGGTGACCTTATAGAGGTTTACAAAATTATGAGGAGCATGGATAGGGTAAATGGGCAAACTCTTTTCCCTGGAGTTGGGGAGTCCAGAACTAGAGGGCATAGGTTTAGGGTGAAAGGGGAAAGATATAAAAGAGACCTAAGGGGCAACCTTTTCATATAGATGGTGGTACGGGTATGGAATGAGCTGCCAGAGGAAGTGGTGGAGGCTGGTACAATTGCAACATTTAAGTGGCACCTGCATGAGTATATGAATAGGAAGGGTTTGGAGGGATACGGGCCGGGTGCTGGCAGGTGGGACTAGATTGGGTTGGGATATCTGGTCAGCATGGACGGGTTGGACTGAAGGGTCTGTTTCCAAGCTGTACATCTCTATGACTATGACTCGATGACACTGTCCATGATGTAGTTGCCTTGATGTTAACAAATGTAGATGGGGTGACTGCTTGCTGAATACCTCCTGCTACGACTTAATTATGAGGGCTGAAGTGATGCCTTTCCTTGTCCTACGTCTTCACTGACCACAGCAAAGTTTGAATTTAAAAGAGAGGTGATATTACCATGTTTATCACTTTGCATCAGAAACTAATCAAACAGCTTAAGTTAACCAATTAAAAAAATGAATTAATTGCAAAAAATCTCCATCAAAGATTGCCAACAAAAGGTTTAATATATGCAAATATATCCAACTACTCTTAAAAAAGACACACAATCAACCATGAGCCTGAGAAAAAGAAACCCTGCAGATTGTTATCTTTTAAATGCTTTGACCAAGTTAAATTTGAAAAAATAATTATTTGCATTGTCTAATCCTGGACTGCAGCCAGAATCATTTTTGACACAAACTATTGGCATTGGGTTTCCTTTCTGTATCAGTTATGGTTGGTCAAATTCTCTTTTTTGTCTGGGTACAGTGATGCAGATTAAGACATGTCCTTCATTTGAAGTGATGAGGCCTTTCACTGAGTTGTCACTTTGAAAGAGGTTCCAGAATTAAAGGATAAGGTTGTTACTTTGTGGCAACTTCTCTCTATCTTTACAGCCAATAGACTTTACACCAACAAATTGGAGCATTTGGTCTCTCTTTTAACGTTGTTGATTCAGTGATTCCAGTTCAGGCGTTTGTGTGCAATGCAAATCCAACAATTCGCACTGAATAATTTATCCTTTGTTTGAAAGGATTTTTTTTCAAAACCTCAAGATATATAACTGTCCAGCAAATGACATTAGAAATTAATATTTCAGGTAACACATCTTCATAATATTCCGTTAATTCAGTAAGCGTAACACAAACTTCTGATATTCTGTTACTGACCTTTTTGTCCTCACTATTATATTGGCCAATGAAATCTAATGTAAACTCAAGGTCCAACACTTTTTCTCATCTAGGCACTTCACAGCTTTCTGAACTCAATATTATGCTAAAACATTCCAGATCATGTTATACTTTAAAGATTATGTCAATTGTATAGAACACTGTGAGACAGTTGTCTCATTGTTGAGACAATGCAGCGGAGTTCATCAGACTGATTCTTAGTCCTGAGAGTAGAGAGCTTTGAAGTTTAGAAGACTGAGAAGTGATCTCCTAGAAACTTGCAAAAATGTTTAAGACAGACAGAGTAGATGCAGTATGGATGCATCTCCTGGCTGAAGGGTCTAGAACCAGGAAACTCCATAAGACCACAGCAGTTAGGAGCATAATTCAGCCCATCAACTCTGCTGCATTACTCGATCATGGCTGATAAATTTCTCAACCCCATTCTCCTGCCTTCTCATTTGGAATCTTTGTCCCCTTACTAATCAAGAACTAATCTGTCTCTGCCAGAGAGATACTGAGTCATTTGGCCTCCACAGCCTTCTACAGCACCTGGTGCCACAGATTCACAACCCTCTGGTTGAAGAAATTCCTCCTCATCTCAGTTTTAAAGAGTTGTCCCTTCACTTTGAGGCTGTGCCTTCTGTCCCACTAGTGGAAACATCTTCTCCATGTCCACTCTAACCAGGCTTCTCAGTGTCTTCTAAGTTTCAATGAGAGTCTTCCCCCACTCATCCTTCTAACTCAATCAATTACAGACCCAGAGTCCATCTCAGAATAAAAGACAAATTAATTCAGACTGTTATGAAGAGCAAATACTTCACTTAGAGGGTGTCGAATCTTTGAAATTCTCTATCTCAGGAAGCTATGGAAGCTGAGTCATTAAATAAATTCAAGTTGAAGATTGATACATTTCTATTCACTTAAATAAAGCTTTGTGGTTGATGATCAGCCAAGAGTCAGAATGATGTGGAGGTGCCAGTATTGGTCTGGGGTGGGCAAGATCAGACGTCATACAAACCAGGTTATAGTCCAACAGGTTTGTTTGAAATCACAAACATTTGGAGTGGTACCCATTCATCGGGTGAAGTATTGGACTATAACCTGGTTTGTGTGACTTCTGATCTTGCCCACCCTAGCCCAACACTGGCACCTCCACATCATTCTGACTCATGGCTGATCATCAACCACAATGCTTTATTTAAGTGAATAGAAATGTCAGAAGACACACAAACACCAGGTTATAGTCCAACAATTCACCTGACAAAGGGGCAGCACTCCAAAGATTTGTGATTTTGAATAAACCTGTTGAACCTGGTGTCATGTGTCTTTTGACCATGAGTCAGAATGGCAGAGTATGCTTGATGGACTGAAAAACCCACTCCTGCTCCTGTGACCACTTGGGACATAAAAGTTTTGTTATCATTTATAGCTTTGAGTTGGGGCCCATCTCTTATTTCTAGTTTTATGATTGTCAATTTATTCCTTTCTCCATCATTTTGTCAATTTATCTCCCCTGTCTTCCATTCTTTTCTAAAATTCCCCTTTAGTTCTTTCCTCCCTGCCCCCTTTCCGTACCTCTGCATTTGTTTAAAACCTGCTAGACCTGCTTCCAGTTCTAATAAAACTTCACCAATCAGAAACATTAATAACCTCTCTGTCTTTAAAGATACTGCCTGATCTGCTCAGCATTTCCAGCATTATCTTCAGTTTCCAGTGTTTGCAGCATTTAACTTTTGTGGTAATATGCTGCCCATGACACCTTTCCATTCTGCTGTCATTGACCTGAGTATAATCGAAGGACTCCAAAGATAATTGTCTGAGATAAATGTTCCCCTTAAAATCAGGAAAGGGTGCAGAATGCTATTCAACTATCCTGATGGTGAAAACATTAAGGCAAGGCAGGAAGTTAGCCGACTGTTCTGTGCAAATTGTGAACTCCTTAAACTTTCTTATCCTACACGAAGCTGATCACCTTTCAATTAAGATAATGCACTAAATGCTTTGTCATTGCAATGCCTTTCCATCTTCGGATTATGAGGTTCAATTCCATTGCTAAACCCTATTGAATTAATCTCAAACTTAATAGTTCTCAATACATGATGAGTTACTCTCTTATAGGCTTGGATGGAGTGCTGGGTGAAATCTTGAGAGAGGAAGTATAGTTTGCTATCTGCCCAATCTAATTATGACGAGATTGTTATTATATTCTTGAACTTTGTGTGGGGAGACTTGTTGGCTGTAATTGTACTACTATACTTAACCACTAGGTGGTGTACACTCTTCTAAGTTAAAAATCACAAAACACCAGGTTATAGTCCAACGTGTTTATTTGGAAGCACAAGTTTTCAAAGTGCTGCTCCTTCATCAGGTGGTTGTGGAGAATAAGACCATAAGACACAGAATTTATAGCAAAAGATTACAGTGTCATGTAACTGAAAATATATATTGAACAAACCGGGATTATTGTTAAGTCTTTCATCTTTTAGAATGGGTTGCAGGTTTCTGTTCATTAATTCGTAAACCCCAGAATATTTTTAAATCCCATTCTCAAGATAACTTAAGGTTTTATAACAAAAGGCGACATCTCAGCTCAGACAATACCTTAAAGGTGTGAGGTTCGAGTCTGGCTGTATTCCAGTCTTGAGTCAGACTGGTTTTATTTCCAAAGTGGAATTTATAAAATATTACCTGTATTGATTGCCTGAGGGTTGTGCATTTTTTGAGCAAAATAGAATGTATCTGAAAATATAATTCTGCAAATACAAACCCACCCCATAGATTTACATGTGTCTGTGGGTGCATTTTGAGAGAGTGAATGTATGTACATGAGTGTGTGCATGTGAGTGTGAGTGCAGATGAGAGTGTGTATTTATGTGTGTGAAAGCTTGGTAAAGTGTGTGTGTGGGTGTGATGGAGTATAAGTCTGTGAGAGGGTGTGTGCGTGGGTGTGAGTGTGTGGGATATATGTTTGTGTGTATAAGAGAGGGTCTGTGTGAGTGTGTGAGTATGTAAGAGTCTGTGTGTGTATGCCTGCTTATGTGTGTGTATGTGTGAGAGAGTGTTAAGTGTACAGTCCAAAGTGGACTTCAGGACAGGCAACAATGCAAAGTGGCCGAGTATAGGCTGATAGCCAAGTTCAGAATCCATGAGGATGGCCTCAACAAGGACCTTGGGTTCATGTCATACTACATGTGACCCCACTACACTATACACTTTCTCACACATATACAGGTGATGGTGCCCCATGCTTTTGTCCTTCCAGATGGAAGTGGTCGTGGGTTTGGAAAATGCTGTCTAAGGATCTTTGGTGAATTTCTGCAGTGCATCTTGTACTTGGTACACACTGATGCTACTGGGTGTTGGTGGTGGATTTAAAGAATATTTCTGGATGTTGTGCCAATCAAATAGACTGCTTTATTCTGGATGTTGTCAAGCTTCTTGAGGGTTGTTGGAGCTGCACCCATTCAGGCAAGTAGGGAGTATTCCGTCACATGCCTGACTTATGCCTTGAAAAATGGTGGACAAGCTTTAGGGAGTCAGGAGGTGAGTCACTTGCTGCAGGATTCCTAGCCTCTGATTTGGTCTTGCCACAGTATTGATATGGCTAACCCAGTTCAGTTTCTGGTCAATGGTAACCCAGGCAGGTAGTCATTTTAAAAGTCTATATGCTTCAATCAAGAGTACTTGGCTACCTGTGCATTTGATTATTAAACTTTGAATTTATAATAACATGCGATGTATTGATATATAAGGTAATGTTGAAATTGATGATTCATGCAGCCTTCGAATGGAGAATCAGGCAGTCCAGTACAAAATCTCCACGGAAACAGGCATGTAATCTCTGCATCTTAATAATTTTAAGTGTCCCTAACTAGTTGATATTATTTATACCAATTGCCAACATGCAGTGAAGTACACCTTATTATATCAGCTAAGTTCCTCTTTTTATTAAGACTCACTAGTGTTTTACCATTTAACATTAATAATTAGACATCCCTTTACACTCAGCTTGGAGAGGAAGATTGTAACCAGCTGCTAGTGATTGGTCCCCAGACTCTGATGTGGTATGGTAATCTACAGTGGGCTTCATTGATGGAATACCTCAAGGTAGAAAGACTGAAAAGTTTCCATTTGACCCAGCGGAAAAAAAATTAGTTCATTGTTACAAGAATATTACATCCATAAGAAGAGGGTCTGCTGGCACTGAAACATGTGGAGCAGCAACAGGGTGAAATCAGCACTCCAGAAAATAACCCTCACCTCGGAGTAGGTAAGTGGCAAAACATATAACAGTGTGAACTAGGAAGAGTGTAAAGATGTGCCACATGGGGAAGAGTTGGAGTTCTTAGAACAGAAGTACTTTTGGGAACAATTGTGAGCTCCAGGAGTAGAGATACATAAGGAGGAAGGACAGAAAGAAAAGGCAGTGCTATTTCAGATGAGTGCTGTGGTCACCATAAAGTTGACTCCATGAAGGACAGTTACATTGGTTGAGCAAGGCCCTTGCACTACTCCTGGAGCTCACAATTACTCCCAAAAGTACTTCTGTTCTAAGAACTCCAACTCTTCCCAGTGTAGCACAACTTGATTTATCACTGAGGTTGCGGTTTTTGGAAAGTGACACAGTTTAGTTTTGGTGTCAAAAGGATACATTTAAAACACTTAAGGAAAGAGTCCATGAGAGGAGGGAAAGTTAAAAGAATTTGAAGACTTTATGAGATCATGATGCATAATTTAAGTGGTATAAATTATTAAATCCAAAAGTTGATTTTTAAAATATAGTTGTGCAAGGGGAAGTATGTTATGTTTTGGGCTATGAAAGGCAGAAACGCATCCATTTTGTTTATGAAGTTGCAGGAAACATCTCTCTTGGCTGTGGATAGTGGGGGGAGAAACCTCCAGAAGGTGGGAAACCACTATTTTGAACAATTTCTTTGTTAGAAAACCCCAGTAAAACGATACAGTATTGCTATATGCAATTTAGATCTTTAAAAGAGTAGAAAATTGTAGTATTGCCAAATGATTTTGATCACCCATGGGATCTGGACATCGCTGGCTGGGTCAGCACTTATTATCTGTCCCGAAGTGTCATTAAGATAGTGGCGCTGATCTACCTTCTTGATCTGCTGTAATCCATTTTCTGTAGGTATACCTGTAATGCTGTTAGATCCAGCACAGATTTTAAAGCTTCCTGAGAAGGTTATCATACAATATTGCTGAAACGTTGACTCTCCTGCTCCTCGGATGCTGCCTGACTGGCTGTGCTTTTTCAGCACTACATTAGATTAGATTACTTACAGTGTGGAAACAGGCCCTTCGGCCCAACAAGTCCACACCGCCCCGCCGAAGCGCAACCCACCCATACCCCTACATCTACCCCTTACCTAACACTACGGGCAATTTAGCGTGGCCAATTCACCTGACCTGCACATCTTTGGACTGTGGGAGGAAACCGGAGCACCCGGAGGAAACCCACGCAGACACGGGGAGAATGTGCAAACTCCACACGGAGAGTGACCTGAGGCAGGAATTGAACCCAGGTCTCTGGCGCTGTGAGGCAGCAGTGCTAACCACTGTGCCACCGTACCGCCCACAAATAACCCTCACTTTCGACTCTGATCTCCAGCATCTGCAGTCCTCACTTTCACCTATTCACCTATTGCTATAATCCATAACTTAAAAGCTTGTAGATGAAAAAATACTGCAGCAGTATTATAATACAGAAATTATTATATTTCTGATAAATCATTTTAAGACAGAAATATTTGGACGTTAAGAAAAAATTGAAACTCTATGATTTAATTCCAGATAATGAGCTTGATGAAAGCAAATTAAAGACAATATTGAGATGTTATAGATTTAAAACTGCTTATGAAGGAAGTTTGGATGAGCTGAACTGGTTTTCACTGGAGTTGAGAAGAGTGAGGGGTGATTTGATTGAAGTATATAAGATCCTGAATGGTATTGACAAAGTGGATGTGGAAAGGATGTTTCCTCTTGTGGATCAGTCCATAACTACTGGGGAGTATTTTAAAATTAGGGGGCTTCCTTTCAAAGACAAAATTAAAAGTATTTTCTTGGAAGATTGATTTACTTTGGAGCTCCAGGAGGCGGGTCTTCTACTGGGCACTTCTGGCTGAAGATTGTAAATATTCAGCCTTATCTTTTACATCGATGTGATGGGCTCCCCCATCAATGATGCTGAAGATACTGTGCAGTATCCTTCTTCAGTTTTTGTTTAATTGTCCTCTACTAGACATGATTGAGATGTTTAAGGGACTTCCAGATCAGCACATGAATATGTAAGAATGGAGGGATATGGACCAAGGGCGGGCAGAAGGGATTCATTTAATTTGGCATCATGTTCGGCACAATATGGTCCGTTGAATGGTCCGTTCCTTTGCTGTCCTGTTCTATATTCAACCACTCATGACTGGATGTGCCAGGGTTGCTTAGGTTGGATCTGATCTGTTGGCTGTGGAAAGTTATAACTCTAACATTCTGCTAGATTTCCACTGATGCCTGCACTTGTGTAGATCTTTCCTTTTAATTTCATATTTTCCCTTGTCTTGTGTGTTGTCCATCATTGCTTAATCTGACATTTTTACATTTAGCAATGCCATTTTAAAACTCTATAGAGGGAACGGGGACAGTCTGAGGCTGTGAAGGACAAGGATTTCTAACGAAATACACAATCTCACAGAAAGCCTGGGCTGCCCTAACACAGGTTGGCAACGCTAATGACTTCCTCTGGTCTTCTGTATTCTTGACACAAAACAAATTACTTTGCGAACCCTGAATTGCTTGAGGTTCTCATTTGATTTCCACATGCATGCAAAAAGCATAGTAGACACCTGACACCTTTCTACGTTGTAATGCACTTAAAATGACAGACTAATTATTGTTAACTGATATGTCATATTGATATCAGATATACTCTGCCACCACTGGAAAGCATATAACTAGCCAGTCAAATCATCGTTTCATCCTGTCTGAATTCATCATTTGCCTTTCACATTACGTAAGAGGTGATGACAGCACTTAATGCATTTTTAAATTATCTCTCATATGCTTTTGTGTCTCAAACAGTGACAATAGCAACCAGAAGAGGAGAATGCAGTAATACAGCAATGGTTTCTATGGCCAGCTTGTTCACCAGAGAGAATAAGTAAGGGAAAGTTACTATTAGATGTTAACATTTTTAAAAATCGCTCCTTCAAAGAAAGGGTTGGAATCCACTTTAGGTTTTGGGAATTATTTTCAGCACACTTCCATAATTTATTGTGCAACATTCTGTCTTCATATATTAATTTGCACCAAGGAAAATGATAGTGTTAGGCTGCTGCAAAAACTCTGTTTCAGCAACTTTAGTTTTCATTTAATTGCTTCAGAAGTGAGCCACCAGCACAAGATGGATGATGCAAAGCTAATGAAGGTGGCAGTTTGTAAAACCGAAAGGTATAAGCCTTAAGCTGACACTCCTTACCATTTTTAATGGGCATCTTGCTACACTCAGCACCTGGCTAAAACTCAAAGGACAAGGAACTAACATCTGTTCTAAAAAAGACAATCTCCATTTAGCAACTATCTCTCCTATTCAGTGGAGTGTAAAATTCCACCCATTTATTGATACTGGCAGGGTAAGAATGCTGTGGTTTATGATTTTTAAAGGCGGTCATATGTCAGTGCAATGGACTTAAAATGGCTTGGTGCTAGGTGCCATCAAATACCATCAGTGAGTGGCTTATTTTTAATCCTGTTGCCTGGACATTCCTCATCCTCAATGACCAGAGATGACAAACTTCATTGATCATCAGCCTTCCCTCTATTGTATACTGTGAGCTGGAAATTTATGCATGTCCTCTTTTAGTTATACAGTCATAGAGACATAAAGATCTACAGCATGGAAACAGACCATTTTGTCCAACCTGTCCATGCCGACCAGATATCCCAACCCAATCTAGTCCCACAGCACCCGGCCCATATCCCTCCAAACCCTTCCTATTCATATACCCATCCAAATGTCTCTTAAATGTTGCAATTGTACCAGTCTCCACCACATCCTCTGGCAGCTTATTCAATACACGTACCACCCTCTGCGTGAAAAGGTTGCCCCTTAGGTCTCTTTTATATCTTTCCCCTCTCACCCTAAACCTATGCCCTCTAGTTATGGACTCCCTGACCGCAGGGGAAAGACTTTATCTATTTATCCTATCCAAGCCCCTCATAATTTTGTAAACCTCTATAAGGTCACCCCTCAGCCTCTGCGCTCCAGCCTGTTCAACCTCTCTCTATAGCTCAAATCCTCCAACCATGGCAGCAAATCTTGTAAATCTTTTCTGAACCCTTTCAAAGAAGGAGACCAGAATTGCACGCAATATTCCAACAGTGGCCTAATCAATGTCCTGTACAGCTGCAACATGACCTCCCAACTCTTGTACTCAATACTCTGACCAATAAAGGAAAGCATACTAAATGCCTTCTTCACTATCCTATCTACCTGCGACTCCACTTTCAAGGAGCTATGAACCTGCACTCCAAGGTCTCTTTGTTCAGCAACACTCCCTAGGACCTTACCGTTAAGTGTATAAGTCCTGCTAAGATTTGCTTTCCCAAAATGCAGCACCTTGCATTTATCTGAATTAAACTTCATCTGCAACTTCTCAGCCCATTAGCCCATCTGGTCCAGATTCTGTTGTAATCTGAGGTAATCCTCTTTGCTGTCCACGACACCTCCAATTTTGGTGTCATCTGCAAACTTACTAACTGTACCTCTTATGCTTGCATCCAAATCATTTATGTAAATGACAAAAAGTAGAGGACCCAGCACCGATCCTTGTGGCACTCCACTGGTCACAGGCCTCCAGTCCAAAAAACAACCCTCTACCACCATCCTCTGTCTTCTACCTTTGAGCCAGTTCTGTATTCAAATGGCTAGTTCTCCCTGTATTCCATGAGATCTAACCTTGCTAATCAATCTCCCATGGGGAACCTTGTCAAATGCCGACTGAAGTCCATATAGATCACATCTACTGCTCTGCCCTCATCAATCCTCTTTGTTACTTCCTCAAAAAACTCAATCAAGTTTGTGAGACATGATTTCCCAGTCACAAAGCCATGTTGACTATAACCTAATCAGTCCTTGCCTTTTCAAATACATGTACATCCTATCCCTCAGGATCCCCTCCAACAACTTGCCCACCACTGAGGTCAGGCTCACTGGTCTATAGTTCCCTGGCTTGTCTTTACCACCCTTCTTAAACAGTGGCACCACATTAGCCAACCTCCAGTCTTCCGGCACCTCACCTGTGACTATTGATAATATAAATATCTCTGCAAGAGGCCCAGCAATCACTTCCCTAGCTTCCCACAGAGCTCTTGGGTACACCTGATCATTTATCCACCTTTAACTGTTTCAAGACATCCAGCACTTCCTCCTCTGTAATATGGACATTTTTCAAGATGCCACCATCTATTTCCCTACAGTCTATATTTTCCATATCCTTTTCCACAGTAAATACTGATGAAAAATATTCATTTAGTATCTCCCCATTTTCTGTGGCTCCACACAAAGGCCGCCTTGCTGATCTTTGAGGGGCCCCATTCTCTCCCTAGTTACCCTTTTCTCCTTAATATATTTGTGAAAACCCTTTGGATTCTCCTTATTGTATTTGCCAAAGCTATCTCATGTCCCAGTTTTGCCTTCCTGATTTCACTCTTAAGTATACTCCTACTTCCTTTATAGTCTTCTAAGGATTCACTCATTCTATCCTGTCTACACCTTACATATGCTTCCTTCTTTTTCTTAACCAAATCCTCAATTTTTTTGGTCATCCAGCATTCCCTATAACTACCAGCCTTCCCTTTCACCCTGACCGGAATATACTTTCTCTGGTTTCTTGTTATCTCATTTCTGAAGGCTTCCCATTTTCCAGCCATCCCTTTACTTGCGAACATCTGCCTCCAATCAGCTTTCGAAAGTTCTTGCCTAACACCAACAAAATTGGCCTTTCTCCAATTTGGAACTTCAACTTTTAGAGCAGCGAAATTGACGTTTTGGGCAAAAGCCCTTCTCTAGTAGGTACATCCACATATTGAATCAGAAAATTGTCTTGTACACACTTAAGAAATTCCTCTCCATCTAAACCTTTAACACTATGGCAGTCCCAGTCGAAGTTTGGAAAGTTAAAATCCCCTACCATTACTACCCTATTATTCTTATGGATAGCTGAGATCTCCTTATGTGCTTGTTTCTCACTTTCCCTCTGACTATTGGGGGGTCTATAATACAATCCCAATCAGGTGATCATCCCTTTCTTATTTTTCAGTTCCATCCAAATAATGTCCCTGGATGTATTTCCGGGAATATCCTTCCTCAGCACAGCTGTAATGCTATCCCACATCAAAAATGCCACTCCCCCTCCTCTCTTGCCTCCCTTTCTATCCTTCCTGTAGAATTTGTATTCTGGAACATTAAACTGCCAGTCCTGCCCATCCCTGAGCCATGTTTCTGTAATTGCTATGATATCTCAGTCCCATGTTCCTAACCATGCCCTGAGTTCATCTGCCTTCCTTGTTAGGCCCCTTGTTAGGCCCCTACCTTGTCCATGCCTACCCTGACTGTTTGACTCACTATCTCCCTGGGCCTCTCTCCCCCCTCCCCCTCACCTTACTAGTTTATATCCTCCCAAGCAGTTCTAGCAAATTTCCCTGCCAGTATATTGGTCCCCTTCCAATTTAGGTGCAATCTGTTCTTCTTGTACAGGTCACCTCTACCCCAAACGAGATTCCAATAATCCAAAAATGTGAATCCTTCTTCCATACACCAACTCCTCAGCCATTCATTCATCTGTTCTATCCTCCTATTACTGCCCTTACTACCTTGTAGCCCTTCTCTTATGTCTTTTCTGGGCTCTTTTCTCCTGCAGTGGACAAACCTTCAAATGATGGTCGCGATCTCTATTTTACTAATTGATGGAGCGTATTTGGGTATTTTGATGCTTTCCTTGTCTGGCTGGTTGAGAACAAGTGACCACAGTTTCAGGATTCAGGGCTGATTATTTAGGACTGAGATGAGGATGAATTTCCTCAGAATGATGAAACAGCAGAATTCTGTCCACATAAGATGCTGGAAGCTATATGGCTGAATATATTAAGAAAGATTTTGATTTCTAGATTTAAAAAATGTCATCAGGGGTATGGGGAGAGAATGAGAGTATGGTGTTGAGCTAGAGGAACTACCAAAATCATATTGAATGGGCTGAATGGCCTGCTATTGTGGCTGTTTTCTGTTTCTATGTGAGAGTGATTATGAAGGAGAAAATTACACTACATAAGGATGCAAGGGATTGTCAGTTGTGGATTGATCAATGTATGTGGGAGGAGGTCAATAAAAAGGGAAGGATGGATGACCATGCAAGGTTAGCATGTGTGAGTAGTTTTGTGTTCCAGTCCACCTGATAAAATAGACTAGGGGTTAGGGTGATGTGTACAGTAGGATGCAGATAAATGTGCAATTGGCCTTGCCTTTCCTGTTGACTCATTGAGATTATTTTTGCAATGTATTAAAGAATGTGGCACGCTGGATCACCCCCAGACATGGATTTTTAATTTTGCCAATAGGTTACCTTCTCCCAATACTGGTAAGACTCTACTTGGTGACTCCTTGCAATCTCCGACTGTACATCAAGGAAGGTTCTTTTAAAAATATCATAGTGTCGGCTAATCTCAAGTGTGTCATTTAACTTCCTGTTACTTTGTTCTGAACTATGAATTCTTCAAATGACAGGTTTAGATTGGTCCTCTGAATGCTGGAACTGAGATCATATTGTGTGAGTCCTCCACATGTCACCTTATTGCAGTGAAATGGTAATAAATGAGTTCAGTTTAAAAGGCTACTGAGTATGATGAATGTATTTCTGGGTTTGTTCTGATTTATTTGACATATCCCTCACCCCAATGCCATGGGGATAGATTTTCAAGATGGGCTTGCAAGTATGATGCCCAATTATTTCTGTATACCAGTGTTCATAGGTAAAGATCCAGATTGACCTGAAGACGAGTTCACTTGTTTGCCCTGCCGTGCCAGTGTCTCAAGGCAGCAACTAGTATTGGAGGGCAATTTTCAAAGGCAGATAGCACCTTTTTATCAGACTTACTAGAGGACTGGTGTAGTCAGGAGAGGAGCGGACCATCCAAATAAATCATCAGGAATCAGTTCTGCTCTAAACAAGGGATGGCAACTTTGAGGCAACATGTGAGCACCTTGTTTTATCTGTCATTTTGTTACAAAATGTTAAATCAACCTCTCCCCCAATTAATAATGGCTTCTTGATGTACTCATGATATTTGCATGCTAATCTATTTCAGATTGGTTGGGGGTGTGGAGAGGGGGACAAAAGAAAAAAATCTCATTTTTTGTATGGCCAATATGACAAGTACAAAAAAAACCAATGAGTGGATGCGTATATAAATGAATGATGTAATAGGGAGGGTATGTGGGCCAGGTAGAGTGGCCAATTGAATTGAGGTGTAGGGGTCTGTGGTGAACACCATCAGATAGGCTTAATTAGTGGTTGTGATCTCGAGTGGGTAGTTAGGGGTAGCACAGGTGTCAGTGGGTGACAAGGGGATGGGGAAGTGGGATGTTAATCCTGCAGTTCTCAATGAGTTAGATTAAGTTTTTACCATCTAACATTTCCTTGGTAAATATTCAATCAAGCACCTCAACACCATCCAAAGTCTCTGACTCTAGTTAAGAATGAAAGACTTTTACAGAGGGTCCTGGGAGGCAGGACAACTGACCTCTGGAAGTTTGAATTTGTTGGGCAATTTCCATAGAGGTCAGTGTCTTGAATGAGCAAGCTTCCTGATGAAGGGCTTTTGCCTGAAACGTCGATTTTACTGCTCCTCGGATGCTGCCTGAACTGCTGTGCTCTTCCAGCACCACTAATCCAGAACAAGCTTCAGTCAAGTCCTGACAACCATCTTGGGGACATACATCTGTTCTCTGATGATCCAGAGACCAAAAGATTCAGGCCTGTATGTCCAGCAATTCCCATGTCTCGGAGTAGAGACAAATGATGCAAATTCAATCCAGACTCTAATTCAGACTTTTGGTCCAAATAGTTCAAGCATAAATTGCCTTTTGCAAGCTTGTAAGGTTAAAATGTTTGAAATATTATATGTGTTAATTTAGATTTCAGGCTATAAATCAGGAAAGTAAAATAAATCAATTCCTGTTCAAATATGAGTAAACACCAATAGCCTGTATTTTAAAGCTATTTGAAATAGCTAGGTTTTTGTCAATTGGTGTGGAGAGTGATGGCTCATTTGTGACACCCCTGCATTGACAGTTGGGTCAGAGTGAGTCACTCTGTGATGTTACTAGAGGGGACCTTTTAGGCCAAAGTAACTTTCAGTCACCAGCTTACCATTGCTCATTCTAATTCATGAAGTTCACAGGCCATGGTATTTAACAAAAGCAAAAGCATTTGCTTAAAGGATAGGAGCAGCAGATATTTATGTGGTAGCATGCACAGTTATTCTGCCAATTATTCAGATAAATTCAGTATGCAAAATAAAAATTTACATTCACAGATCATTTAATCAGACTCTCCTTTCAAGCAGTTTATTTCTTTATTTATTGCTCTCCATCGAATTGCTGATTCAAAGTAGCTCTTTCTCCTCAGATTTCAAGTCTCTGGAGGATATTTCCTCTTGTTAGGGTGTAATTTCACTGGTTAGTCTTCAATACTTTCCCTTGTTTGTTTCTATCGTGTGTGTTGGAAGGTTTGTTGTTCACAAAATGTCCTCAGTGCTGGTTGTGTTCTCACGTCGCATTCACACACATTGTCATCTAATAGGAGTTATTGCATAATGATTAGGACTGTGAATTTTACTTCACGAACTCAGGGTCTAGATTTGGCTGTGATACCCCCAAGAGTGAAATATTCACAGACGCTAGAGCCATGACTTTATTGTAACCTATCAGGCAACACGAATGTCTGTAAATCTTGTTGTTTATGGCCTCAATATCTCAGGGTGAACCACATTTAAATGTTGTTGCATAGTCATGCACATACGGTGTCTTAAAAGGGGAAATTTGCAACGTGCTTGCATGCAGGCTTAGAGGGAACATTGTTTTGCTAAGTGAGCAAGCTTTTGGTCAATGGTTAATGAAATTGTGCAGCTGGGAAAATAGACCATGGCCCCAAATAGTTCCACTCATATTGGCCATGTTAGGTGAAAATGAGGCCACAAGTAAAAGCTAATTATAATCCAAAGGCTTTGGACTAGATAATTTTTAAATTTGCTCATGGGATGTGGACCCTGCTAGTAAGGCCAGCATTTATTGCACATCTCTAATTACCCATGAACCAAATGGTTCACTGGGCCATTTCAGAGTCAAGTTACATTGAGGACCAGCCACATTGCTGTGGGTCTGGAGGCACAGAGAGGGTACACCAGGTAAAGATGGCAGATTTATTTCCCTAAAGATTTATTAGTGAACGAGATGGTTATTTGTGACAATGTACAATTGTTTAAATGATCACCATTAGATTAGCTTTTAATATTTTACTGAATTAAAATTTCACCATCTGATATGGTGGGATTCACACGTCTAACTCAGAGGAGACATGCTTTTGGCACGTGGATGCACAACCTCATCCAGGCAAAGGAATACGTTATTGAGGGAATCTCAGGAACACAGTGATTGTATGTATATTCAAGAAAGGAGACAGATTTGCTTAGAGCAACTGTAGCAGGATCCATCTGCTGTCTGCTACAAGCAAGATTATTTCAGGGATCCTCCTTAATCACCTCTGGCTAGTGGTGAAAGAACTGCATCCAGATTTGCAGTATCTTTTTTAAATGCAGACTTGCTCTTCACTGTGTCAAATCCAAGCAAAAATGTAAAGACCAGCATCTCTGTTGTATACAGACTTATTCAACCCATGAAAGCCTAAGTCCTCCTCAAATTTAGATGCCCTAACAAATTTGTTGCCATCTACCTACTCCATGGTGATATGCAAACAATGATCGTCACTAACAGAACCACCACAAACCCCAAGGTGGTTAAAACTGACAAGAAACAAGGCTCCATCATCCCACCAACCCTCTTCTCCAATTTTGTTGCTACATATCTCTATCCCAGCTCCAGACTGAGCCACCAGCATGGAAATAATGTACAGTGCAAACAAGAAATTGGCTAACTTGTTTTGCTGTCAATCCAAAATCAAAATCACTTCAGCTTTAGTATGCAGTTGGACCTGTGTGAGTTGTGGTCAAATGTTTCTTTTTTGCATCTATTTGTGCTGTGTGGGATGGCAGCCTGCCAAAATTGGAACACTTTGTTCTGAAATTTTAGAACACTGATTACACTTTTCCAGCCTAGTGACAAGGACAGGACTTTTCTTTGAGGGTTTTAATAGGTCACCTAAATTTGTTCAAGAGTCGGTGAACAGTGGTGCAAAGGTCACAGTGGGTTCTTGTTAGTCAAAGTGCAAGAGTCAGTGAAGGTGATTCCATGCTGCTAGTTAGATTACTCCATGATGTAAGGCAATGGATAGGCAGCATGGCTCTGCTCAGAACAGCTACGCAGCTGGAATTGTGCCAATGGTTAGCCTCTAGAGAGCAGACCTATGAAGCCCAATGAGATGCAATCTTGAGAGAGGGATAAGTAGCTGTAAGATTGGCAGTTATTGGCTCATTGAAGTTCCAGAAGATATTTTGTAGCTGAAAGGTTGCAGGAAGCCAACAAGCAGTATTTACTTTGTGCAAAAAAGAAGGATTGAGGTCTGGGACAGTGCCAGCTTAGTGAAGCTAGCTGTTTGCAAAAGAGCTGTAATTGTGGTATGAGGAGGTATAGGAGTATATTGAGGAAATCTGTTGTGGAGGCCCTTGGGTAAGTTTCAAGGCCAGGTCTTTAAGTCATAGAGTCACAGAGGTGTACAGCACGGAAATAGACCCTTCGGTCCAACTCGTTACTGCTGACCAAATATCCCATCCCAGTCGTCTCACCTGCTAGCACCTGGCCCATATCACTCCAAACCCTTCCTATTCATATACCCATCCAGATGCCTTTTAAATGTTGCAATTGTACCAGCCTCCACCACTTCCTCTGGCAGCCTATTCCACATATGCACCACCCTCTGTATGAAAACGTTGCCCCTTAGGTCTCTTTTGTATCTTTCCATTCTCACCCTAATTCTGGACACCCACACCAGGGAAAATATCTTGTCTATTTATCCTATCCATGCTGCTCATGATTTATAAGCCTCGATAAGGTCACCCCTCAGCCTCTGAAGCTCCAGGGAAAACAGCCCCAGGCTATTCAGTCTCTCCTGATAGCTCAAATCCTCCAGCCATGGCAACATCCTTGTGAATCTTTTCTGAACCCTTTCAGATTTTTGTCATCATCGATCCGATAGGAAGGAGATCAGAATTGCTTGCAATATTCCAACAGTGGCCTAACCAATGTCCTGTACAGCCTCAACATGACCTTCCAACTCCTGTACTCAATACTCTGACCAATAAAGGAAAGCATACCAAATGCCTTCTTCACTATCATATCCACCTGTGACTCTACTTTCAAGGAGCTATGAACCTGCACTCCAAGGTCTCTTTATTTAGCAACACTTCCGAGGACCTTACCATTCAGAGTATAAGTCCTGCCCTGATTTGCTTTTCCAAAATGCAGCACCTCGCATTTATCTAAATTAAACTTTAAATCCAATGTGAAAAAAAATCAAGGTTTGAAAGAATTTTTGTGCCTTTAAGTGATCACTCTTGTCAGGGTGGATTGCTGAAATGTTTGTGGAATCTGTCTCAGTTGTATCTGCCATTTCATTTGCAGTTGAACACAAATATTTGACCAGTTTACCAGATAATTTGTGTTTTCCTGTTGTTATTTTTGGACGTTAGAGTTTAAGTCAAATGAAGATTGTTTCATTTTTCTGATTTGCATCATAAAGTGTTATTTGTTTGTTTAAAACTGTGGAATCTTGTTTCATTTTTTAGTAAATGCTCAGGTTCACAGAAACAAAAACGTACTGGTTCCTGACCAGATCATAAACACAAAATTTGACTGTTTCATCAGGGATTGTAGAAGATTGTTTGCTCAGAAATTGAGGTGTGGGTCATAAGACCATAAGACATAGGAGTGGAAGTAAGGCCATTCGGCCCATCGAGTCCACTCCGCCATTCAATCATGGCTGATGCGCATTTCAGCTCCACTTGCCAGCATTCTCCCCGTAGCCCTTAATTCCTCTAGACAACAAGAACCTATCAATCTCGGCCTTGAAGACATTTAGCGTCCCGGCTTCCACTGCACTCCGTGGCAATGAATTCCACAGGCCCACCACTCTCTGGCTGAAGAAATGTCTCCGCATTTCCGTTCTGAAATGACCCCCTCTAATTCTAAGGCTGTGTCCACGGGTCCTAGTCTCCTCGCCTAACAGAAACAATTTTCTAGCATCCACCTTTTCAAAGCCATGTATTATTTTGTACGTCTCTATTAGATCTCCCCTTAATCTTCTAAACTCCAACGAATACAATCCCAGTATCCTCAGCCGTTCCTCATATGCTAGACCTGTCATTCCAGGGATCATCCGTGTGAATCTCCGCTGGACACGTTCCAGTGCCAGTATGTCCTTCCTGAGGTGTGGGGACCAAAACTGGACACAGTACTCCAAATGGGGCCTAACCAGAGCTTTATAAAGTCTTAGTAGTACATCTCTGCTTTTATATTCCAACCCTCTTGAGATAAGAGACAACATTGCATTCGCTTTCTTAATCATTGTTGACTCCTCCTCTGAAAATAGGCTTCTGACTAAATATCTGGAAAACAAAGGTCCTTAACCAACCTGTTTCCAGAACAGAGCACCTTTACCCTGTCTCCCTTCAAAAATAAAATTAAGGTCACAACAGAGATCCTGGAAAATGTGCCCCACTCTGTCCTCCTCTGGTAGCATGAAGGCAGACTTCAATGAGAAGATGTTTCCACTGTGCCAATTCAGCCTTTGGTCGACTAAGGAGAATATTACTTGAGGACTAGAACCTTGACCCCAAGATCAAGATCATGCTCTGGTTTAACAATAGTAGAAATAGGAAATTACTGAAGAAGTATCATTAGTGATATTTTTGCAAGTGTCTCCAAATCTTGTAGCAAGAAAAGGGTTCCAACAGCAGTATTCTCTCCAAAGTTAACTTGCCCAGTATTTAGGTGCTAATCACTCAAGACCGGCTTCTTTGGAAAGGCTTCACATGCCTGACGGCAAGCTTCCAAAAAGTCACTCTAAGTGGAGTGCTATCAAGTTTGGAGATTCCAGGAGGGCAAAGCATTCCCAAAGAGTTCAATCATCTCTATTATGGGAGAGACCCTGATGTGATCAACCAACATAGAGACAGTTGATTTGAAAAGATGCCAAATACATCAATCAACTGACTTCTTACAGAGCTCCCAGAGAGAGAACACAAGTGTTCCAACAATTCATTTACCCAACCTTCAAGTCCTACCTAACCTGCTTGTGGCAGAGTCTGCCAATGGAGAATTGGACTTTTAAGCCATTTCAAAACCACCTGAATGGAATCAAGTCATTCTTGATCTCAAGGGATTGGCATAGACTGTCTATCAATCCTGGGACTTTGCTTGATCTGTATCTTGTGGATAGTTTAGGATCGTACTAATACCAATTGCATTAGTTACATTTTTTTCTCATACTTTTAAGTCTGGCTTGAGGTGGAGAAATGCAACTCTTTACTTTGGCGATGAAGTACAATGTACAGTCAGCTACCATTCTACCGAAACAAGACTGAGGCGAGAGATTCTTTACACTTACAACTGGTACATTAATAACCTCTTACCGAAACATACAGCGTGTTACTGGGATGTTCAGAAGCCTAGGAGAAAGTGAATACTGCAGATGCTGGAGATCAGAATCGAGAGTGTGGTGCTGGAAAAGCACAGCAGGTCAGGCAGTATCCAAGGAGCAGAAGAATTGATGTTTCGGGCAGAAGCCCTTCATTTGGAACACCTCAATCCTTGGATCAGAAACGAATTGGTGGACGATATCAAAAGTAGGATAAACAAAATGTTGGCTTATTTAATTTTTTTGGCTATGTTGACGTTTATCCTTTACAGTGTATCTCCTTTACAGAGCTGTGAACCAGCAATGTACTGGGCACAGATTAACATTGTATAGATATATGGTCAACAAGTGCTACTTTGTCTGCGCGTTAGTGATGAACTGGCTTTTGACTTCCCAATTTTCTGAAGATGTTGGAATATCAAACACTATGACAATAGTAGTTAACTAGAATGTTGCTCAAGCTGTCACTATTTATGTAAGCTTAGGTCTTTGCTGCTAGTAAACTATTTCACTGTTGTGAATAGCCAAGATAATTTCCTTTCCTTTTCCTTTTCTTCTGTCTATCTGCAATGGACAATAGATTATGAATTTCCATTGGCCTCTACTTTATCTTCTTGAAGAATGGTATGATGGTTCGTGTAAGTCACCAGTCGTACAGCATACTATCACTTTTTAGTGACAGGATCTTACTGCTGTGTGTTTGTTCTGACCTAACGACTGAGGTGTGACTGTAAACTGAAATTAATATAATACTTAACGTATGAATCAGGGAGAAGTTGACAAGCACAGAGCACAGACTGTATCCTCAACATATGAGTCCTAAAGTGGAGCTCACTCCCTTCCATAAACTGTCAGAACTGGACAATTAAAAGGACATGAATTTAAAACATTGAGCTTGCATCAAGTTTTTCCATGAACCTGTATATATTTGGGTTCATTGGCTTTCATTTACACGAACTTCAAAAGTTCCATTGCTTCTGTAATTACAGGTTCTCTCTCTCTGGGTAATTACAAATACTCTTCCTGACACTGTATAATTTATATTGGCTGTCTTTATCTCAGTTCCATTTGTAATCATACATTGTCTTTACTCTGTTTTATCATACATTTATCTGTTTCTGTCTCCTTATAATTATGAATTCTTTCTGACCTTGTGTAATTATGTATATATTCTCCCACTCTTCCTGTCCCAATGTAATTACTTATTCCTCTCTTTTATTTATCTGTATCAGAATTTTTTTTTGCATATCATGCCTCACATCTCTTCCAGGAAATGGGAAGAAGTGCATAAAGAAGATTGGCATACTTAGCACAAACCTTTCATTGACTAAAAGCTAACCGATTTCAAACTACCTGTGAAATAAAATATCCTGATGTGTTGACATACTAAATGGACTAAAATGCAAAATAAGAAACTGTATTATGTATAAAATAAACCTTCACATTTTTTTCACAAACCTTGGCATTAATTTAGAAATACAGGTAAAGGTAACAAACAATAGGAGATATCCTCAAAAGTAGGCAAACAAATCACAATATTTTGTTTTGGCTTCTTTGTATCCGTTTTGGTGCATTAGGTGAGTATATACATCATCGCATTAAAGTTTACAAAATAGCACTTACACATTTGACTCTAAAGACTGACCCATTTTGAATTTGAGCATTTGAGTTGAGTTGCTTTGTTGAAGTTTATTAGGGGGATGTTGAAATGCACACATGAAGTTTTAGTGTCTAACAATGTTAAACTCAGCTGATCAGATCATTCCCAATGTTGTTCACTGCAAGAATACAATTGATGTAACCTGGTGGAAACTGTTGTGTTTTGCACTGTTTTCCAATCTTAATTACTTCAGCTCTCATGTTTAGATCACTCTCATGGGTGACTCACTATATATATATGTATTTATGAGAGTGTCTGTCTTGTCCTTGAGATTTAGGTAAGGTTTTGCTGACACTGGAAAATGAATTGCAAACCTTGACTGGTAATTGCTTTTAGTTATTAAATTTATTGAATGTCTTCAAAAGTTCTCACGACAGTCTTTATAAGTGACAAAACATCACTTAAAACCTAATTTTAATTTTGAAGTTGTGTATACAGGCTATAAAAGCTCATGATTTTATTGTACATTTAGATTAGACAATTTTATACCTAATTCTTCAAGTCCCAAAAGTGTTGAAAAAAAATTGCAAGTTAAGGATGAAGCTAATCCTTTGCCAAATAATGCACGCATAGTACAAGGTCACTCCTTTGTTTTAAGCAATATCAAACTGGTCTATCATTACTTCAACTGGCTCTCAAACTTTTAATACATGATTGAGACTAGATTTGGCTGAGAATTTTTGTGCTATTTCTGATTATTATTTTCAATGTGGTAATGTCCTTTGAAACATTTCAGGGTCCATGGAGATTAGTCCATTTTTGTGTACAATTGTACATTAAAATTCTTTTGCTTCCAAAATTAAAAACCTTGGTGGGAGGACGTGGTAGTGGAGGGGTGTGTGGGGACGGGTGATTGTGTTAAAACTAACAACACACCACCACCCCAGTCTGGGATGTATGTAAGCCTATTGCTAATTTCATTGTGTTGCAAACATAACGCAGAACTATCTCCATTTATGTTACTCCCTGTGTAGGATTCTGAAATCCAATTTAATATTAATTGCAAGATTCAAGATCTGATCAAATGTAAAACCATTCCAGATACAGCTCATAAAGTCATAGAGATGTACAGCATGGAAACAGACCATTCAGTCCAATTCATCCATGCTGACCAGATATCCCAACCCAATCTAGTCCTACCTGCCAGCACCTGGCCCATATCCCTCCAAACCCTTCCTATTCATATACTCATCCAAATGCCTTTTAAATGTTGCAATTGTACCAGCCTCCACCATAGTTGCCCATTTGGTTTCTTTTATATCTTTTCCCTCTCACCCTAAGTGTATGCCCTCTAGTTCTGGTCTTCCACACCTCAGGGAAAAGACCTTGTCTATTTACCCTATCCATGCCCTTCATGATTTTATAAACCTCTATAATGTCACCCCTCTACCTCTGACGTTCCAGGGAAAACAGCCCCAACCTGTTCAACCTCTCCTTATAGCTCAAATCCTCCAACCCTGGCACCATCATGGTAAATCTTTTCTGAACCCTTCCAAGTTTCACAACATCCATCTGATAGGAAGGAGACAGAATTGCATGCAATATTCCAAAAGTGGCCTAATCAATGTCCTCTACAGCTGCAACATGACCTTCCAACTCTTATACTCAGTACTCTGACCAATAAATGAAAGCATACCAAACGCCTTCTTCACTATTCTGTCTACCTGCGACTCCACTTTCAAGGAGCAATGAGCCTGCACTCCGAGATCTCTTTGTTCAGCAACACTCCTTAGGACCTTATATTAAGTGTATACGTCCTGCTAAGATTTGCTTTCCCAAAATGCAGCACATTGCATTTATCTAAATTAAACTCCATCTGCCACTCCTCAGCCCATTGGCCCATTTGATCAAGATCCCTTTGTAATCTGAGGTAACCTTCTTTGCTGTCCACTACACCTCCAATTTTGGTGTTATCTGCAAACTTACTGACTATACCTCTTAAGCTCACATCCAAATCATATATGTAAATGATGAAAAGTAGTGGACCCAGCACCGATCCTTGTGGCACTCCACTGGTCACAGGCCTCCAGTCTGAAAAACAACCCTCCACCAACACCCTCTATTTTCTACCTTTGAGCCAGTTCTGTATCCAAGTGAGATCGAAACTTGCCATCCAGTCTCCCATGGGGAACTTTGTTGAATACCTTACTGAAGTCCAGATAGATCACGTCTACCTCTCTGCCCTCATATCCTCTTTGTTACTTCTTCAAAAAACTCAATCAAGTTTGTGAGACATGATTTCCCATGCACAAAACCATGTTGACTATCCCTAATCAGTCCTTGCCTTTCCAAATACATGTACATCCTATAACTCAGGGTTCCCTCCAACAGCTTGCTCACCACCAACGTCAGGCTCACTGCCCTATAGTTCTCTGTCTTGTCCTTACCACCTTTCTTAAATAGTGGCAACACATTAGCCAGCCTCCAGTCTTTTGGCACATCACCTGTGACTATTGATGATACAAATATCTCAGCAAGAGGACCAGTAATCACTTCCCTAGCTTCCCACAGAGATCTAGGGTACACCTTATCAGGTCCTGGGGATCTATCCATGGACATTTTTCAAGATGTTACCATCTATTTCCCTACATTCTATGTCTTCCATGTCCTTTTCCATAGTAAGCACTGATGCAAAATACTTGTTT